>NW_020455810.1:2157499-2314030 GCF_003342845.1 Nothoprocta perdicaria
AAAAAAAAAAAAAAAAAAAAAAAAAAAGGATGTGGATGATAATCCCAAATGTGTATGTTTGGGACTGTCTGAAATAAACTAGGAACAGAAAGGCTTTTGTAAATATTTAGTGAAGGATACTAAGGGAATGCACAGCAAATACCTCACAGTAAAACTACCTTTGAAGAGAAGGAAGAAAATGCCAAGTATCAGAATAAAATGAAATATTATGCTATTTTGACATAAATACTGTTGGAAAAAAAAATTCCAAGACAAGAATTTCAGGAAAGTTAGGTGGAATACTAATGAAGTTTTAGTCTAATGCTAATGTAAAGCCCTATCGTGCACCTGGAATAGGAACACTTGACACATTTGTTGCCCCACAAACCCTGTTGCCCCAGCAGTTGAAGGGACATCAGTTGCCCGTCATTAGTTCCATCACTAGTGGAAAAAATTTAAACAAAATATAGATACCCTAAAAATATTAATGTTGATCTCCAAATTTGAATTTTAATATATTATTTTTAAAAATATTGTAACATTGCTGATCTCTCTTTTTCTCTCTCCTTTGATATCATTTATTTTTTAATCAGAAGTATTTTCCTGTCTAAACCAAGCCTTTTTAATCAGCTTAGCAGGATGCATTCTCAATCATACCTTACTTTAAATTAGGTCCTTGAGAGGACCTAAATTAACAGAGATAGGAGTAGCTAATCACACTGTGCCTGCCTCTCTGCAGATACAGCTCCCTCTGCCCTACTGACAGACCTGACTGACGGGCAAGTAACCCTCCAAAATAATAAGAAAGGGCTTTGGGAAGTTGTGTTTGGGCCCCTCTTTCAAGGGAGAAGTGCTGCATCAGTTTGCCAACTTATTTTCAAAGGTAGGGTTTCTTGTCATGGCTGCCTAAAAAAAAATACTTCACACCGTGGGCCAGATAAACTGATTTTTGTGGGATTGGCACAGATGCAGCAAGTTCAGAGTAGCATTGCTGTGCAACTGCGAGCAGAGGCTCCAGGTGCACCTGCCCCACTTCCTTGCCTAGAAACACTCTGCCTTTTATGTTATTTTGAAAAGGTGAATTCTTCTATTGTGGTTTACCATCTGTTTTTATGTGTTTTCTCATGAGGTGGCATTTTCCACCCCCTGAAGTGTTTACTGCTAAATGGAGCTGTGTCTTTCTGTGGGTGCTTTAAACCTTTTGTATTCCAAGCAAAAACATTTAAGAGGCAGTTTAGTGCTCTGCATGTTGCATTTTGATAAAAATACATCACAAATCTGTTAAAGCAAATTTAAACTTAAACCTAAACCTGGGAGTTAAAGTGCGTTATCTCCCTGTAATCTTAACTTTGGTGCTGACTTCTTGTTGTAGTGATTAATATTAAAAGAACAACGACATACGATAAACTCATTTTAGCATTGTATTGTATGTACTTCTTTTCTTCTTCTTCCCTTTTTCAGAATAAGTATTTGCCTATGAAATTTCTGGTGACAGAAAGCTATTTTGTTGTTGCCTCTAATCAGAAGCTTTGCAGTGCACAGACAAAAAAGATATTAACATTTAAAAAAAAAAATGTGGAGGTTCTTTATAAAGTCCAAGACAAATGAATGAATTAATTCCTAAATTTTTTGGTTAATTCATTTTTTTTAATCCAAAAAGCAAATCCACATCTAAAGGACTAAAAAGTTTTATTTTGTTTCCGTAAGGAATGGAGGATGATCATTAGCAGATATTTTTGGTGCATTTTTCTAGTTAACAAAGCCCATACATAGCTGTGTGTTACTGAATGCATTGGGAACAAATGAATGAAAAGAAATCTGTCTGTCTGTTTGTCAACAGTTTCCTCTGAACAGAAACCAATGTTCTCCCTCCTCTTTTCATCCATAAAAAGATCCATGGGAAGCTTACACTTCTCTTTTCCCACCACACGTAATTTGGCTTCTGATGCTTTCCTGTTGACAGCTGTATCCACTCCCTCTCAGTTCATCTATGGTCATGCAAAGAGCTATTTTATGGTGTCTTTTTGTGAATTAGAATAATACATAATTTATGTCCTACGATGATGATCTGAAAAAAAAAGGTTGGCTTGTAGTTAAAATGCAAGATTGTAGGCATAAATAGCCAATGTTTAACACCGGAAAAGATATGCAAGGTTTTCTGCAGTTCTAACTTACGCATCTGAATATTTGTCCTTTGAAAATTTTTACCCTTAGTTTCTCTAATAGCAGCTTTGCCTCTTTACAAGTCTTCACTGATTGACGACCTCATATGATGAAAGCTTGTTAATTATTTTTGGCTCATTTGGTAGAATATTTTTAAATACCAAGAATACATACCAGAATAGCAAGGAGTGATTCTGCAAGTATATTGGTAGCGGAAGGAAACTCAGAAATATCTGTCTAGGAGAGAATTCTGCAGGCAATCTTATGATGGACCATACAGAAAGACCAGTCAATGCAAGTCCCTAGGAAACTCATGGAAGACATCCTCTCCGTAGCCATTTGTAGACATGGATCTTCTTCTAGAATAAGATAAACAGCCCAGATTTCTTAAATGTAATTCATGCTTTACTAATCTGATTGTCTTCTGTGATGAAAAGACTGGCAGTGTGAATGAGGCTGATGTCATGAACTTATATTAAGACTTTTGATACCTTTTCCTACGTTGTTGTCAGTGGTCAGAGCTGTCAGTGGCTGAGGAAGCATAGCCTGGAATCGTGTAGATTGAAAATTGACTGGACTACTGAAATGACATGACTGACAGTAATCAATACCTTTTAACAGCTAGCAGCTAGTGATAAGTGGAGTGCCCCAGGGGCTGTGTCTGGTATTGATGCTGTTCGATATACTCATTGACTTGTAACGGACTCGAGCACAGTGCGCCCTCACCAAACTTGTGAGCCTGTTAGTAGCTGGGGTTGTGGTTAGAAAGCTGAAATGGAGCTTCAGCCTTAAAGACTTCTGAGACCTTGAGAAGCTTGAGCACCAAGCCAATGGAAATCCTGGGCAGTTAAAAAGAGCAGAGCAAAAATCTGCACCTGTGACAGGCTAACCCCTGCATCAGTACAAGTTGGTAATCACTACAACTTCAAGGGGGCAATAAGGTGGTACCCAACCTTTCCCAGGAGCAATATACAGTTTAGCACAGGGTAAGAGAGCCATTTATTGCAGCTTGGGAACTTCACACTGTACATGGGAGAGCTTTTTCATGAGGTTACTAAAGTATGTGAGCAGGTGACGCAGAAAACCTGTGGTAGCTTCATCTTTTCAAGAGCCAGCTATACAAATCCTAGTCTAGGGTTGGTTGTTGGGAATTGTTGTGTTCCAAGTGGCAAGTTGGACTAGATGACCACGAGCTAAAATTATTATGGTTCAATAGTTCTATAATAATTTCATGGTAATGCACAATTATTCTGAAACTATAATTTATACCTGTGTATCTATACTGTGGATAACATATTTTGTGTAAGATGAGAGTTAAAAATTCTACATGTTTTGTTTACTTATTTTTAACATCTCAAATGTGCTTGTTTCTTTTTCTAAAACTCATTATGAGATTAGAAACTGAGGATAATAGATGATTATTGCAGAATAATCTAATTGATTTTTTTCGGTGTTTGTATTAAGTGATAAAGGGAAGTAGTAGTAAATCAGCCAACAGCCTGGGTAGAACTGATGAATGAGGGGGGAAAACAGCTAATGTAGAATAGGAAATAGGAAGCTTTTGATAAGATTTGCTTTTTAAATTCCTATTACTTCTTCTTCCTTTCTCTTGAAGCTGCTCCTTATTTTTAGATACAGATTTCACTTTCTAAGCAGGTCATAGAGATCAAACCATTGCTTCTCACACTTGACCAGATCTTCATATTTGCGTGGAGAATAACAAACATGAAAACACACAAACATGTTTTTGTAAAATTAAATTGATTTTTTTTTTCTCTCAGGCTTTATACAAGTGATCATTTTTCGCTCTTAAGTTGCTGTGTTTCTTGAAATGAGAATAACTACATTTCCCTAAATTTCAGATAGGTTGCAGGTATAAATGCATGAAGAGTGGCAGCACTGGTCCTTTAAGGAGGCAGTGCTTGTGTCCATCCATTCTTCTATCAGATGCATATCTGGAGAAGGCCAAACAGGTACTACGTTACCTGTCTCTGGAGAAGACCTACAGGTACGAGGTTACAGTCTTCAGTGCAGCAAATTATATGGTGGTGATTGAACCTTCCTTCTGAGGGAAACTAATTCACAGAAGCTTTGTGTCTCCACATGTGGCTTGCACCTTGGGTCACTTAAAATGAAGGCTCCTGGCAAATAAATTGGAAAACTCATTACCTGATCGTTAGTTTAAATAAATAGATCAGAAATGAGGGCAGGATATTAATGGAGCGAAGAGACTATTTATGCTGCTGCGGGAAGCTGTCAGGCTCTGCTTTGTCTCAGTGGGACAGAGGGTGGTCAGCCCTTCTTCAATGCAGATCAGATCTGCAGGAGACTCTTCATTGGACTGATCTTTGGATTCGGAGAGTATTTTCTGGTGCTTGGCCAGCCTTTTTCAGAGCGGAGGGAGAATTGCAGTGTAATAGTTACAATAAAGTATTTTGGTTACATAGCAATATATTGCAATAATGTATTTTAATATTTAAGGCATTAGGGTATTTTAATATTTAAGCATTAGGGTTACTTGCCCAACAAGTGGGATTGTTGCATATTTCTGCTTACTTTATTTGACTTTTTATAAAGTAGCCTTATACCATTACCTGTCCTCTCCTCCTTCTCTTCCGGATTAAATCCTAGTGTGATGCTTTAAAGAAAATAAAGTACTTAGTTTCTGGTGGGCATCCTGTAGTCTCCTGGGATATTCTACCTTCAAAATCTGCAAGTTTTTAGTGTCTAATACATTTTATCTTGTTTGTTGCTACTGCGTTTTTTGTTTACAGCCCTGTTCAAAGTTCACTACATCCCTCTATTATTGCTAAAGTTCAAATATGTTACACATTTGATTATGCCTTCAAAGAAGTAATCTTCATTGAATTTATGTATTTTTGACTGTTTGAAGTAGTTTTCTGATAGTCTTCTTAGTTACTACACAGAAGAATCTGCTTTCCTTCTTAGATATTGCTTGATTTGGAAACAGATGTCAGATTGGTGTTATACCCTGGTAGATTGTGCTCTTCTGAACCTGTACTAGAATAGCTGCGGGAAGAGATAGCATTTCTTAAAACAAGGATTTCTTATCAGGAGTAGGCTTTTAAAGCGTGTTGGGTTACTGGGTATTAGTCTTTTATGCACTTGTTATTATTAGCCTAAATGAAGCTGTGGTCCTGCAGAGCAAGTATTGCCACCCACTGTGAAAATGTCTGTGCGGATATGTAACTGTATTTCCCAAGCGAGATTTAGTTTATTGAAATTTATAGAAGGAATATGTTTCCTGTACAAAAAGAACAATAATCCTCAATAACTGTTTCTTTTTTGGCCAAGCCGTGAGGCGTCCTTGCCTATCACTGGATGTGTCAAGTCACCTTTGAATGTTAACTCAGTCACCTGATCTTAAGGATGTCCTTTGCATCCTCACTTAACACCGTCTTTAGAAGTTATTCTAAACATCTTTTCTTTATCTGCGTAGACTGCTTAAGGGGACAATCTAGGTGATACTAATATAGGCAGCCCGTTCCAATAGCTTTACAACCAAAAACTAACCAAGCTTGTGTTAGCCAGCCCAGTAAGACCTAAGGTGGCTCCGTGTGGTTGGATTAATTTACTACAGACTACGTTAGCCATTGTATAAGCATCTGCATTCATTAGCAATGCTAGAAGTCAAGATCTCAACGTGTTTTCTTGTAAATATAATCAGCAAAGGGACCTGTTTAATCCTGCAGATACTTGAGCATGCCTCACTATACCTTCTACAACACAGCTGTCATTTTACAACTGATAAAGTTGTTCAAATGAGGTTATTTGCAAGTCAGGGGGCTTAGAGATTTGAGCTGAATCTGGGTTTAAATCTGAAGAGTCAGCTTTGAAGACAGAGATTCAAAAGATGGTAAAGTTAATTATAAAAATGAATCCTTGAAGTTTAAAAACCATCTTTATGTATAAATGTGCCAAAATAGTTGTGTAATGTACAAATCTTGTGACATTTTACCTCTTTTAATGGTGGAACTTTTTTTCCTATTTGAAAAATGTATTAGGCTACTATGTTCACATAACATTAATGCAATAAATAAGCCATCTGTAAACATGTTACGCTGATAATTCATTTTATATACAGTATGTAGTATATGTTTGGAGATATGTCTAGTTTTTACATTTACATTATATTGAGGGGCTTCAAGGTTAAGAACTATAGCTGTGTTAGGCTTGCTGAGAATTTGAGACTATTCCTTAAATATTTCTAGAGACTTGAAATCATATAGCATACTGGAAAAAGCTATCTTTTACAGTAAGAGGAGAAATTAAATCCAGTACCTTAATGTTTTGAGAAAGAGATCTTGTTCCTTCTCTTTTGGCTTAAAAACTTCTTTTGTTTTTTGTCTCTTTTAGGGGAGTTGTTTTCTATGAAGGCAGTACCTTTCTGCCAGTAGCTATAAAGAAATAACTGAGAGAAAATGATTAGTGCCCAGATTAATAATTTAAAAATACAAATATATTATAAATTAATTCTTGCAGGGAGACTGTTATTAAAATGTCTGTGTTTCTGTAGGAGATTAGATTATCTGAGCACTTTAGATCTGTAAAATGAAAAGTAATATGCAGTCTTTGTGTGCATTTCCTCCAAAACAAACAGTGTAAAGCTAAAAATCTTAAAACTAAAGAAAGGTGCACATGCAGAAGCCCTCCAAAGCTAGTCATCCTTTCAGAGATGCTAAACTTCCTTGTCTGCTGAAGCCAGCAAGAGCTCTGCGTCCTATGTCTGGCAGAAGGGAGTAAAGGGTGTAAAAAGTTATTTGACTGGAGCAGAAGTGTGCTGCATAACGCACTTTGGTTAAGCAGGTGTAATCTGCAGAAATAGTTCTGTCTGAAAATCAATATTGGGCATCAAAATAACATCATCTATTTGAGAGTAGCTAGAGGCATATAAACAAAGCCTCCCAAACTGTTTCATATGCTGCTGTGTGGTAATTCCAGTAGCAGCGGCAGTGAAGATGGGGTTGAAGGGAGCAACCTCTGTCTAGCAAGGCTGCCAAAATGCTGCTTGTAACTGGATTTGTGTTTAGTGAAGCCAACTACTAAAATGTCTGTTTTATCATAAAAAATCAATCCTGTCCATCTCAGATAATTTAGTGTGTTTACTTGGTAAATTGCTTTTCTGCATATCCTATCTCATAGTTTAGCAGAAACTATATCTGAAGACTTAAAGCTGCTTGGCCCAGAGATGATTTAGCAGTGATGTGGCTTAACCCAGCGAGCAGCACTGACGAAGGTGAGCAGGCGGTAGCAGCACATCTTTTGAAAATGGAATTACTTGCAAGACCTCGAAAGACAGTGTATTACTGCATATAAGTGGATAAAATGCATAACCAGTCAGTACAGGGTCATGTACCAGTCTTGCTAAACCAACGTAGTGGCAAAAACACTTTGCAAGTAGCTGTGAGACATGAGATGGCAAATAAGGAAGTTATGAGCCCAAGTATTTGCCATTAAGTACAGTCAACTGTAGGTTGTACGGCTCTGTATGACCTCTGTAGCTTACAGAGGCACAGAAACCTCAGGTACAACCTTCTCAGCTTGAAGGTAATGAAAGATCATAATAATTCACTGGTTATAATGCTGTCATTAGGTTTCTTGTGCTTATTAAAACAAAGAGTGTTGTTCTCACTTGAGGGAATTGATTTTTTTTGATTTTTAATGTTAAGACTACATCAGAAAGTTACCTTGTGAACCATGATAATATTTTGTACCAAGCAAACAAATTGACTCCGGTCCCTTTGTCATAGTTTTTTCAGCACTGTTTGGTGGACTGCAGAGAGAGTATAACTAAATATACTTCTTGGACATCTTTTCCAAGGTAATGAAATTAATGCTTATTTCTGTAGGGCCTTTCCATAAAACCTGAGCAGCTGCTTTGTTCTTTTCTCTGTTAACATTTTCTGATGGTTTATGACATTAAGGCTGGAGTTGGAGGAACAGTATTTACTCTCTATGTCTTTCCAGTGTTTTGCTAAGTTTTTTTTTTTTTTTTTTTGCATTCATTCATAGCTCATATGCCTAACGCTAGCCTCAATTGAACAAACAAATGTAGCAATAAACAAAAGAGACACTTTGAAATAACAGCTAAATATCTTGTCTTGGCCCTTAGTAAAACATGAGAAGTCAAATTATATATTCCTGATTTGATTGTCTTTTATTTATGCTCTTGCCTGATGTGCCTGTAAACCTGTCAGCACTTTTAAATATGCTTTCCTCTGCCTGTCATGTTTGACTACAATGCAAACTTTCCATTGCTGGAATCAATCCTTTTGTTTGTTGGTTGGTTGCCTGACAGAAAGGAATTACTCTCCTTGTAGGAAAAAGGTTGTTCAATTTGATTACTTGAATAGTAGAATAAATTTATTCCTTACCTATGTGAGTATGTAAATAAAAATTGATGCTCACAGAGATACCATGCTGTTGTTTCAACAGAAGGGGAAAGAAAAAAAGATGTTTCTACAACAGAAGATAAAAAGAGAGAGATGTTTCTGTATTGTTTTTTTCCTTTTAATTAAGAATTTTACTCAGTTTCAAGTCTTTGAGTAAGTTATGTTTGATGTTTCCATTCCTTAGTGAATACCCAGCATGTTCCTCAGCTCTGCTAGTTAAACTCATTATCTCTATTTCTCTATTTCTGATACAGCATATGATAATAAATGATTTAACCTAGAAGAGCACTTTTTTGACTGCCTCTTACAAGTTCCCAAGGAAAAGGAAATTAAGACAGTACACACACATACAGCTGGGTTCCAGCCCCAAGGATATGAATGTCCTCATGTAGAGCAGTATCCATGTGTGTTTAATTTTGGATTATCTTTATTCAGTACTTTGGATTTTGAAGTTAGGGATTCTCATTGTCACACTTCACAAGCAGAAGACCTTGATATGTCTTTTTTTTGATGGAAAATTTTCCTGCAACTACAGGAAACTTTCCTGTAGTTTTCATTTTCCTGCAACTACAAGGAGAGCAAAGGTGGCAAAACTTTCAGAAAAAAAAAATGATACAACAGGATTGAATGCATCAACCTTAATCTACTTTTTGCAGTGACAAAGCACATGGGAGACTTGCGGCATCTCTCCAGGAACAGAGCAAGGTCTCTTCACGTTTCCAAGACCTCTTCAGAAGGAATTGTGATTTGGAGGGGAAACAGCACTACACTGTTTCATCAGAGTCTCAGAGCAGACCCCTAACCTTGCCTGAGTTTAGCCTAATTTTCTCAAACTCAGCTATATGATGTATTTATGATGTATTGTGTACAAAATGCACAAATGCTTTTTATTTGGTCCATTAATTGGCATGCTTAACTTTGTTTAGGTTTATTTGATATTGAATAGTGTTGAGGATTTAGTGTACCACTTTTGAATTAATTTAAGAGCCACAGTATAGATAGGCTGTAAAAATATAAACATGGTTAAATCAGTGTGATTTCTCTAGATTAAACCAAGAGGGTGAAATTAGCATTTATTTCAGTAACAGTATGAGTGGTAAACATCTAAATAT
This sequence comes from Nothoprocta perdicaria, assembly GCF_003342845.1. Lineage (NCBI taxonomy): Eukaryota > Metazoa > Chordata > Aves > Tinamiformes > Tinamidae > Nothoprocta > Nothoprocta perdicaria. Next base: position 2,167,167 of record NW_020455810.1, read on the forward strand.
TATGTCTTTTTGAGAAATAACACTTTTTTTCTCCTGTTTGCAAGATAAGTCAAATATAGATGAGAATTAGTAGATTAATTTTGTAGGAGTTTAATGAAATCCTCATCTCAGTTAAAGAATAAAGCATTTCTGTGATTAATACATATTTTTCTAATACCAACAATTTAGATGCAAAGGCAGAATAGGCCCAAATTACCGTGCTTGCATGCAGAAATGTGGAATGAGAACGTTTAGGGAGAAGTTGTTAAAACCGCTGCTGGACTTGCTATTAAGTTTCAAGACCATCGCTTTCTAATATTTTCAGTAAACATTATCTCCACTGTTGTAGGCAAAAGAAAACTTCCAGTTTTATCACTGAGCTAAACCTTGAAATCATTGGGACAGTGACAGTGAAACCATTACTTAAACCAGGACTATTATGCCAGGCAGTGAAGCTAATACCTTGATCGTGTAAATTCTTGCAGTGGTGAATCTTTAATGTGGAATGTTGTGTGTGGAAGCACTGAGCAGAGATATGTATGTGGAACATGCTTTGGATGTATAGAGAGCACAAAAATGTGACGTTATTGCTTCTACTCCTTTTTACTATAGAGCCTATTAATTTTAGGAATCTTTCTTGTTTTGACTAAGTTGTGTGTGTGTGTGTGTATTTTTAAGAAATGTAGCATTGGCCTGACAAATTAATTCCTGGGTATGTAATAAATAAGTGGCCTAAAGAGTCTCCAGCAGTGATGGGACATCTTTCAATAGGCTTCATGAAGGATCTAGCAATCACTAACAATCAAGAAGTAATGCTTGAATGCTTTGAGGACACTAGCTTTATTATTATTGTTGTTGTTTGACAACAGGGAAGGTTCACCTCAAGCTCTTATAACTCTCAGAAATTATTTACAGTAGTGAGGAACCCATTTAAAAAAATATATAAAGGTAAGCCCTTTGTGTCTGTCAAACTTTGTTCCCACATAATCAGTTTGTTTTCTTTCCTTTAGTGATTTACTTCAATAGTAAATCACTAGTGAAGTGATTTAGGGTTGTTCAAGTTCAAAGGGTTGCTGTCTACGTTTCACAACCTATGAGGATGGATTTTTTACAGTGCCCAAATTTCCCTTTAAGCTTCCATTCACAAAGGAGCCTTTCTTTATTCAGTCTATTCCACTTTGTTTCGAGCTACAGTTGCAAGAAAAATCTTTTAAGTCCCTGTTAGAAATAAATTAAACCATCATTCAATAGCAAACATTCATTGCCCCTGCTAGAAAATTTGATTTAGAGTGTAATTTGCAATTAAGCTAATATTTAACTTGCTGTCAAAGCTAAATCTAAGTAACAGCCTTATCAAAATGCCGACAGGCCAGGTACAAACCTTAATCGACTTTTCTGGATGCTGCTGTGCTTGTGCTGGGATTTCAAAGCTTGGATACAATGGCGCAATGGTGGTATTGTTCCTGGACAGAAAATAACAATAGCATGAGAACTATTCACTAAAGGCTAGAAAATAATTAAGAAGGCTAAAAATAAATGCTTTTTCCCAATATCACTGACTTACTGCAGTTCTGTTCCCTGGGGAAATGATAAATGCTAATCTGTCCAAACGTAGGAAGCATAATAAGGAGAGACTTTTTGAGCATTGCTAAAATGAAAGGATTTGACTCATTAAGACCACAGCTAGGTTGATTCAGCTTAAAATCAATTTGCTTTGTGTTAGATCTATTTTAAAATCCTGTTGATCCATTTCACCCCTGTGACCCAAGCACCTGGAGAGCTGACAGGGTTCTTAAGGGGAAGAACACAAGTGCCATTGACTGCTGGGGCTGTATTTAAGTCAGTGCCAGCTCAGTGCTGGAAAGTGAATGGAAGAGCTCTGACTAGGAACGCTCTTCAGTGCCACTGAGCTTTAGCAACTCCTACCTGCTAATCTAGTCCTCTAAAGGACATATCCAGATAACCCAATCCTCCTAATGCAGCATTGTTGCATAGAAGGGTGAGTGGATACCCATTGGGTTCTGAAACTAGTACCTAATAAGCGTTGTGAAAGCACCACTGATCTCCCTCCCATTCTGCAGTAGGTTCATTGGGGATTTGAGGCATCATACCTTCACAGTTAGGAAGAGTGAAACATGTTTTGAGTCATAAAGAGGTCCTTTGACTAAGGAAATCACTCTAAAATTGGAATGCAAAATCTCAGTGAGAGAACACACAGATGTGTGAAAATGGAGATGGAAAATACAGCCTTTCCTAAGGTTAAAAATGTTGTATTAAGATACTTTTTTGTTGTTTTTTTTTTCTGAAATAGGTCTGAAATTCTGAGGTTTATTTTTAGCTCCTTCTGAGGGTTAGGAGTATCCATAAAGTTGTATAAATTAAGTTCCTTAAACAACAAAAACTTGCCTGAAAAAGCTTTGGCTGTGTAAGAATGAACAACTGTTTAGTTTTTTCAAGGTAACATTTCTGATGAAAGAACGTGGAATAAAGTGAAAATAACTCCCAGCCAAAATCCATAGGCATGTCACAGGTAGAAGTGACTGTGGAGAAAAGCGTTCTTGTAATACAAATCTCATTATACACACAAATTGGTATTTTGATTTGATTGACAATTCAATTTGCCATTTTGGATTCCCCAGACATGGTCAGCTCTGCAGGTAACTGGAGCTAGAAGCATGTGAAATACTCTCCATCACGGCACTGCTAACTTTGATTCTGGTTGTACTTACCCCTCTAAATGCTTAAAGTTCAGATGTTTAATGCTGTTCTCCACGTTGACTGCTCTCTGAAAAGTCATATTAAATTTTATATAAAATGTAATTTGTATAATCTGAATATTTGCTGTATAATGTACTTACTCCGTAGGTTGGCTTAACATTCTGAGACATTTACAATTATTAAAGGAGTCAAAAAAAGATATTTTGTTCACTACTTCACTCTTCTGGGAGTAAAGACTTACACGTTTTAACTTGAGTGTGTTCTCCACTTGTTCTGCTTTTTCTCTTTTGATATCCTCCCTTCAGTTAACATATTTGGGGACATACAAATTTCTGTAAGGTGGACAGCATCCTGCTATCTGAGATGCCAGGGGTCTATCTTGTATCGACATAAAACCCTGTCACCCTTGGTGTCACTGCCAGCCCAGAGAACATTGATAGAAGTAAACACCAGGGGAGGCAATTGCCCTGTGTCCACAGCTGTGTCCTGCTCAATGCACAGGGATTCGTGGTCTCCATCCAGCACGCTCTGTGTTGAGCATAAATGTGCTGACTGGTCTGGAGGTGACTCCTGCAGTTTGGGATCATTTCTGCATTTTAAGCTGTTTAGTGCTGCGGGAACCAGATATTTGCCTTCTGAGCTGGTCCCTGTGTGAACCACGAGTCCACTCTGATATCCCTCCATGGGTTTCTGGAGGTCATCCTCCAGGTGCTGCACTTGTTACTTAAAGCTGTAAGTGGTGTGAGATGAAGTCCACAAGATGCTTATTCTTCTTACAGTTTCAGCAACTAAGCAACTAAATACATCCTTATCTGGAGGAAAAAAAAAATCTCATCTCTGCCTCATCATCTATTGTTAGGAAAGAGAGGAATATTTGCATGTCTTTAACATACTGATACAAAGCTCAGGCAGGGCTAAAAAGACTTTCCAACAGACTGCAGAAAATGCTGCTAGTAAGGAAATGTCACATTGCACTGCAGTTTTCATTACATAGCTCATAGACTTTTTTAAAATGCTTATAACTTGCTCAGGTGCCTTTTAAGGGGCTGAAATTATTCCTGGCTATGCTTAATCTTCAGGTTATTCATTTTCAATCTCATAAAGAAAAAAGGTATCTTTTCATCTTATTTTAAATTGCAGAAAGAAAAGATATGCCTTTTTTTTAGATACAACCACTGAAATATACAGCTTTTGTTTAAACTTTGCTTGCTTCATGGACTGTTTAGACTTCCCACCAGTAATCATTGTACAGAAAAAACTGATGCAATAACTGTTTTTTTCTGTATAAAACACTATATTTTATGTGCTACTAACTCTGTAACCATTACATTGATTTGTAAGTAATGGAAAGATTGCTGGAATAGCCTTTTATAAAGCAGGCCAACCTAAAAATTAACTATGAGTAGTGGTGCCATAACGTTTGACTCCAGTTACTTTGTTGTAATGAATACAAATGTAATTCATGCACAAAGCATTATTTTATTTCAGTTTTCTAGAAATGTGTAGTACAAGGGTAAAATATATAATTAATACAATAATGTTCAGTTTTGAATATAACATTAAGAAATTTGAGTATTTAAAATATTATCTTAACAACTGAAAATCTGCTGTGTAAAATTCTCATCACAATTGCATATCTGGCATATTAGAAGATTTTCTGAATGTAGTAGTTATCAGCACTAACCTGTTTTAAGTAATTTGAACAGTAACTGTTAGATACTCGCATTTTGGATAAAACCTAGAAAATTTGGATTCCTTTCCTGAGTTTTGTTTCATCTTTAAAAGTAATGTTTTGTTAGAGAGTTCTATATGGGTAGCTGGGTAGCTTTTACTGGAAAAAAAAAAAAAAAAAAAACTGCTCTAGTAGATCTGAGACTCTCCTTCCCATATCTTTCCATGAATATGTATACAAATAATACAAATAAGAATTGTATCCACCCTTTACCTAAAGATCTAAAGGAAGTGTGTATATTTTCAGTGGCAGGCATATTTTATTTGTTACCTAAAGTCTCTGACACATGTTTCAATCTGAAAATTATAAACTAAATAAATTTGTTAAGCTCGGTTTGAAGTAGCTCTGGAATTTGGTGGCAATTCAAATGACCTGCTGAAAGATGGTTAACTCGGTAATAACAGAGGGGTTGAGTGAAAGTTAAGTACCTTATCCTAATAGAATAACTCTTCACATTTTATGACTGAGCACACATTCTTCATTTACTTTATTGTGCAATAATAAATCAGACTTGATCTTCAGGAAAGGTATCCAATTTATAAGTGGTCACCCTTGACTACTTAGACTTAGATAGTTAAAGGTTTTCCCCCCTCTGATACTAAATTACAAGAACTTGTGCCTTCTTTCATTTCTAGTAGATATCTAGTGGAAGTAACAAGTAATGTAGTAGGCTTTTAAGGACATAAAATAATTTGGGTTGTAGAGCCTGCAGAAAGTCATCCAGATGAACCTCCTGCTCAAGCCAGATCAGCTCTGAGGCCAGACTTAAAGCTTTATTGAATCAGGTCTTTAAAACTGCCAGGGATGGACATTACACAAACCAGGCAATCCACTCCACTGTCCCGAGGATGAAAAAGCTCTCCTTGGAGAGGATTCACTCCATGAATTTTTTCAGGGATCAAAGCAAAGATGAGTGGCTTGTAGCCCTGGATTGTATTCTAGGGCTTTTGTTTTGGACACAGGTGCAACATTTGCTTTTCTTCAGTTGTTGGTAGCATTCCCTGATCCCTGTGATCTTTCAAAGGTGATGGAAAATGGCCTTTCAAGGATATATCAGCCATCTCTTTCAGAACCCTGGGGTCCCATGGACATGTGTGTTTCAGGTTCTTGCTTATATTTGCTGGCTCTGTCCACACTCTCTGTTGTTTCTGTCTTCTCTGAACTCTGTTTCCAAGCACAGAAGTCTGGGATAACGTGTTGAAGAAAACTGAAGGCATTGAGTACCTCACCTGTGTCTGAGTGGGATCACTAGATCACTTGCCCCATTCAGCTACAACCCTTGTTCAGCTTTTACTATCAATGCAATGGTAAAACGTCTTTTTGTTCCCCTTCATGTCCCTTGAAAATCTCACCTGTAGCTGAGTTTTGGCTTTTCCCAATGCCATCCCAGCGTGCCTGGACAATGTTTTTAAATTCCTCCTCTGTAGTCTGTCCCTGCTTCCATCATCTAATGTAGCTTTTCTTCCATTGGAGCTCCACCATCAGCTCCTTACTGAGTCAGCTTCTAATATGTCTGTCTGTTTGTTTGTTTTAAATTAACCTGAGTTATGTATGTAGATAGATACATTCTTTTTGAATATATATATCTTTGAAAAGGTAAGATTCAAAGTTTCTTCAATTTCTTTCTAAGTCAGACTCCTAAGGTTTACTTTTATATAGCAGTATTCATCTTTCCCTATTACTGGCAATTGTTTTAAAAGAAGGAAAAAAAAATAGGAAAAGGTTGGGAAAAGGAGATCTGTGGAAGCCAAAAGTATTTTTTAATAAGTGCAAAGGAGGACTTATGGAGTATACTTAGTCACGAAGCAGCTTCTGCACGTATAATGGTATATATGCTACAAGCGAATTGAAACATTTTGGATCGCTTTATAATATTTCAATGATAACAAAGCCTTTTTGTTTAAATGTATCTACCTGGTCCTATTACAAAAATCAGTTAAATTCTTTTACTTTTTAAAGAGGATGAGATTTAAGAAAAGGTCTCTGACATTTTTTACTTTTTGTCTTGAATGATGAAATACTTAGAAAAACTTTCCTTTAGCAGTATGTGAATTAAAGAGGACATAAGTCTGGAAATGAAGAAACCAGACAAGCAGCAAAGAACCCTAAGGATCATTGTGACCTATTATTTGAAAAATCTAGCAATACTGTGATCTCATACAAGTGAATATCACCTGTACAGATGGAGATATTTAAGTATATTCCTTGGTTTGCATGTGTCTCTGTGAAGAGAAGGGAGAGTGAGTACTAAGACAGAGGGATTGTAAATCTTCAGCAGTTGAAAGTTACTCTGTCTGGTCTTTTGTAACGTCCAGTCCCATCATGTGAGCTGCTCTTTCTATCCATATATCACAGGCTGACAGTGGACTGTTGTCTTCTGTAAATGTTTGGCCTTAATTGAATAAATGCTCAGTATATGTACGTGAAAACTGGGAAGCTGCAGGTAACTCAGAAGTGACTGCAGGTTGCACTTTAGCATGTACAAAGTAGACATTTAGACTGGCCTTCCCTCATCAGCGTCTGAAGGACAGTTGCTATGTGAAAAGAGAAGTATTAAATGCTGCCATCCAAAGATGTGCAATGATAAAATGACATTATTTTCCCTTATCAGTGGAGTTGCTGTAAGTTGGCCTGGCTTATTTATGCAGGTAGCACAACAAAGTTGCATTTGAGTAGTGCTTTCAGTACTCCAGTCAATAGCAAAGTTACACAGAGCGATACCTCCTTTCTTTCTTGACGATTATCTTATGACTGACAACTGTTTGAAAAAAAGCAAAGTTTTGTTTGGACTGCTTTTAAAAGTGTTGACAACAAGTTAGATATACCTTGTATGATGGAGAGGGAATTTGAGGTACTGAGAGCAAATGATTTTTTTTAACATGATCTTCTCATCCAGTTAAAAATTTCATAGGCTAAAAATGCTTGTTATGCTTTCTAGCAGTAAAATAAAAATAAATAAGATTACTTCAGATAAAAAGCTACATTTGCAAACTGGACAAACTACATATGAAATTTTGAAAAAGGTTTTTACTGTGTGCAACTACCTCATATTGTATGAGCAACGTACCTTTTCTTATTTTTTAGCTTAATTCATATGCTAACCTCATGTCGAATGTACACCTCACCACCATTGCAGTAACTCATTTGTCTTAAAGAATTGCTTGTTATCTTCTTCCAAGTCTTTGTAATAATAAACCAAGTGTTCAAATAATATATTATAATGTTCAACATGATTATAACCCACATGATCAAATATTTTCTTTTAAATTGTGTGTTGCTACAGCTACCTCAAAGCAGAGCCAATATGCTGTTTATTTGCTCCAAAATACAGATGACAGTAAGTGATATTGAATATTCCAGAACTCATAGCTTTAGACTTATGTAGTAATGTAATAAATAGACCTTAGAAGAGTTATTCAGCAAGCCAAATCAAGCGCATTACATTTGGCAAGATATGTGCCTTATATACATGAAGTTTCATCTATTTCTGTCTTTTCTAAAATAAATTCAGCCATATTGCAATATGAAAATGTGCAGTTAGGGCATCCGTCTAACCTTAACACCTCTATCACCAACACCCACACAACCTTAACCGCTTTATCACAGCTTCTTTCCAAATGCACATTTCCAGCTCACAGAAAACTTGGCAGCAGAAAGTAGCTGAACACAAGAATAATGCTATTTTTGTATAGCAAAGCCTATTTCAGACTTAGGGATGTTACATAACTGAAAATATTTTAGTAAGTCTTCAACATGCAGAGATGATAAAAACTTATTCTGCTTTCCATGTTTAAAGACCAGTTGTGAAACTTGACTGCTATTTTGAATGTGAAGATAGTTGAGGTAGGAATTTGGGATTGCAGTTACTGGCAAGTGGATATCCAAGCACTGTCTCTGTGCATTCAGGCTCAGCTCACGGAACGCTAATAAAAATCTGTCTGGGAAAGAAAGGGCTGTGTGCTGTCCAGATGTGCTTAGCAGCTGGCCACGCAATGAAGTGCATAGGTATTTCTCAGGTATGGGTCTTCCTTTACATTTATTGATGTTTATGCTAGAGTGGCAACGCACAAGGAAATATTTCTGAAATATTTCTTTGTATCCATACAAAGTTGTTTAGTATGACAATATACTTTCAGCTATTTGCTAGATGCTATAGATCTGGGCAAATATATGTTGCTAGTCAGTTCCCCATCATTTCTAAGGTGGAGAAGGCTGAAAAGCCAGAAAAGTTCTGCCTAGATGTGTAACCATGTTTGCTGCAGAAAAGCCTGCTCTGCAGCTGCATGCTTTTTGTTTAGAATATAAAATGCAATGTCTATATTGCTTATTGAAGTACAAAACTACTCTAGAAGCTATTATTGAAAAACATTTGTAGCGTGTCAATTCATTTCATGAAATGAAGTATAATATTGATGCGTAAATTTGATATCTCTCTCTTTGAAAGCTCTGCCATCCATATTCTGGAATATCTTTAGTGTTGCTACTGTGTGATACTTGAGCATGACTGTAGGTGATGGTTAGATCTCTGATCTTAGCAACTGTGTTTTGACCCTCTATGGGAAGACAGGCTATAAAATGTGTGTGACAAAGTGGTATCAAGTAGTTGTTTGGAGTAAAATAGGATTAAAGAGTAAATCGTGCCTCTGTAGCACTGATCGACAGACATCACTGTCCTCACATCCTGGTGTTCTTCTTCAACAGACAAGACTTTTCCTGGACTAATTCTACTCATTATTTAACTCCTCCTACCAATGAAGATTTAGTTTTGTAGCCAAAAAAATAGAGAAACTCATCTAGAATTCTCACCTGGATGGTTTAAATTGCTCTTGCTTCTTGTTGCTCTTAAAACCTGTTTTCTTTAAAGTGTGAGCTGTGCGTCCCGTAGTGAGAGGCAAGATGCTGATGCTTCTCTTTTGGAAGTACAAAGTATACAAGGTATTTCCTTCACCTGGAGAATCAAAATGGAGATTACTTGACATTCTGCAGGTTGGGAGTCAGTCTCAGCAAGCATGATGTGGCCTTTTTCTACAAGACGTGTTTAGTGAGAGTTCAGAAGAAGTCACACGGCATTCAAAACAAATCTCTGCTTTCCTTTATGGACAGATGTTATTTTCAATGGTGGGTTGGCGTGTTGCTGTCTTAGTATGTCCAGATAATCAGCTTCATAATGGAGAATGATCCAGTATAACAAAACAGTTATGCAAATATCTCTACTAATGGGCAACAGTGAAAAGAAAAGGATCCTTTATCAAACTTGAAAAAAAATTCTCTGGTTACTTTGGTGCTTGCTTTGGTTACTCAGCTTTAGGCTGGATAGTGTCATGTGATATCGCTCCATAAGCACAAAACTTTACCACAGTCATAGCTGGGGAAGATTTTTTTTGGCAAGTCTTTTGTTCAATGCATAATTTCGATATGCCCCAGAACATACATAACTCTGGTGATTCTTTCCAAAGATGCTGACAGTTCTCCCGTGTTGACAGGTGAGAAAGAGGATGGGAAAGAATCCATAAGAGCAGTGGTGGTCACATCTGTCCTCTATAAGCTACCATGATTATGTGCACAAAAAAAAGCTATGAAGTTTACGATAAATAATGACACCTCTGCCTTTGTAACTGTGTAATAGGCAGTAAGTGTATCTGAACATTAGGAAAGCTGCAGTGGGGAAGTGCAGTGAACTCTGATGTCAAAGGGAGCTTATCTGCCCGTGGGTTTTTTTGGGAATTTAGTACAGCTAGCACAAGTCTACAGGACATCCCAGCCATTGCCATGGTAAACAGAAGACACAGTACACTCAATGATGATCGTATATATTACCTTTTTTTGAGCAAGAATTTTTGTTTACTAGACCTTCCTTGATATCACTAACTAAAATAGTTTTATACTATCCAGTACTATTTCATACTCTTTTTATCAGTCTGTCCATGATGGAGTACTTAGGACCACGCTAGAGTTGATATTGTATCGTATTCTAACCTCAAAATATATGGCTACATAAGGTTTATTATAGATAAATGTTTGTATGCTATTTTGCTTTCTAGATGAAAGTTTTGTTAGTAGATGTCAGGTGGATCAGAAATGATTTTGATTAAAATAATTAAAATTGAAACAAACAAAAAGATGCTCTCAAGCAACTTAAAGCTGGAGAAAAATGGTGATCGTTCAGGGTGAGTTTAAGAGTGAGGTAACAGATTTTGATTTCACTTACAAACTTTTTGAGTATGAAAACTGTCATGCCTTGGGTCTTACTGAGCTTTGGGCTAAGATAAGCAACAGCTGAGATGTTTTTAGTGATTTCCCAGTAGAGCTCTGTCTTCTAAGGTGTGTTTATTCATGACTGGAGATGAACAAAGAAGGTAGAATCAAAACTGAATCTGATTTTCAGAACTGAGAAGGTTTTAGTGATAGAAGAAGATTAGTTTTAATATTTACTTGTGACTACTCTTCAAAGAATGGGCTTAATGGTAAACTTAGAAATGGAGCTTTATTATAGCTTACCAAGGGCATAAGATTTGTTTTCTATGGATACTCTAACTTTAAAAAATTGCAAGCAGAAACATGAAATGCATTATCTTCGTATCTTTGAAAATGATCTTCAGTTTTGAAAGCTGTCCATTTTTTCTTCACATGAGTTCTGACTAGTTTACTGTACAAAGATCTTAACTCCTGTTTTCTGATGCTATTGTGAAGTGCCAAATACTTGCTGTTTAATGACCTGTGAATACCTCTTGTTCTCTAGATTGAACAGTAATTGATTCTGAGGTAGACATGTGGGGAAGACATTTCTAAACTAACTCATGGGCCCACACTCACCTTTCAAAAGAGTGTTTAAGTCTGTGTCCTTACTGTTTTTCTAGAGAGGCAATATTTCTGCCAGGAAGATATGAATGGTTCTGAAACAGTTGTTTGAAGAATTCTCATTACTTTAGCTTATGTATTAGAAGGGGTCTCTGAATTCTCCAGATTTGAAAATTCTTGATGCTTTTCAACTTCAAGAGGAGTGCTCCTCTTCTCTCTCTTGGCTCATGCCAAGAGCCTGGCATGGGTAGAATGGAACAGGATAAGGAGACTTCGCCTTCTGCTAAGGCCAGATGCTAGTGCAAAAAATAGGTATGCTTTTTTGTTCTTTCATTCTATAAGTTGAATCTTATGCAAGTTTAGCAGCTTTCAGTGGCTTATCTTTACTCTCCCTCCCTCTCCATGACATTTATGGAATGCCATTACATGTCTGAAGCAGAAAGGGCCAATCTTTTTTGTACAAGTTACATATTTTAACAGATAGTTCACAATTACTCCTCATGATAGTTTTTCATTCTGCTTTTAGGATGTATCAATATCGTAAGAGTTTTTGTACCCTGACTCTTCAGTTATATTAAACATACAAAAGGCAGTGCAAGGAAAATGCATTTTTGTCCAAAAACTGTATTAATGAGCTCTTGTTCAAGCTCATTAATCCAGACACTTTCTTGTTCAGTACCAGCAAAAAATATACACACTGTTTATGGAAATCAAAAGAAAGCAACTGTTTTGGCATATGAATTAGACTGATTGAATTGTTATAATGGTTTCCATGCCAGAACATGAGTCACGTTTACTTCAAATATGCCTCTAGAGCAGTTAATCGTGGAAAGGCTCAAGCACGGGGAAGAGCATAACAAGATTAGGCTGGTTACTTACCAGCCCAAAATCAATAAGAGGGAAGCTGATTATCACTTGAACCCTGGCCTTGTCAAAGCTGTTGGGAACTAAAAAGACTAGTATCCTAAGGTACAGAATAATAAATAAAATAAATTTTGAAACCTGATTTGGGAAGGAAGTAGGATTTTCTCTCTCTTTGAATAAGTAAGGCATGATGTACAGTCCCCTAGACTCTCTGTGTACTTTGTAACTAACGAACCAAGGTCAACTACGTGTTAGCTCTCGATATCAAAATTTATGCCTAATGATACATACACAGTATTTTTTTATTTTCACTTGATAATATTAGTACTTGTTAATACTAAGTTCCTGAAGAAAGATAGACGAAAAGAAAAAGCACAACAAAACCCTGTAAGATGTATTTACTTTTTATTGATGTTTGGAGATTCATTATGTGTTGTAAAGGCCTGTGAAAATCAAATTTCCAAAACTGAGTGGGAGGATATAATATGTTAAAAAAAAAAAAGTATTTTTTCAGTTACTTTTTTTCGGAGGTAGATTAAATTGGTAGCTATCTACAAATCAAGATCATAGGAGTAGCAATATTTATGAAGTTAAAGATATTGTGAGTGTGGTAAAACTATTTGTTTAATTCCTTAAATTATCTTGCTTCTTCAGATAGCAAGCTAATCATGCTTTTTGTTTCTTTGTGTAGATAGCTCTTCATTTAGTCTTTTCATTGAAACTTGTAAAAGTCTAAATGAACTTTCATTTAAACCTTTGCAAGTTTAAAAGCAGATGAAACCACCTTAAAAGCGAAACAGATTAAATGCATGTGCCAGAAGATGCATGTGTTTTAAAAATGCATGTGTTTTAAAAGCAAACAAAGAAAGAAACAAACAAACAAAAAAAAAAAACCCTTCATTTGTAAAATGAAGAGATTGTGACTGTTTATTGTTTCCTGATTGCTCTTTAGCAATTGGAAAACTTTTGCTGCTTCCTCCAACTTTCTAAGCAATTCTCTGAAGGAGAGAAGTGCAGGACAGACTAGGATCCCATTATTGTCTTGCGTAAATGCATTGTAGGGGGAGGTGATTGGAAAATATGGATATAAAATCAGGATGAAATAAAAGTCTGGATCAAAATCCCAAACAGCTTTTGAAACATTCACAGTCATAATAATCTTTTCCAAGTGCATACACATTTTCTTGAGAATATTACTAGATTTTGAAATGTCTGTTAAAAGTTTGAGTTGTAGTAGCTTAAATTCCTGGGAGGAAATCTGATATTCTCCTTTTTATTTATTTATCTTTTTTTTTAAGTGAGGATATCTATAGATATAATATGTTATTCTGGTGCTTTAATTGGGTGGTTTAAGCTTAATATCTGGTGTAGATATCTAAGAGTTGTGTATTTCCATTGCAAGGACATCGCTGAAACTCGTGGTGATATAGAGGAAGTTCAGTATCATCTCCTTGCCATCTGTCTATTGATAGTAAATATTATGCATAACTGTAGAAGCATTCTGTGGTGAGCCCTACTTGAGCTAAATAAGGTTTATTTAGATTATTTCATAAACCTTCCTGTGGTAGCATAAGGAGCCGCTACTCAGACACCCGGCAAGCTGTCCTGCTTAAACCGTTTTGCTCATACTGTTTACATCATGTCCATTGCATGGCACGTAGGAGAGTGTAAATGATGCATTAAGACATGAGACGATTCACCAGCAGCAGGCTCCAGATGGACCACGGCTGAATTAGCAAGGCTCAGTGGGAGGGCAGGGGCTGTGACATTGGTCTTTACCTGCACCGAGGACAGCTAGCTGGCTGTGAGGGCAGCTGGAGCGTTTTACACCCGCAATCCTGGCTGTCTTGCAACGTCCTGGTGGTCAGGAAGGCGTTGAGGAAGCGTTGCACTTTTCGGCCTGGCTCAGCATAGCCTGAAAGAGTCTGATAAGCCATAAATTGTCCATATTTCCAAGACTATAATCTCTATATAGACTCTATCCTTCAAGTCAAAGGGAACTTAATGCAGAAAAACACAGATCATAGCCACGTATCCGGCATTTCAGCATAAGATATTAGCAAATTGCTAAAGAAAAAAAAAAAAAAAAAAAAAAAAAAAAAAAAAAAAAAAAAAAGGCAGTGTAGCTCAGTATCTGACATACTAAATGGTTTTTTTCTCCTTTTTATCATGTTTGACACTTTCTTCCGTTTACCCTGCTTTTGTGTTCCCTATTGGCTGCAGTATCACAAACATGCTCTTCATAAGAGATGTGAAATGAGTATGCAGAAATGTATAGCTATTACAAGGAAATGTGTAACACTAGTGCACAGCTGTGTAGGAAAAAGGACTATTTTGGATAGAAGCAATCTAAGCAATTAACCTAGAAAGTGTCTGATAGCATCATTTTAAATGTATTTTGAGGACTGTTTCTTATGATTTTAATCTTTTTTTTTGTCTCCTGGTGCAGGCAGAAATGAATTGCACACATTCATTCTCTTTTTAGTATTCTGTGCCTACCTGGTTTGAAAATCTTTGTGTGATAACAAACTCCCCACAGTGCTTTTCAGGTCATGCTGTATTTTAAAAGACAGCAAAAAGCCTGAGGATAGACTAGTTCTCATGTGATGCCTTGTCTCTCTTGGTGAATGGAAGTTTGTCCCAAATTCCTCAGGTTTGCCTAAATGAAAATTATGCAGCCTTGTTCAATATTAACAGGTTAAACAAAATTTTACCTCTTTAAATAATTGTCTTTTGCAACTCCATATCTGACAGTACAAGATTGATGAAAGCCTTCCTCTTCTTTGGTTAGGAATGTCTTTCGACCATTTTGATTTCATAGTTCAAATATGAATGTAATAGTACAATATAAGAATATATTAGTAATAAACAATTCGACCAAATAGATGCATATAATATGAGCTCAGGTATTTTTATTTAATTAGATACTGGTATTTAACCCTGAGAACTTTTGTTTTAGTTTATTGTCTCAGAAAGTCACAATTTAAGGTTTAAAAATTTGGGGAAGAGAATCAATTGGATGGTGTTAGCTGTGCCTAATGAATTTGAGTGGAAGAAGATAATCTAAAATGGTGGGATATAACAGTGTAAAATGTGGCATATTTTCCTCTCTTTTTTCCCCATAGTTGAAGTGTTCCCCCCCAAGCTACTGCAGATGGTTACAGTCTTTTTTCAATTTTTTTTTCTTGAATTTCTGCAGCATTAGGTTTGATTATTTCTGCTGAATTGCTTTAGGGAACCCAACATCAACACACATTCGCAATATCGAAGTAAGATGATGCATTACGATAGCTTGCTCTCAAATGAAGGTCATTATTTTTTTCTTTAACCCCTCATGTATAAATTTTATAGCTGGACCTATTACTGGTAAAGCCAGTAGCTTTATTTATTAAGAGGGACACTGCTGCTGTTAAAGGATTAATAAGCTGTGTATAGGTGTATTTTGGTTGTAAGTTTGTGTTAACATAATTCAATACAATATTATTGCATACTGTTTTTCTTTTTATTGTTCATTTAAAGATTTATACAGTCTTTCATTTCACACTATTTAGTTCATTTTGTTTCATAGAATCATGAAAAAATAATGAGCTAGAAGAGTCCTATTGAAGTTATGGAGTTCAGCTCCAATGTCCCAAGGCAGAACAAACTCTATGCGTAAATTATTATTGCCACCAAGAAAAATATCATCTTTGAACTCACATTTTGCCTCCTTCAAATGTTTGATTAGCATAATAACAATAAATTTGCCTGCACTTTCTCATATATAGCAGTATCAGCAGTACAGTCATACTATGAGACAGGTCATTCTACCTCAACTGTGTTTCCAGTTAGAGCAGTAAAGGATGTACGTGTTGCATCTCATTTCTTCCTATCTGCTAGTTTTAATTATTAGGTGGGTCACAAAGTTCATATGAACTTTATGCTTATATATTCATGAGCGTATGTTCATATGAACATTAATGCTTTTATCACTTAGACAAACCTAGAATTTTCTCAGTTCTACTGTTCTAATTATAATGATAATATAATTGTCATTATCTAGTCATGATTACTTAGAATTACCATCATTTCACTAACACACTCTTTCCAAACAAATTGAAGGAAGAGGAGGAAGTGACTGAAGAGGAAGAAGCATTATATTTAAGACAACTAATTTCTAAAGAATATAGTGCTTTAGGAAAAGACTGAGGGGCATTGCAATGCGTAGAAAACAAAAAGAGGAGAAGCACCCTGCCACTGAGCCAATTTCCAATCCACCTCCTCATCCACTCATCTATCCCACACCTTCAGAGCTTGCCCAGGAGGATGCTGTGAGGGACAGTGTCAAAAGCCTTGCTGAAGTCCAGTATCCTTTGCTTCTAATGCAGCAGTAAAAAGTCTTCTACTTGCCTTTGGTATATCTTGCAAATACCAACTCTAGTTAAGCTTTACCTCTCCTGAGACCATCCTGCATTTCAAGACAATGTTCCTGTCTTGGATAAGAAGCTCAGGAGAAAGAGCATAACAGCTAGATGTTGCAACAGCAGTTTCCAGGAAAGTCATGAGAGCATGTGTGTTACTAACTGAGAGCTCTGCTTGTAGATTTTTCAGGGGGAGGAGAAAGTGGGAAGGAAAAGATGAAGGAAACTAAATGGCTTGTGAGCAGTGATGAGGTTGGGGGAGAGGCTTTGTGGATGAAAGCAGATGCCACAAGATAAAACAAAACAAAAGCCAGAAGTCTGACAGAGGGTGAGAAAGTAGTGGCCACAGCTTGCAGGAAAGAAGCGAGGTAGTAAAAGCTAAATGAAGGTAGAGTCTGATAATTAGGCCTGGTGTATGGAAAAGAAGCCTCTCAACAAGGAAGCCTTTACCTACCACTTTTCCTAGTGAAATAAGAGCTTCTATCCTCTTTCCCCAACTCAATACATATTTCACCAGATATCATCTCTCTCTCTAATGAACAGCTGCTCTTCCACATTTTGATGGATCATCTGCATGAAAGGGGCTTCGTGGTTTTGGTTTAATGAAGCATTCTTCTCATTCTAGACTGCAGTCATAAGTTAGCAACCTGCTGAGGCTCTCACCAAGTTGAGCCTCCATCTGTTTGTGATGGTTTAAGAACCTTCTAGTGCTGCCTGAGTTGTAGGTATTTGGTATTGTCACTTCTGTGCTGGTTAGGACCTAGTGATTCCCATCAGAGGTGTACAGCGCCTTTAGATAATACTTCTAGTTTAGTTTTCTGAAACCTGGTTTGTGTGTGAAAGTGCTCTGAGAAGCGAGTCAGTGCATAGTAGATGCGGTGAAGTGGATCAGAGAACTGGGGCTGAGACAGCACTGTCACTTCAAATTACATTCACAGTCTCTTTGTCAAAGAAAAACAGAACATATTTGGTTCATTTACCAATACCGTGGCTATATTTTTATTTGTTTTAAAATTAAAAAAAAATAAAATTTAAAACAAAATATATTTTCATAGATATTATTATTTTTCTTGACTGTGTTCAAATTTTGGATTTCCAGTGCTTTGCTTTATTTTTATTTCCTTCACTCTTTCACTTCTGTTGTATTGTTTTTGGCAATCTGAGCTGTGTAACAGGTTTACACAGCTTTAAATTACATTTGAATCACAGGCTTAGATCATAATATGCGTAACTAAAAATCTGTATTTACATAAATTTGTCATTACGTTTTTTTCTTTATAGTTTACTATGTAAACAAGAAATCCTTCTGTGCAAACTTAAAAGGTTACTTCATTTATATCTGACATCTTTGTTATATCACCTGAATTTGTTTAATAAATATCCACAGTCATCTGTGGATAAGCTAGTCATCAAGAGACAGAAACAGTATTTTAAAATGAGATACAGTTTAGACATAACTGTTTCTCACATCTTGTAATCTTGACTTTTTATACTAAGTAACTTGTTTTATTTTCTAAGGGAACTAATGATACTTTAGAAGAGAGATTGAAAAAAAAAACAAAAGAAGTTGCATCAGTTTTTCGGCCCTTGTGACTCTACTCACTCCTTGTCAATGTAACTTGATAGATATATTCTTTTCAGATAAATTGTTTGTAAAAAGTTTCCAGATAAGTGCCAAATAAATGTTAATATTACTACAAGCATATTTATTTGTAATTTGATTGACTTCTCCTTTGCTAAAATTCACAATGATGTTCAATTAAATTCTTTTATAGAGCTTATTGATCTTCATGTCACGCAGTATGTTTTCTAAATTATTTTTTAATCTGAAATCACTTGCAAAGATAGGAATAGACCTAAAATTGCTCTAACATGCTTCAGTTTTCCCCTCCTTTTTTTTGAAAATGACTCTGGAAGAATTTCAGCTCTAAAAAGTTCAGAACAGGAATGTTTATTCCAGGGCTATACAGTTTGAAGAGGAATTGACTTCCCTCTCAGCTGAAGTGGAAATACATGAGAATTGTGACATTTTACCACTATGTTGAAAAGGAGCATACATAGCATCTCAAATGCTTTCTCCTCTTCAATGGTAAAGGTGATGTGAAATAGCCATAATGACTTTCATTCTGCAAGGAATAACAGGTAGGTTTTTTATTTTGGCTGCAATAACCTACAAGAGAAGAATATTTCTAAGAAATGTTTTCATCTTGTTTTTTCTGTTGTTGATTTGTTTTATTTTTCTTTTTTTCTAATTACAGTATTTCCCAAAACATTAGATTCATAATGTGCATCCTGGTGTCCATAGCAGGACCATAAGCAAGTTTAATGCTCATTTTTTAAATGATCTTAACAGAGCTTCACAGGATTCTTTTCATAGAGCTGTGTAAATGATTTGTGTTTGACCACAATAGTCCTAAAATCTCTTTCTCCAAATGATCTTTCATATTGGCATTTCAGACAACTTCTCATTTTCCAAGATTTTTTTTCCTCTGTGATCATGCATATTATTGTCAAATGGTTTTAATTTGTAACCAGACCAATTATAGTTTTAATGGCAGATCTGTCTTGGGATTGGGATGTTTTCAATCAGCTTTGTTTGTTAAAATGGGAAGAGCTGATGGTGCCACTCTTTTTCCAGTACTTTCTCATGTGAATATTTGAGAAAAGCAAAAAGAAAGGCGTTCCTGATCCATACATTGTTCCAAATTAAAAGTACGTGAATTAATCTAGAAGGACAAATGCTATATTGTGTCATTCCAGAGATTTGACTGTCTTTAAGAGTGTCCAAAAGTGGAGAGACAGGAGAACCATGAGAGGAAAAAAAGGCACCACAGTGTGGTATTGAAATGTTGTTTGGGACAGTTGGCTATAGTTGTTTTGACTGGTGAAGACGCTGTAACAATTATAGGCTCCCTTGCTGCTATATATGAATGTACTGAAACCTAATCACAGTGGGAAAGTGGGTGTGTTTACATCCTTACTGTGGATGGAATAGTGGAATACCTCAGAAATTGCAAAGGAAATTGTACAAAAAGAGAAGCATTTTGTGAAGCGTGCTAAAAGCAAAAATGAAAGGGGCCTATCAAGAGGAGTGAGAAACACAAAGGAAATGCAAAGACTGAATTAGTGCTAAGTGAGTTGAGTTCTAAGGTATCTTTCATCTTTGGTCATCTTCCAGAATCTTAATTATCTCAGATATTTCACTACAAAGCGAGCAGCTATGGACTGGAAAGGTGGAAGAAAGAGCATATCCAGAGCTTTCAGGTCTTAGATATTCCAAGGTATTTTTTAATTTTGGATTAATGATGCAGATATCCTGGCTACATCCCACCTGTTTAATAAACTGATCTGAATAAATAGATCAATAATTATTGGACTGAAAGTAGAACGAGATCCAAGTGAATAGGAATGATAGCTGCTGTTTCTAAATAGCTGATTTCACAGCAGTGAAAGCAATTATGAAGCACATTATCTGGAAGAAAGTATTTATATGAGAAAAAAAGAAAAGGATTGATAATTGGGAAGGAAATAGTTTTACAGATAAATGAGAAATAATACTTTTAATAAGTCAGGTTGAAGGGAGAACAACAGATAAAAAAAGACAATCTGAAGGTGGCATACGAAAATATGTATATATTTGTATTTATGTTTGCATATAACACAACAAGATAAAAGGACCAAGCTAATAGATGTAAATGCAATTAGAAAGAATCTAAGAAATTTAGAAAACTTAATGGGAGGTAAAAACTGTCTGTAATTAACAGAGTAAAGGCAATAAAAAAGTGTATTTTTGAAGAATAGTAGTTCAAATTACCCAGCATGTTCTCAGTCAAAAGTTGCTTTAATTTACAGGATTCATTTTATTATTATTACAATATTCACAGAAGAAATGGAATTACCGGTATTTAACTGGGGATTTTAAAAATGAGATAATTGTATTTGTTGTTGTTGTTGTTGTTAAATTCAATTGATAATGGTGAGCAGCAACAGTGTAACAGGCCTGCCTAAATAAACTTGGTTTGATGTTTCCTGTGTACTAAGAAATAGAAATCAGCATGGTATGTGTTACATAAGTTTAAAATAATTTCAGACCATACCTGCAAAATAACCAGCTCTGTTAATGCAAATGATTGAAAGATGTGATGAGACAGTTCCTAGTGTGGCCCTTGGGCCAGAGGGGCGTATTTAGATGGAGTGGCTGTTGTAGCTGTGTATCAGTTGCTAATACTGTAAGTTGAACTGCTGCTCATTTGATTTTTAGACCATACCTCAATGGCTTGATTTCATTTAAATGGAAACACTGTGAACAAGAATAAAAAACCCTTTGTATACCATAATTAATATTTGCACATTACAGGTGTTGGGAAGATGAAGGATGCCTCAGAGGGAAAATTAAAAAGGATGCTTTAAATAATACCCCAGAACTTCAAATAGACCCAAGTTTGGGTGTAGATTTTAAAAGCTGAATCGGGGAACTTGGAAGAGACTGAAGAGAAAATTTTAGCTGCTTGTTTATTCCATAGCAGAAGTCAGAACAGCGATAAGCCTGATGTGTGTGGTGTTTTTATTTGCTTGTATTGTGGGTGTGTAGATAACCATTACAGGGATTTTTTGCTTCTTATATGCAGAATTCACAAACTGCTGGAGGGATTCCAGTAAATCCAAATATGCCTGTAAAACAAGACAAATAAATGTTTGAGGTTTTTGGAGCTAGTGAGTACATTAGAAAGCATTTTTTGCTGCAGTATATTACTGCAGGAGGATTAATAAGTCTTATTAGGAAAGAATGACATTTAACCTCTGATTTTTACAAAAAAAGCTTCAACTACTATGGTATTTCTGTCTCTAAGAAGATATTGGAAAGTTTTAAAAAGAAGCTAATCAATTTTTTTTCGTTTGAAAAGGTTATCTTTTTCTAATATTACCACCCACGTGATTAAAAAAAAAAAAAAAGAAAAAAAGAAAATTTAATAGTATATTTGTCAGGCTCTCCCTGGCAGAGATCTTGTTTTATTCTTTGTTCTTGATCACAGATGTGCAGTGTACCAAGTCAGAAAGAATTCTAAGAGAACTCCAAAGGAGACACTGATGAAATTAAGCCTATATCATCTTTTAAAAAATAGCCCTCCTCTACCTGTGCCTCAGCAAAAAAAAAAAAAAAAAAAAAAAAAAAGCAGCTATTATTTTGGAGTTTGTCCCTTGAAAATGACAGGTAATGTAAATAATGCATTGCTATGGTAATATATTTCCAAACAAAGCTACAGAATAATAGCAAAAATCCTCCTCTTCCCGTAAGTTTGACATTTCATTGTTTTTAGGCTTTAGATATTGAAACTTGATTAGAAAATAATATAACATTTCATTCTTAAGGATTGCACACTATTAGAGGGCTCTTATTGTTCTTTTTTAGTGTTATAAAATATAAGTGCTATGTCATAACTCATCCATAAAGGTATTGGTAGTTATTACAAAATTGAGCTTTAACTTGCTGTCTTTCACAGCAAGACGATTTACTCGTTTAGACCAGACGATTATATCTGGGTGAAAAAAAAATCACTTAATAGATGAAGATTATAAGCATAATTAGGAAAATCTGGCAGGAAGCAAAGGCAAAAAAAGGAGCAGCGCTTTCCCACACGGAACAGTTGGCACTCAAAATAGTTTGCGAGAGCTAGACGCAGACTAAGCACAAAGCTGAGCTAGTCTCCCTTTCACCCGGCGAGTCTCGTAGCCCCGCAGCATAGCAGGGGTTCCTCGGGAAGCGCAGCGTGGTCTTGTGCACTCAGGCCATGCGCCAGGGAGGCTGTGTGAGGACACCGCCGACCAGGCCTGGGGAGCGTAACCACCCGCTGCGCAGAAGGGCACGGTTAAGAGGAGTGTTTTCTTGTTTCTAAATAGAGAAGAAGGAAAAAGAAAGCGAAGACACGAGTGTGGTAAAGGGAATGGTGCAGTAAAAATGAAGTGAGAGTGAAGAGAGAGAGAACTTCAGGATAGTACTTCAAGAGGCAGTGCAGCAAAAACACAGGAGAAGAAACAACTTGGAAGGAGAAGAGATTTGACGAATGCAAATTGACAGAAATCTGACAGAGGACCCTACAAAGCAGAGGTGACTGCTAACTATCCTTCAGGAAGCCAAATTTCTTATTTGTGGTCATGGAGCCTTTGCCCTAAGAGGTTCTCTAGTCAGTGTCTAGTGTCTAGTCTAGCAGCGACCTCTAGTCAGTGTCTAGTCTAGCAAGCGACCTCCTTTCCAGTTCTGTTGTTTCTAAGGGAATCTCTTACTCGGAAGCTCCCTCCTCTTTCCAAGCCAAAGCCACTTGGTTTCTGTGAGCAACTCTGGTGTGTGTTAGTGAGGGAAGGACTCGCCTTCTGGGATGTCCTGACTGCACTAATCTCAGCTGGTGGCATTCACAGGTAGGGATAGGGGCAGGGGAGCATCGAAGGTCCGAAGCAGCATTTCCTCATGGAGGAAAATTCCCTCTCAGAAGCAGGAATCAGACATTGTGATGGTGTAACTTAGCCACAAATGCAATTTCAGTCTCGGATTTCCAAGTCTGAGCAATCAATAAAGTTGATAGCTCTGCTGGACTTGAAAAAAAAAATGGATACAAGTCAAATATGATAAATACAGCCCACCTGGGAGAGCACCTGGAATTTAATGATCATAGACCAAAAGCGTTCATTGGATTCTGTCAAAAAGCAGTAATAGAGAAATATTTGATTTCAGAAGAGCAGACTCTGAAAGAATATGGAATGAGGTGAGGAAAACTCAGTAACAGCTGAAAAATCCACAGTGGAAGGCTAAGAAATATTTAACGAAGTTGAGTAAGGCATATTCAAAAGTCATACTGAAAACCTGAAAAAACAAAGTCTGGAAAAGGAAAAGAAGTTATTTTGATTTAATAGAAGAACACATTGAGAGCATTGCAATTCAAAGAAATATAGAAAGTAGTTGATAACTTTTGTTTAGAATTAATGTTCATGAAATAAGCATACAGAATGGAACAGAGAACCAGTAAACTGACAACAATAACCATGAAAAAGAGGTTTGCTGTGGAAGGAGGGGTTAAGAAAGGGAAAGGCCACTCAGCACAGCGAAAGGGCTGAATGTATGTTATTTAGGCCTAAGCCATGGTGTGATTAGTTTGTTTATTTAAGGAGGATAAGTACAGATTTATTGTGAGTATTGGTTTTAATGGATAAAGAGTTCAATTCACGTTAAGAAACAAAAAAACCCCCACAATTAAAAAAAAATAGTCCTGTTTTAGTTCATGGCAACAGCCAAATGTTTTGCTGTAGTCTGAGTTTCTAGATGAGCTCTCACTCTTCTTTCTAAGATGCCTGGCCTTGCTTCTGGCACTTCTGTGTATTCTACTCTTCCCTCACCCTCTCTGCCCATGTGCAGTTAAATGATAATGTGGTGTGATATATATCAGGGTTGTTTTTTGCCCTGGAAATGTTGCTAGAAAAAGGCAGACAAAAGATATTGACAAGTGCCATATAATTAATTTTTAGGTGATACACAACTTGAGTGAAGGGCTGCAAGACTCTCAAGAGAAGTCTGAGTGTGGGTCTGAATATGGCACGCTCTCATTTTTCTCATTTGCTTGGCTCTGATACTAAGCCTTTGTTGCTTAGAAAGTGGACATGGAGGAGATGTACAGGAGGACTTTAGTATCTGATGAGAATGTGGGCTGTCTTTTTTACTACCACAATACAGTGCAGCAGAAGATTCAAGAAACATATGCAGAAATTTTGTACAGAGACCTGAGAGGTACAGCAGTGAGAACAGACATAGCCTTAATTAAATATATACTATATATAACTAATCTGGTATCTAATAACTAACAAAGTATCTAATGTTGCATAAAACAAACCTTGTTCATTTCTCACTTGATACTATGAAGATAAATTTTTGATGTGATGCTTAAGGCTTCTTAGGTAGCAGGAACAACTCTCTGAAGGAGGAGAAAAACAAAGAAACAATTTCCAAAAGCCCCTATCTTGTGAAAAGCTTTGGAAATCTATTTTAAAGATGTGGTAGAATAACACCTAGCAAGACAGTTTGATAAAGAATATCCAGCATGAATTCAGGCAGAGCAGGTCATGCTGAACTAATCTGCTTGAGTTCTTTGAAGATACTAGTGGTAAGAAAGATAAGGAAAATTTAGAGATGTAGCATCCTTATATTTCAAAAAGAATTTGACAGTCTTTCACATCAGAGATAAATGCCTACGGAAAGAACTCTGGAGTAGGAGGTAAATGAAGATGCCTGTAGAAAATGGTTTTAAAGAAAAAAAAAAGGGAACTTTTTGAATTTCAGAGAAGCTGAATGACATTCCCATGATTGTTCTGTTCTGTGAAGCTTAGATAATAGAATCAAATATTATATTATTAATTTTTAAATGGTTAAAGAAAGAGAAAAGTAAAAGAGGGTTACCAAATCAGTTGCTAAAAATCTGATTCATCAGAATTAAGATTTATCAGGAACTTATCTGTGTTCATATTCTGATAATCTCGTTATACGGTCACACTGCAATTTTCCACAGCATTTGCTTTATTTAACATCTAAAATGGTTAGCATTCATTTGGCTATTCAGTAATGTGCTTTACCGTCATTCAGCCTCAGGACTTATTTATTAATAGCACTTGACTGTTGGTTTGAGATTTCAATTTTAATTTCCTCGTAGACTTTTCCATGACACTTATCCATAGAGCATATAGTACTGAGACACTGAGCAATTATCTCAGTGGTATCTGCTTAGGTAGGTGTCTACTTCTTTTGCATTTTCAATCTGATGTGCTTAGAATGTGACCATTTATTGTACTTGATTTATAGAGCAATTTTTATTTTCCAAACACAACTTCCACATACTTAAGATTAGGCAACAAGTGAGAAATATGCAACATGTGTTGACTCCTTCTGTGCTTTTAGATAATCTGCTAGATCTAGAACAGCACTGGATTGCCTGAACTATCTAGCTATCTGTCTCTTCATGTGTAAAGATATGTGTGAATTGTAAATTATAATTTCATCAAATAAGGAAGAAAACAGTTTCACTGGCTGCAGAATTTAGATATCCCCAGGATAATCTAATCCTGAACTTTGAAACAGAGTTCCCTTTCTAGAAGAAAAAAGAAAAAAAAAAAAAAGAAAGAAACATGACTTCATGGCTTACTTGAGGTTATAATTTCTATTTTTAAATAATTTGTTTTGCAGTCTTGATAATAGCATTTTGATATTTCTTTCCTTTATTCATAAGTAGGAAAGTTTTCTGATGGTAGATGTCAAAGTATCTTCCAGTCTGTTGGGCAACGTGCTGCCATGTGTAGAGCTGGGACTGTCACATCCACTGCATAAGGTTCTGCCACTGAGGCCACCAACAGGGCTTCTAATGCTATGCCTGGGTCAGTACTGTGCTCGTTACATATTTCTGGGAAGATGGATGAAACAGTGATGACGAGGAGTGCATAGTGTTCTTCCAAGATCTTGATGAGATTATATAACTCGTGTGCGCAGGCTTTTCTAAAAGCTACTGCCCTTAGAGCCTCTAATTTTCCATTTTCTCAGTTCATTTATTTTCCTAAAAACCTGCTTGTAACTCTAGCCAATGTCTGGCAAGTACCAATACCTACAATTCTTCTAATTTTGTTTGGCCTCTCATTTCATAACTACAGCTTCTACTCTACTTCTCTTTCCTGTTCAGTTGATTTCCAGGCCTGCATCATTTCACCTACCTGCCACAATTCTCCGGTTCACCTACAAATTTGGATCACCTCAGGATGTATCAAGAATCAATTTAAAGTTGTGAATGTGATTAAAAGAGGCCCAAAAACAAAATGGCTAGGACTTCTCCTTATGTCAGTGTTGGAGAATTCAAGCAATTCAGGTTTCAATACTTGGCACTGAGGCTAATCATCCTGCTCTGCAAGTTTGGTTGAACAGATGTTGGTCTCTCTGCCCTGTTTTGACACAATAAGCTGAACTGCTGAACTTACATCTATTGTATACTTGTATTCTTGTATTTGGTAAATTCTAAGACTGAAACATGGAAAATGGGATACTTGGGTTTTTTTTTTTCCTTTAAGATTTACAGTTTAGGCAGAAGAAAATAAATACTTTGCACAAAATGTTTGATATGGTGCTGTTACGAAGTTACATTATGTGCATTTGAAAGAGAAAGTAGACATAGCTCTCACTAAATCCTCTGAAGTCATTAATATTGTTTTGGTTCACTGCTTTTTCCTGCTTAAGTTGTTAAGTCAGAATCTCTCCTTTGTGTCTTTTTAGATTCCATAGGCAGTGAAAAGGTTTTGGTACTGAGAGCAAATGATACATTCTTATTAAATTCACTATAAATATTCTAAAAGCAGATGCATATTTTTTCTCATAATTTATACTATTATCTTCACACATCTTATTAGTGCTACAAATGTGTATTTTTTACAGTTACTTTTCTGATGGAAATGAATGAGTGAACAACAAGAATATAACTATTAATATCACAAAATTTGTTTTTTTTCTCAACACAAAGAACAACAGCTTGTGCCGTATGCCATAGTCCTAGCACTCCTAGTTTGTTTTGTCACTAGTTAGTAAATTGTTTTCCAGTGTTTTTGGAGCATTTAAAATGCTGTACTTCACCATGATTACAAGCTCTGTCTCCCTTACATATGGAAAAGAATGTAGAAATTTATGATATTTTTGTTCCTACTAGTCCAAACCATCTAATGATGCTGGTTTTAAATGCCAGGCGACTCTCGTCTTTTGATGCTAGGCAAGGTCCAGCTCATAAACTGAAATATTCCTTCCAAATTTGGTGAGCTGATCTGCATTTATGACTGAGGTGCAGCACAGGAATTATCATGCTTAGATCTAACAAATGTAAAAGGAACCCTTTTGTTTCTGGGAGACAGGTTTTTTATACAACCTATGGTGTGCTCCCTTGCAGCATTTCCTGAGTTTGGGCTTTTTGGGAAGCCACCTAGTTGTGTGTGTTGCGGGGTGGAGCGTTGCTGGGTTTGGGAAATGATGGCTTTTGCTTTCACAAAATCAGGGATAGGTTCTGGCTACTTTTTCTCTTATTGTTGCCTTATACTTAAAAAAAAAAGGATGTGTTACTTGTATCCTGGACAAACTGTTGGATGTTATGTCACCAGCCTCCTTTCCTTTGAAGCTCAGGCCTCTCTGGGAAGCAGTATATTTATTGTGTTGCTGCTTAATCTCTGCTCTCTTTAACTCTATGGAAATGTTGAACTTTCCCTGTCCTTTCTGATAAGTGTGCATCCTTTGCCTCCTTGGGCAGCAACATCTGGAGGAAAAAGACTCTCCTATCGGTAAATTGAATCTGGCACGCTAGGACTCTGATCTTAATTGAAGCCCCTTGGCGCTCATATAATATAAATAGTGAATTACATTGCTCTATGATAGCACAGGATGAGCAGGGCAGACAAATATTGAAACCATTGGTTGTTAGCAGCTTGATTTTAACAAATAACTCATTGTGGTTAATGCTGGCTTTATGAATATTAATACAGAAATTACTTTTGCTTCCAGCTTAAAATATTAAGTCATGACTATCCATTCCTTGACTGGCTAATTCATATCTAGAATGCATAACTTTTGTTATTGTAAAACTTGCATCTGTCCCTCTCAAATTGTATTCCTTAGAAATAAGTTTTACTATTTATTCCCTGAAAAAAATACTAGTTGATTGAAATTTATAATGAAGTAAATTTTTTTAACAGTCTTATTTCAGGTATGTGTATATATCCTGCTGTATCTAACAAAGGAACAGAATTAAAGAATAAAAAAGATGGAAAGCTGTAAATCTTTCTCTTCTACTAAAATGTGACATACAAAGCATAGGAGTATTCAAACATATGTTAGAGTTATGTCTGTTTATATACTGTCTTACCTTGCTCCTATTTGCTATAGATTTCCCCTAAGTGGGGCTTGGGCTGAACATATTTAAAATCATGAACTTGCAATAAAGAGTACAAACAGAACTATAGTGTGCATTTCTATAGCCTATATGAATCAAAGTTGTCAGTCATGGATGTTGAAACAAAGTGCATACTTTTCGAGATTGCCTCACATGACAAATGTAGCAGCTGTCAAGTTATTCTGCCAGGAGACGTATGACTGAGGACTTAAAGGGTTTACAAAGTAGGAACAAATCAGTTGAAGGGTTGTGAGAGTTTTTGTTGGAATTTGCATGACGATTTTTAAGATTATCTGTTATTCTCTTCTTTTGAAAAACAAAACAAATCAAAATCCATTTGGCTTCAAAATGATAGTTGTTTTTCCAGGGGATTATATTATATGACCACAATCCTGGTGCATCTTACCGTTTTTGGTAGACTGCTCACACCTGAGCTATACCCATGCACGTCCCATTCCAGTCAGCTGTAGTGTTATCAGAGGGCAAGTGCAGAGGGCAGCTTCTCTGCCAATTCTTCATTTCCCCTAGAATTACTGGCTTTAAACATATAGAATATATAACCATATCTGGAATGATTATATAATATTGAATAGGTTTGTGATCAAATCCTATCCTTTTTTTGAAGGGATTTTATGTTTCTCTTTAATACTCTTTTTTTCTATTCTTTAGTACTTGGCTAAAAACTGCTATTAAACAGAACATAGTGACTCATCATTCATTCAGAAAAGTACCATTTTAGCAGTATTTGGAATCAAATTCAATTTTTCGAAAACAATCTTCGACCTATTTGATTTAAACTCCTTCCTCCTTTTCCCTGCCAACCATGCTGATTCCCCATTAGGCAAGGAGCCACCTCTTCAAGACAGAGTGGCAGTGTCTGCGCAGACGTTTGCCTCTCTGGCCATTAATTAGGCAATTCTGAAGACTGTAAATTCCTCCTTTAATTATCTGTTGGCTCCAGTCTTCTAAAGTTTCATCTATATTTAAGCATCCTTTCCTTTGCAATTCTGGGATTTGCTCTTATACTAGTTAGGGGAACTGAAATTCTTGATGTTATGGCCATTCTGAATTATTAGTGCATTAAAAAAGCAGAGATAATTTCCATGATGGGAGTACTTACATAACTTCTTTGAAGACCAGGAATCTAACTTATGAATTAAATATCCAAGCATATTAAGCATCTGAGTGTGCAGAAAATCTCTTAGAAAATTCACTTGGTAAAATTTAATCTTTGAATTTCTCTCCATCTGTGGTATGTTTTATCATATTTAATGAAACTTCTGTCTTGCACAATATTCATCAAAAAATCTTAGAGTACCAGTCACATTCAGGTCTTTGTGGCTGAGTTGTTAAGAAATCATGTGGAGGATTTGGACAGTTTGACCATTGGTGGTTTTGTTTTGTTTTTATAGTTGAATTCCGGGCTTTCATCTAAGTCAAGCTATTATTTTTCTTAAGTTATAACAACTCTGCAAAAGAAAATTATCAATCACAGCACCATTTTGATGGGTCAGACTCAACTGAAATTATTTTCAATCAGAAGATAGTACTTGTTGAGTAAGTGCTTCTATTGCCCTCTGCCAGCTGGAGGCATTTCAGGTCTATTTCAAGGATTCGTTATATAGGATTTTCTGGAATAATTTTTCTTTAGAAGTGGTTGTCTCCTTTTTGTTTTTTTATAGCGTAATCCTATGAAGAAAGAAGGGAATAAACTGGAACAAAAAGCAGCCTTGGCCCAATCACTGGGCTTCAGTTACAATTTTCAGTAATTTTATTCTGTTGATATTTATTATTTCACACTGCTTCCACATCATAGAAGGCTGTTTTTTGTCTAACTGAAAAAAAAATGAGTTAAAAAATCTCCTTCTTGTGTTGTTTTCCTCAGTAAAAACAGGGAGATAATCCCTCAGATTTCAGGCTGCACCTCTGTGCATTGACTCATGTGAAATGAATGTCACATCCTATATTCTCTGGCTTCGTACTTCACAATTTATTCAGGTTGTTAAAGTTCTGCGATTCATTGCCAGTCCTCTGGTTCCTTGCATTATCACAGGACAAAAGGAATGACCTCTATGGGTGATTTCATTTTATTGTTGTTTTCTACATGGGTTGATGATGGCAGCCCATGGGGCTGTGTCACTAGGCCTTAAATAGTAGTGCTCTCTTCAAGGATGAAGCTGTAAAAGTCATGATTTTTTTTTTACTTCTAAATAAGGAAAATGGCTAGGCTTAATGAGTTTTAGCAATGAAATTGGTGAGATGGAAACTTTGAGCCATTTGAGAGAGCCTTCTTCCCTAGTCGATTTTGGAGTTTCATTGATGGAATATGTCTGTTTAAATATAAACTGAGAGAGCAGAAGGAAGATTTTATTGAGTGGGTGGTCTTTGTGTTATATAGCAAACATTATTTGAAGTCCTGAAGATAGTTTGCTTTTAGGGAGGCCCAGAAAAAGAAGAGTTTTGGTCTGTTTGTTTGTTTGTTTGTTTTTTAACAGAGAAAAAGTCTTTAGTAAACATAGAATTTTGTTAGCAGTCCTAATTTTGATTTAGGAAAATAATGAGTTCAATTACTGCCTAAAGACAGGATATCATTTTCTTTTGCTATACTTGAGAAACTTCAGAAAGTTAGAAAGTATTTTTTTTTTTTAAATCTGGACAACAAGTACCTAAATTGAGGTAGGTGTAAACAAGTACAACTTGTACTGATCCAATGCTGAGGGGAAAAAAAAAGAATAAAAAAAAAGGAAAGGAAAAGAATGATGATTAGGCTTGCTTAAGCGTCACTTTTGGATCCGCACATAAATAGGAAAGACTGACCAGATGTAAAAGAAAATGAATAAAAAAATATAACCAATTTATAATATTCTCCTTTTTGTTGATAGAAGATAAAACATATCAAGGCTTAAATGGCAATCCTCCCTCACCGTATGAATTTACTGTCAAGATCTTCATTTGTGTGGGAACCACAGCCCCAGCCTTGGCAAGAGGAAGGCAAGAGGGGCTCTGGAGGAGCTGCCAAGTGAGCAGTGGTTCCACAGAGCAAGACCGTCCTGCATGTGAGGAGTTATTAAAACTAGTGGAGATTGGTTCCCTGTCAACACATAGAGCTGAATTGTTTCCAGATATTTAGATGCTTGTTCTGTTAAGCAAAAAATCAAATTTCGTGAATTTCTTATGTTTAGTCTTATAGAATTCTATAGAATTTCTAGAATTCTATCAGAATTCTATATTATATCTTATAATAGAATTAAACATCTGAGTTACAGTGAGTTGGTTTTTAGTAGACTGCTGTATTTTTCAATTATTTTGAATATGCACTCGCTATAGTTACTTGAAAAATGTTTTATTAATTCCATACCCTCTATTGGAAAGGAAAGGTTAATTTGGTGAAAATAATAAGTATCGAAGTTTGCTATCAAATTCATGCCAAAATGTTGTCTGCTAACATCTGGAAGGCTTTAGAAGATCAAAAATCTTTACTTTTCACTTTTGGAATGTTTATATTAAGCTGCTGTCCAAATAAAACTAAACAAAAAACCTATGACCTCCTGCAAGATGCTTGAGAAATTAGGAGTTTTCAGGCACTAGATACTCATATATGACTGCAAAAGCTTGCACAGCAAAATAACCAACTATATGGAAAAGCTTTCCCTTTTACTAGTGTATTTGTGCATTTGAATGTGCAAAGCAACATTCAGAAGCAGGAAACCAAAACCAGCATAATAAGCTTGCATTTGCAAGGCAGTCAACTGAATAAAAGTCTTAAGTGTGAAATGAAGTAATTCATTTGGATGGATTTTGTGTATCTCACTTTTTGTTATTGATGGTTACATTGAAGTAAAGACTCCTGCATGTAACTGCAACCCTACTCCATAGCGACTCTCCTGATCAGCTTCCCCAGATGCTAAATATTGAGATGACAACTGATATCAGTCATTTACATGTTCAGGGGTCAGGAAGAAGGTGGTTTGTCAAAATGATTTATTGTCCATAGGGCTGTTCTGGCAACTGGGGGCCACCCTTCCAAAGTCAATCAAAATTTACCTAACTGCTTTATCTGGTAATAGGGCATGTGTGATGAGATCTCATTTAATTTATTTTAGGATTGGTGATTCATTTTTATCAGTTTTTTTGTCCTCAAATCCATGGAGTTTATTGGTAAAAAGAGAGACTTTTACCAGGCAGGCAGGAAACCTGCAGGTTTCCCTGCTGTGCTTAACATAAGAGCAGTTCTCGCTCCACAGGAGCACTTCATTTTCTGCTAGTTAATGTCCACATGTTTTTTTTTTTTTTTTTCATTTCCTAAAAAAGATATTTCAAAAATGTGCTCCAGACCCTGTTAACAATTGTAGTAAAGCTTTTGAGCTCATGCCTGAAATAAAACAGCTGTTTAAGTGCTCTGTCAAATCTGAGGCTTACATGCTGACCCGGAAAATATAGCCTCTAATTTTACACCTGCAGGACCCTGTATTGCATAATGGAGGCTACAACATCAGGTAATAATAAGTTAATGATATTATAAATAAGTCACTTCTCTGACAGTCATAAAAAGAAAAGACAGTGTGGCTTTGGACTTCCCTTTTAAAGTGAAGGTAGTCTTACATGAAAAGGGAGTAATCTTAAATTTAATAGAATGGATTGCCATATATTCCCATGACACTTCTCAGGTTATGAACAGCCTGACTACTTGAGTAATGCACATTATGTGCCATTCAGAGAAAATTTTTTTCCTGATCAGTAAGAATTAACCTACAATACTTTTAAATCATTTTTTCCCCAGGGCTTTTATTCTTTCCCCTCTCTTTTTTTTTCTTTTTCCTTTTTTTTCTTTCTTTTTCTCTTTCTCTTTTTCTGTTCTTCTTTTTCTTTTTTTTCTTTTTTTTTTTTTTTTTTTTTGAAGTGTCTTCTAATCTGGAATAGGAAATTTCTTCTTTAAAAGGGACTTCTTTATAACAGCCTTAATGTTACATAATAACAATTTTAAGCTTCATACTCTATGTGACCATGAGCTGTAGACTTGACTTATCCTTACCTGCAATAGTATTCCGTGATTATATACAAACTTCAAAGAAAATCAAACCGAAAACAGATAATGTCTTTTTTTTTTTAAGAAAACAAGAAAAAGATTTCTGTGGGGAAGGGAAGGTGGAGTGTTTCCTTTCTGCAAGGAAAAAGCTGTCTGTACGAGGCAACTGTGCAGCTAAAAAGACATAAACTCCCTTCATACCTATGTGCAAGAACTCTTCCACAAGTCCCTTTCAGTTAGAATGATCTCAGCTGTTATTTATAATTATGAATGTATACTTTTCAAACATGGAAGTAGTGATTTTTTGCCTAAATGGTATCTGCTGAAATGCAAGAGAAAGGCAATAGTTATCCAGGAGGGGGGAAAAAAAATGAATGTGGTTATTGAAATGCTGTTTTCAGTAGTGGCTTTTCTAATTTGATTTAAAAGTATGTGCCATAAAAAGTATATGGGGAGCCTGTTGTAATCTGATGGAGCTAAACATCTCATGCTTAATCCCCATCTCCTATGGAGCAGTTTGTCACCTCGTGGCAGGCCTCGCTCGCCTCTGCAATGCCTTTGGCTGCCGAGCAGTGGCCAGGCACCATGTCCTTGGTCTGTTAATCACTGCGATGCCAGCTCACAAAGCAATTAAAAGCACTTTAGCAGGCACTTAAACCCCAGCAAACCCCATTGAAACTAGCTCCTTAAGGGCTTTGCTGCAGTGAGGACTACAGGAGCAGAGGCAGCCTGGCTCTCTAGTTATAAACCAGGCCTCAGTGCCTTTCCTCGCATCCAAACAGTGTATGGTGCAGGCAGCTTGGATTCCTCCCTTCTCCACAGTTGCCCTGGTAGATTCAGGAAACCCAAGGTGAGATCAAATGCCATGAGCACCTCCTTTCCTGTCAGCCTGGAAGAGGGAAGCTGGCTTCCTGTGCAGCAGCTTGTGGATTTGGTCTAATAAATAAAAGTGTTGCTGGCCCAAGCAATTTTTTTTTCCTTTGAGTGATGGCAGTTGTCTGCGGTCTGTCATCGTTACATCTAGTTTCTGGATTTTTGCATGACAGTGCAGATGGATTTTATTCTCCTGAGATGCGGTCAGTTCACTTAGCCAATTTATGTAGGGCTGTCTTATTTAATTCTCTATTTCAGAATAATTGCAGTGCTTCAGCTGTGGGAATTGATGTGATAGATTCATTTTTGCACATGTGCAAACACCTATTATTATCTATTTTATTTCTTTTGGTAAAAGAAGTGAAATAAGAGACCAAGCTAATATGCAATGTAGGAAGTTAATTCACCAGCCCAAGACTGAGGACTTTCTGAGCTTCTTGGGCCATGTTACCTAAAAACAAAGCGGGAAAAATAATACTTCCTTGCCTGATATTTTTGAAGTATTTCCATGATTTAAGAACTTTAATATTCCACCTGAACCCCAGTTCTGAATCAAAAGCCTTTTAAATGGAACTCCTTGATTGTATATTACCGATATATATTAGAAGTAGTTAATCCAGTCTTTTCTGAAGGAGAAGGAAGCAGAAGGAATTGGAGTAGAATCATAGAATGCTTAAGGTGTGAAGTGGTTTCTTCAACCTCGAGGGAATGGTCTCCTCCTGTTTTTCCATTTCTCTTAATCCAAAGTGGAGAAAAAGCATCCTTTTCATAGAATCACAGAATGCTTAAGGTTGGAAGGGACCTCAGAGGTCATCAAGTCTAACCCCCTTGCTCATGCAGGGTCACCTAGAGCATGTGGCACAGGGTTGCATCCAAGCGGGTTTTAAAGATCTCCAAAGAAGGAGACTCCACAACCTTCCTGGGCAGCCTGTTCCAGAGCGCTGTCACCTTCACTGTCAAGATTTTTTTCCTTAAGTTCCTGTGGAACTTTTGGTGCTTCAGCTTGTAGCCATTTCCTCTAGTCCTATTGCTGGCCACCACTGAAAAGGGGTCGTCCTCTCCTCCTCACTGCCTCCCTTGAGGAATTTATAGACACTGATCAGGTCCCCCCTCAGCCTTCTCTTCTCCAGGCTGAACAGGCCCAGCTCCCTCAGCCTTTGCTCATAGGGCAGATGTTCCAGGCCCCTGATCATCCTGGTAGCCCTGCGCTGGACTCTCTCCAGCAGCTCCACATCCCTCTTGTCCTGGGGAGCCCAGAACTGGACGCAGTACTCCAGATGTGGCCTCACCAGGGCTGAGTAGAGGGGGATGATCACTTCCCTCGACCTGCTGGAGACGCTCTTCTTAATGCACCCCAGGATCCCGTTGGACTTCTTGGCCACCAGGGCACACTGTTGCCTCATGGTCATCTTGTCATCCACCATGAAGCCCAGGTCCCTCACTGTGGGGCTGCTCTCCAGGTCAGTCCCCAGCAAAAAATGTGAAAAGAGTAAAAAGAATTATTTTGCTGGAGTTGACACAAAGCTAAAATTCTTGGGTTTCCTTCTCAGCTTTGAAAGTAGTGCTGAAAGGACAGTAACTCTTTGGAGTTTTACCTTTTTTGCCCCCTCCCTTGTGCTACTGTCTTGGCCTCGGTTCAGAGCCAGCAGCCCAGCCACTCACCTTGGTGAGTAAAAGGCTGCCCTCACCTGAGGGGCTGGTGCAATTCTCTGCACTTAACTTGAGCCAATACATTGGAAGTGATTTAAGAATATATGAATGGGTGGAAATACGGCACAAGTGAAACTTCTTTGCTTTCTGTTCACTTGCACAGAGACTTTTCTGTGCAATTCTCCAGCTGACTGCTTAAATACAATGAATGAATATAAGCAAAAATGTCTAATGGATTTAGATCATGGAATTTGTTTACTTCTTAGGTTATATCTTTAGAGAACTTAAGGGAAAGTAATGACAAAGAATTCTCTGCTGAAACTTCATCTTGGATTTGGGATTCTAGATACTGGGTTCATTTCTTATTATAAAAGTATTATTACTCAGCAGAAATGTGTTTATTGGATGACATTTACTGGGAAGTGTGAGCAAAGCTCCTTTCTGCTTAAATTTAAATTGGTTCTATTGCAATTATTATTCAGCTACAGTTGCTTTTAAAGAAAAAATAACTGATCAATTTATATCCATATTAGAAATGAGCTTGATAATTTATACGATTAAATATAGGCTGGTTCCATACAAAAGAACAAGAAGTTAAAATGTTGACTTGGAGCCAGTTTGGGCCATTTTTATTTGCAGTGTCTCATACCTTATTCCACATTAAATGTGTAGCAGTCCTTTGAACTATATGCCTTGAAAGGTAATGAACAAGATGGCCGAATCCATTCTTATGTAAATATGAATAATCCTTCCACCAATTCAGAAAGTTGAACATATGGCTGCCATCTTATCCTCACATAACAGTTTATGTTTTTCTTTTTTAAAGAAAAAAAAAAAGCCCTTTTCATTCACCATTTGAAAAGGTTGGATTAAACTACAATTAGTTTCATACACCTTGCTCGTTATTCTTGGATTTAATCTTTAGGAACCTAACAGGTATTATAATAATTTAGGATCAAATTTCTATTTTTTGTGAGAAAGGCTCAGTGAATGGTCCTTCCAAATAAGATGAGCAATTGCATTTCCTTTTGCTATTAAAATTTCATAAAATAAGCAGGAATGTCTTTGATCCTTTTCAGTGCAGTCATTTTGTTCCAACAAAATTAATATTCATATTTTGAAACCATAAAAGAAACCAGGTAAATCCACAATAGCATGCATTCTGGCATGACAAAATATGTCTGAGTTTCATACCCTGTTAATCAGGTTATTTGCACTGTCTTCCATTGATTTATTTATTGATCTAGCTATTAATGAAACTTTCCTATTACAGACTGGAGGATTCAAAGCAAAGCATTCATTATTCTAACTGCATGGGTTTGTTGTCGTTTTTTTTAATTATTTTTATTTTTCTATTGCATGAAAGTGGAAAATTAATTGGAAAGATTTAAAGATTTAACCAGTCCTATTATTGGATCTGTGCACTATAAAAAAGGAGAAATGGGGTAAATTTCCTAGAGCATCACAAACTACAATTATCTTTCCTGGGTACCATAACATACCTCTCTTTAGATGACAGGACAATGATACCTGAATTTTGTTGGTTGAAATTCATTCTGGAGCAATTACAAAAATAATAATAATACCTGGAACTGCGACAGAGCCCCATAGATTCTGGGATTGTGCAAAAGGGTGTAACTTTTCCATAATTTTCTTTATAAACTCTTGGTTCAATTTCCTAGGGTTGGCATTTCTAGATAACCTGGTATCTGAGTCTTAAATACAGGATCAAGAAAACTTCCATAAAAATATCGGTGCTATCTGTTTTCTCTGCATGATACTGAGCTCAAATGGTTTCTTTATTTGCTGTTGGAGCTTTAGATTTCACATCTCACCGAGCCTTGTCACCTGAATCCCAGTTAGGGGACTTCTCTCCCCCGTTGTGTTCTTTTCACCCTTCAGCCAAGTTGTAAAATGGGATTACATGAGAACCTCCACATGTGGCATATTGAAAATATGAAAATGAATATATTCATTTTCATTAAACTCCTCTTAAACTTCAGTGAATAGCTTTTGTATGTGCTGACCTACACTCCTGTTAGCAAGGACTTTGTGTGAGCACCTAAGGAATCAGGCAGATGGAGGTATCACAGCCAAATTTACCTTTCAGTGGAATATGCTCATGCCCCCTGGGTCAATAAATCAAACATATTTCTGTTTTCAGTCAAGCAGTGTCTCCAGAAGAATTATAAATATCATAATGGTATCCAAATATGAACAAGCCAGCTTGAGTAGCTTGACAAATTAAATGAGTGATTAGATACAGAAAGAACTCGATCCAGTTTATAGTGGTCTTTGTATAAATACAATACTGTCAAGTACTAACCTTTCTTCTCATTTTTCTTTACTTTTTTTTTTTTTTTTTTTTTTGGACTAGTTGAAAGGGAAAACATCCATTTATTCCCCTTGTCAGCTTTTATTGT
Organism: Nothoprocta perdicaria; assembly: GCF_003342845.1. NCBI lineage: Eukaryota > Metazoa > Chordata > Aves > Tinamiformes > Tinamidae > Nothoprocta > Nothoprocta perdicaria. The sequence continues at coordinate 2,205,575 of NW_020455810.1, forward strand.
TTTTAAGCCATTGTATTTCAACAGAAAGTCCCCGAAGGGACAAAATTCTCACCACAGTTCTCTGCCTGGTATAGGCTTCAATTGATGAGGTGCAGAGACCTCCAAAGGCTGTAGTCTATTTCCAATCAGAAGAGTTATATGGACATGAAAATTCATCTCAGATAGCACCAAGGCAGGAAGTGCAGTTTTGTACGTGGCCTAAGGCTGTCTGTCACACCTGGGCTATGGCAGTCAGTGAGATTTTTTGAGACAACCGTTGCTCTCCTTGCATTTCTTTGAGGTCAAAGATGGCAGCACTGTCTGCTAGAAGCAGAAAGTACTTTTTCAAAAGTCATCGCTCTACAATGCAGGACAGTGAGCAAGGGTCCCCTAAGCCACGAATTGCTTACCTCTGCTACAGTGGGCTGAATTCAACTGCTGTCAGCACTGTATTTAAACAGAAAATGCAGAAATGAGCTGGGAAGAAATGGGCCAGGAAAAATCTCAGCTGACTGCACCCGCCCCAGCTCTGGATTCTGCATGTCCCATTAGGTGCACTTCCTAATCAATCCAGTAAGCTCTTCCTCAGAAAATGTTCCTCATCAGAGGAGATAATGTTGTGTTGGACTTTCATTCCTATTAACTGGGACAGGTAAGAGCAACAGGCAAGGTGCTATAGGAGCAGTCGCAGGCTCCAACCCTTTCTGCCAGACTTTCCCCTTGAATTAATCACAGTCGTGTTTTGCCTGTTTCTGATTGATTTCATCTTTCACAAGACTCAGAGACTTGTTTTGGCCAAGCAGACTGCAGAGGAGTGAGTTCTCCTTCCTTTCTCCCACCCTGTAACCTTGTAAATGTTGTATTTGTCATTAATAGTAAAGGGCCATGATCTTGGTCCACACCTGACAGTGCCAGGTCTCAGGATGTGTCTGGGTCTGCCTTAGCCCAGACTGGTTTCAGCTGTGGCAGCAATTACCTCATGGCCAGCTGCCTATTGCTTGGTCTGTGTTAGCTTCACTCTGAAGATGCCCCACGGGCTCTGACCTACATGGTCACTGTGGGACAGAACCATCAGAGTGCCTGCAGGGAGCTGTGCAGCCCCCAGGCTGAGCCTGGGAAGTGGGGGAAGGAGGCAGTGATAAGTGAATGTGTAAGAACAGGCAGACAGACCTCAGGACTGAAGAAGATGAAACTCCCAGCATGTCCGTTGTGCTGCTCTCAGCAAAGACCTCATGATGCTGACAGCTTGTTCCAACTCTCTCACCAGTTGCCCATTTGCCCTAAGGAAGACTCAGGTGTTGCCCAGAGGAATGTCAGAAAGCTGAGCACAACCCCAAAGAAAAGGGATAGATAATCAGCAGGTTTTCATCCACCTTTTTAGAGCTTTAAAACATTAAATGGACTAACAAAAGTTCTTGGTTGTATAACCAGATACTGAGTGTAACGTTCCTCCTGCAATAGCCTGTCCAGATATAGCAGCAGGGGACCTAAACAGTGGCATCCAGCTGAGGCAGAGAAGGGCTGTCACTAAGCCTGTCTCTAATGTGACCAGATTTCACCTGTCTGGACACACCAAGCAGAAGAGAAGCCTTTCAACCCCATCCATTCTTGACCATCCTCCCTGTTGTGTTAAACCCAGTGCTGCAGCCTGACATTCAGATGCGGTGTGTTTGCATTTTGGGAACTCCTTTTTTTGGATATGTTAAGAGATTCAAAACTAGCTGTATTAAACCAGTGGCAGCCTCCAAAATGCATTTGAATGATAACAAAAAAAAAAATCCGGTACTGATGTTAAGGATAACTTATTGATTTTTAAGAGGGGATTTTACATTTACTACGAATAAGATCTGAAAGGGTTTTTTTTTTTTTTTTTTTTTTTTTTTTTTTTTTTTGGTAGATTGCAAATGTGATAGAGGTTATATCTCATTTCCTATCTGTAGCTTACAAATTAGACTCTTTTTTTTTTTCCCCTTGGCACCTATTACTTAGAAGAAAATTTGAGCTATTTTTAATTCACTCCCCTAGTTAGCTGAAGTCACTGCTATCATAGCTATCATGACCGCATGGCTAGCTTACTCATTCTCTCCTTAACTACATTCTTCATAGGTTTTGTTGGGGGTAAGTTACAGTGAGGAGTATATTCTGCTTTTCTATGTTAAAACAGTGGCAGCATGGATGAGATCTGTGTGCCACTGCTCTTGTGGCTGTTTGTTTTCTTTTCTTTTCTGAAGATGTGACTTCAAGTGACCTGTACCTTAGCTTGGTTAGTGTGACGTGACATATGATCTGTTGGGGAAGAGACTGTGCTTCATTAACCTAGAACCTCTGCTGATTATGAACTACATTCACTATTTTCATAATTATTTCCCAAGAGCTACTTCACTGCTGCATGGAATTATTTGCTGAATTAATCTACTGGAAAAAAAAAAAGTTCTAATTGCTTTAACATTTCAACAATCTGTGCAGTGGATCCACTTTAAAAGTTCATTCAAATTTATAATTATTACTACTTCAACCAACGTCCTCTATTATGTGCACTTGCAATGAGGAAATGCCATTGCAACTGATAACAAAGTTCAGACTTCTACATAGCTGAACTGTAAGCATCTATACAGATGAAAAGAAATTGTTTGTTAGAACAATGTAACCTATTGACATTTACTTGGACTTTTTCCTTAAAGTAAGATGTAACAGGTAAATAAACTATGCTTTTCATTTTTAATAAGACAAAAATAGACTGCATTTTTTTTTATAATAAATTTTATTTTAAGTAACATCTGATGCTCTATGTCTTAGTGCTTTCACTGGCAAAACCTTAATTCACTTCAGTGGACCTCAGTCCTTTCTGCAGGAGGATGATAACTCTTGCAAGAGCAGCTGAGTGCTTTGCTTAGTTGCTTCTTCATACTGATATGTTTCTGCAATTCCTATGGTGATGGCGAGTGTTCCACTTTGCATGTACAGGTAAAATAGTAATTTCCAGCATTTAGTGGTTTAGTTGTTTTTTTGCTCATTTTTTAACAGCCAAATTAATCATTATTGATATTGACTGCTATTTGTTGATGAAACAGAAGTTGACCTTCTGTTTCCAGTCATGTAGGACTCCTGCCTAAAAAGCAGTCTCACAGTTTGGCTTTGGAGTCAGTTTTCATTTATCCTCCAATCTGCCACTGTTGTGAAGTAAAATTTGCCTTGACCTTTTGGGATGCAAATAGAGATTTTATTTATTAGTCTTTACAGAAGATCCTACCAAGGGAAAGGTAGTTTTATTGAACACTAAAATAGCTACTATTTCAGCTAGGGAGTAAGTAACAAGAAGAGAAATATAAACCTTAATGTTGCCAAGCTGACCACATAATACAAGGAGGTGATAATCAGTAGTGATACTGAACATAAAGTTTTTTGTAAAGATGTTATATGAAATCAGCTCATTGTGTTAATTACTATGAACAATTTTCTCAGCTTTTATTTTCTACTAAAAGCCACTGGGGTTTTAGTAGAAAGAAACCTAGTTGTCTAGTAGTGTTCTTCATAAGAAGAAAAAATAAGAGAAAATACACTTCCTTTCCCTCCCTCCATTCCCTAGCAAATGTTTTTTCAACTTATATTTTGTCTGTTCAAAGGAGAATAAGCTATGTTTCACTCTTTCCCTAGCCTAACTGAGTTTGGTTCTTTTTCTTTGATTCTTTATTTTAGTTACTTTGTTCACAATTTCAGCCGGTGTCATAAGGACTTTCTTCTATAAAAAATTTTAGAGTGAGATTTATTACAGCAATGAATAATCTTGCTGTTTTAGGTATAATGGCTAATATTTTTCAATTTGATCTTTTACCTTAATGAAGTGAAACATCAGCTATTTTCAGCAGATTTTTTGACACAATTTTTACTACAAAACACAATTTTAGGCTTTGTTTCTCAAAATATGATTCTGTGTGTGGGGTTGCTAGTAATAACAACAGTAATAATAGCTCATATCTCCTTGACTAAAAAAAAGAAAAGAAAATCCTGTTGTTTTGAGTTGTGGATATGCGTTTTAAAGACAAATGTAGACAGTTCTGGGGAAACAAGTAACTAAGCAAAAATGAAAGCAGTCAAATGTCTCTCTAGGAAGCCCAGCAGATGCTTACTGCATTTTAGCTTGTCTGATGAGAGCTTTTCTTTTTTTCTTTGTGTATCCATCATTATCATGGGTTATACAGCATTTTGCTGTATTGTACAATGTAAATCTTAAGTTATTTCTCCAAATTCACTATTATTCTGACAAATTTACACATTAAGGTCATGAAGAATGAAATCTGTCTTGAAAATATTGTACTTTGAGTACCTACTTTTTGAAGCTTTTTTTTTAGTTAGTGACAGTTTTTCATGTTTGTTTTCAGGTACCATTTTTGAAATGTTGGTATAGTAGAGTGTCACTGTGTTTATTAAAATGTTATTCATAAAATTGGGTATATTTTCTATGTTTACAAAAGAGGCATCTGATGCTAAGACATCAGTGCACTGCATATGCAAGGAAGGTTGGGAAAGTATGTCAGAACTTAGGAAGTTATGAAGGGAAATCATGTCCTTATTCCACACCAGATAAAACCCTCTGAGTTCCTTGCACATGCTGGCAGATTTGCTATGGGGTCTCTCCCAACTTTGTTATTCTTCACTGCCTCAGCAGTATCTTAAAGTTGTTGGGAAGGGCTGCAGAAACAGCACTGCCCACTAGGTTTATCCAGACATCCTGGCTTCTTGCGCTGGGATCAGCACTTGTGCCTTTTTTATGATCTCTGCAATCCAGGCAGCTCTCAGGCCGGGCCCACGAGCAAAGGCATAAAGCCTTCCATGAGCTAACAGTCACGATCGGTCATCAATTCCCTACAGGAATAAGTGCTGACTGATGAAACTATTCAAAGTCAGCTCTTTCATTGGCAAACGTGTCCTGGTAGCATCCTTGCTCTGGAGCAGAGAACAATTTTCTCGTTACAAAGGGAATTGCCACGAGACCTCAGAGAGTGTGCTGCAAGACAGCACACTGTCTCAGGATGGTTATTTTACTCAGTAGACAGAGTGGTGTACTCAAAAGATTATGCAGTAACAGCAGAAGTGTTGATGAATGTGCACTGCCAGCACTTACATTATGCTTTGATGAAAAAGAGAACCAAAGCGGCCTGTGGTGGCAATTTTCAGAAAAGGGATAGGGTGCCTACTCTAGTGGTGTGGTTTGCAGGCTAAACATCCAAGCTTTCGCACGTGTTCTTGTGGGCTTCTGTTTGCACATGTGCTCATTTTCCACTTTCCCAAGATGTAAAATGGACTATTTTAATCCCAACTGGACGTGTCATAAGAATTAGTTAGTTGACATTTAGAAAGAGTTTCCAAGACGTGAGCTTATAGGATGTTGTTAAATTTAAGACTTGAAGGCCCATGGCCTGCTTGTGTTTTCTACCTGAGCGATCTCATTGCAGTCACAGAGCCAAATTTCTTCCTCATCAAGGAGGTGAAAGCCTGGGATGTGAAAAACCTCTGCAGTTTGCATTTGAAAATCTGATTTAAAATCTATCTGACCGTAATTTCTGAACCCTGGCAGGATGAATTAAATCAAAGTAAGGGAGCTGAATATATGACTCAGATTTTCTATTCTGAGTGCTCAGCAGCTCTTACTGAAGTCAAGAGGAAATGTGCAAAGTTGATTTTTTTTTAACAAATCAGTTCACTTAAACAGCTAATTCAAGCATGAATTTAAGAGGCTAACTTTGGTTATTTTGGCTTCTCAGAATATTAAACAAGATCTTTCGTTGTACAGGAAGTCATAATGAGCCTTCTCTGAAGGCTCATCCCTAAATAAATTTTCATACACAGGAATTAATATTAATATTGAATGAATGGAGTCTGCAATACAGCAGGTGTTTAAAAGTCAGTGAATGGCACAAGGTGTATAATCAGCTAACGTACTATAGATATAATGCAAAGTTCACTGAAGTCAATGAAAGAGAAAGTTATACCTTTGCATTAAGTTTTAGCGTGTAGCTGGAACTTTGCAAATGCATTAAATCTAAAAAATATATTTTTAATTGCACTGTTAAAGTACTTTTTTATTGCAAATAATAAAAGATTTGCAGAAAGATTATATGCCTTTCAAAAGTCAGGTTTACAAATCAAGCGTAGATTTAAAAAAAAAGAAAAAGACTTTATTATAATGGTTAAATAGCATATGTAGGGCACATGCTGAGTTTCTAAATATAACTAGCATCTCATGCCCCGTGAGACGTGTTGTCATAGAATCATAGAATCATAGAATCATAGAATGCCGAAGGTTGGAAGGGACCTCAGAGGTCATCGAGTCCAACCCCCCTGCTCACGCAGGGTCACCTAGAGCACGTGGCACAGGGCTGCATCCAAGCGGGYYTTAAAGATCTCCAAAGAAGGAGACTCCACAACCTCTCTGGGCAGCCTGTTCCAGTGCTTTGTCACCCTCACAGTGAAGAAATGCTTCCTTAAGTTCCTGTGGAACTTCCGATGCTTCAGTTTGAAGCCATTTCCTCTAGTCCTGTCGCTGCCCACCACTGAAAAGAGGCCGCCCCCCTCCTCCTCACTGCCTCCCTTGAGGTATTTATACACGCTTGTCATAAGGAAGCTCGTCAGCAGCATGCCTTGGACGCGCTCTCTCGTGACCGCAGAAGTAGTGCACGCAGGCACACACACATGCACACATATGCAGTCCCTGGGATGCTCTGAGCGTGTGGGTTGCCAGCCGCATCCCTGCCCCTCTCCCAGAGGGCACAAGGGCCGATTCCTGATGGCCAGACGCCTCCATTAACCTCCAGGTTGCTCCAGCGCAGCTGCGCTGAAATGGATGCCGCGCACCAACTGTCGGCCTCCCGCGCCTGGAAATGGGCTGCTGTAATGAACCATCGCTGGAGTGCTCCAGGAGAGCGCGAGCCATGACTGTCCCTGGCTAATTAGCTAATAGAGCGCACGGAGCAATCCCTCTAATTGCTGCTGTCGTCCTCTGCGGCCCCGCTGCCTCGTGCTGGCTTGGGCAGCTACCCCTTCTCCGCCTGCCCTCGCGCTTTCAATGTCAGCTTCTCTCGTCTAGGTCTGTAGCTTCTGCTAAAAGTCAGGATCACGCAGGTTTAAGGGAATTTTGTTAGGAGCTTTTTTAACTATTTGGTCATTTAAACTGCTTGCTAAATCCATGACAGTCGGTTCTTGCTAACTGCTCATCTGTTAGACTGTGCTGTTCAGGAAATCTCTGATCACTGTAACAAGCTTAGGTGGAGGCCTAAGCCTGTCACAGTGCAGGTCTGCTCGGATAAGCCAAGGTTCTTGCTCCTCCCAACTCGCTGCCACCAAGGGAGGCTCAGCTGCTGCTCCAGGACACACCAGGACACACCAACTGGCCCACTCTGCTTGCCACACAAAAGCAGTGGGGCATCCTCTGCAGCGCACAGATCAGCTGTATGTCTCTAAAACCTCTTTTCACCCATCTGAGTGACTGGGGTAAATAAAAGGACCTGGGCCATTCTTTACTGAATTGCATTTCATATTGCATTCTGAAAGGTCAGCTAGTGGACAGCAAAATGTTTCATTTTTAATATGGTATACATCATTTTGTGACCATATTTTGGCCTTTTTTTTTTGCAAAGTAAATATGGTGCTAGAGTAACACTATTTCATTTTTCTCATTACCAAGAAGCCCGGTCCTAGCTTGTGCTCTTGGACTTTTGGCCTTATATTTCCCTCTAAATCAGATGCCCAGAAGAAAACCAATCAGTATTCCTATTAAGGATGTTTATTACTTATTTTCGTGCTCTAAGCAGTTTTTATCTTAGTCAATGCATTAAAACTTAGCAGCAGACATAATAGTATGATTATTCCTTTCTGACGGCAAATTAGTTTACTCTTAATTGGTTACAGTATTTTCCTGATGAATCCTCTATAACGATTTCTGAATGTAATCCTCTACAAGAATGTAATATACAGGATATTCTCTCCTGTATACGGTGTATATATAATACGGTAATATTCTCTCCCAACGAGAGAAGGATTTCAGATGTGACTAATGACTCATATTCCAGGCTCCAAGGAAAAGTGTATAACTGAATGCACCGTGGATTTTTAAAAATATTTGCTGATAATTGAGTTCTCTGTTATTGTTGTTGTTGTTACTTTTTCCATACACACAGATAAAAACTACAACAACACCGTGTCAACAAAATAAGATTTTAAAATAAACAAACCCACTGTGACACAACTGTAAAAATAAATTGTGTGTGAGAACTGATATAGGTCAATTCAAGTGTTCTCCATATTCACTGTGACAGTTATTGAAATAGCTCGAGGCAGAGTGGTTACTGATACACTGTTGTACTGTATTTAGAGTTTTGGATACTGTGACATCAAAAGTAAGACCATTTGGAGCACTTAAAAGGATACTGAGGTTGAATTTCATCCTGAGAAAGGAGCAGATGATTCTCATGGATTTCTGTGCTGAGACACTATTGAAAAGCACAGTAGATACTTAGATGCCTATGTGATTATTAAGATTCTTTTAATCTTGTTGTGACATTTAACTGCTCTGTTCCTCAGTTCTGCACACTTGTCTGCTTAAGACTAGCTAGAGAGGAAATACCTAACAAAGACTTGATGCTCAGGATGCATTAAAAATGGTTAGATGGTCAGATATTACATTGACAGAGATCATTTCACCCCACATAAATAAATAATAACCTTACCCATTACATTTACTGGAAAATGAAGAATGGGACTGTGTCATGCTAGGCATTGTATTTTAGTGGAGAGAAACACAGAGAGGGGAAAAAAGAGGTGACAGTAAACAGTAAACCATCTGGGGTGAAATCAGTGTGAGGTGGGGGCATGGAGAAGGAGCAGTGAGTCGGTGCACTTTTAGTACTTACAAACTGGCTTGTTTTTTTCATACAGTTTTCCCTGGGAGAAAAGGGTGCAGAGAAATATATTTATTGTATTATTATATATCTGAAGGACCTTTTCCCTTTTTTTTAACACATCACTTACAAAAAAAGAAATTCATTTGAGAAACGGCTGCAGTGTTCAGCTTGGGCTGCTGCTTTGGAGTATAAACACCCATGCCATTCCCAGAGGAGCTGGGATATTCTCAGAACTACTTTGTGGGTGGCGATAAAGGTTGTGGCTTAGAAACGGATGCACAGACCACTGAAATTAGTGCTGTCTTTTGACTTAAGGTCAGCTCCTGTGCCTAGGCAGCCAAATTTCACTTTGCTGGAGTGACTTGGATCTCCTTGTTAAGTAATCCAGTTGAGTTCAAAGGTGGCTTGAGAACAAAGGACCTGCAGCAAGGCCTTTCAGTTGATGTTAAATAGTTAAAGGCAAGAAATGATGTTGGAGTTGCACTACACCTGCAAAATGCCTGGCTTAATAGCAAAGCTGCACTGTGAATTATAGAATTCCATTATTATTATTTAAAAAATTATGTTGACTATAACTGTTCCTTTACAACTATTTTGTCTAAGGATTGTCATAATTTTTATTGAAGTGAGAAAAAAAATGCTTCATCCATGTTGCCATGTAACTCAGCTGAGTAAATTTGGCTTGCAACTCTACAAAGATCTGTATTTTATTATCACAGTTCTAACGTTGCTGTGGACAGTTGGGCTAATGGAGCTTGAAATGTTTTGTCAAGGTTTAAGTCTGATTCCAGGAAGTGCATAGATGCTTATAACCTGAAAGTAAGATCAAATGTGATTTTTCTTTTGTACCAGTTATTAGTTATACTGCCTCTATCTTGCAGGTTTTATGATCTCCATAAGCCTTATGTTGTGAGATAAAAGCATGATTTTAATTTCACATTGACTTGACTTTCAAGTAACTCAGTGTGAGTCACAAGGAACTAAAACTTTTAAAGGCACTTGAATAAAATTGATATTCTACGCTAATTCTCATTAGAGGATTAGAGTGTAAGTGTTTTGTGAAGGCATTTATATTAAGGTACTTTTAATTGACAGAACAAAAAAATCAGAAGAACTTAAAATATGAAAAACCACCATTATTCAGAAGTTTCCAACCAGAAAATTATTTGTCTAGCTTGAGTGTACTAAGTAAGGACTCTGTATAGAGAGTATGCTGGGCAATTTTAGTCATATTTTTCACAGGCATATAGTGTAAAGGTAGACAGATTCATGGTAGCATTTTTTTTTCTTTTATTTAAGAGCTGTCTGGAGTTGTGGGAGCTGTCTTACCTTTTACCCAACTGCAATACAGATCACCTCCATCTGATGTTATATCTAGTCAAAGTGATCAGTCTGCTTTCCTGGGAGGGTGAAAAAGAAGTAGCTTCCTTAGTGCATGAAGAGGAAGAGTGTGACCTGGCTAGCCAGAGATGACTGAGGAAAAGAGAACAGAGTTGCTCAAAAAGGAAAACTGCAATGACCAAGTGTTGAGAATCAAACTGGAAACGTCAGTGCTCCTTGTCAGGAGCAGAAACAAAGCAAACGGTGCAGGAGCTAAAAAGGCAAAGAGTGATGTTGGAAAAAGGCTAGAAAGAAAATTGATTTATCATGAAAGGGAAATGGCATCAAATTCTGTAAAGCTGAATATGTGTAATTTTGTGCATGTTTATGTTCTGGGAGGATCTAAAATGTTTTATTCTAGTTTTATTCTAATAGTGTCTGGCCTCCCCAAACAATCTATTTAGGGATCAGGAATAACCGCTTGCAAAACACTACAAGGACAGATATATACTGAGCCCAGTCAATGAAATGAACTCATACACAACAGCAGAGACTGTTATAAATAATAATTTGCAATTTGTTACTAGGTAGTTATTCTGTATTCAAAGTATACAGTAAATCCCTTTGGCAGTGGCAACTTCTGTTGTATTCAGGCTTTATATACCACTAACAGGTTGTATAAATCTATTGAATTAAAAGATATTGTGTACAACAATTGGTTTTAATTATAAAATATCACATGTTCTGTTTAACTCTGAGTTTAATGAATGGCTATTTAATTAAGGGTTTTAAATCAGGTAATCAGTTTGCATCACTGGGCAACAAGTAATCAGTTTAAAACAGGCAGTTGAGCAATCACAAGGAGCAATAGGTAAACCTTTTGCTGTTATTGTTTATTGGCTAATTAAATAATCTGGGCTCCAGAGTACATATAACACAGAGCTGACAGTGCGTAGGAAGAATGCCAGACTGAGTGCTTGATAGGGCTTGATGAAGCCACGAAAATGCTGCTCGAGGCTTGTCACTCACTGTGTTTACTATAGCACGTTTTGCCAGCGGAGGAGACGGGGTGCCTTGTTTCTTTGCCCATCTCTGACAAATGCAGTACAACTAACAGTAAGACATAAAAGATATTTGTTATTGGCTATGCTGTTAAGAATGCATCAGTAAAGTCTTCTTGAGAACTGGTATCTTCAGGGTGAGATAAACTTTCAATTTAATGTGACGTGAAAAAATAAGACTATTTTGTCTCTTTAGTCCTCTCACCCTGCATCTGTATTTTTATTTTTTATTTTAAATAATGTCTCCATCTGAGGACTATGATGTTAGCCATCCAGATCTTGATTTAATAGTTTTACTTGTAAAGGGGACCATTCTGATAATACGGGATGTATTATAAAGGACAAAATATTTCAGCCAATGGTCTTTCTAGTATCTATCTCAGCTGTGGCTGATGCACTGAATTGTTTTAGCAAGCCAAGCAAACTAAAAATATGAGATAATGCATAATCTAAGACTGTAAAAGGTTTGTAAAAGGTATCTAGTTCAGATGAGAGATCAAAATCAAGCAGGTTCCATAATTAAATATGGGGAAGTATCAGGGATTTGTTTATTAGTTTCACCTTTAAGGCTTTTAGTCTTCATAAAAAGGAATTGGTATCTGGTATACACCACACAGACACACACACCTACATCCACTGTTTTGTGAGATTCTTTTTCTCTTCTGTTCAGGTTACGGCAAATATAGGTTGTATATTTAAACTTCAAGAACAGATTCCTTCTCTCCACCGCAAAGATCTAAGTAATCATAATGGTACAAGAGTGCAATACAGAGCAGTGAAAGATGTACTACATGATACATAAGTGCAGTAGCATAACTAATATTTAATTACTGTATTTTTTACTGCACCTCTTTCTCCACAGCCTGTTTATAAAGCATTCTTTTTCTGTTCCTCTGTATTTCACTTGCAGAGGAAGGGGCATGAAATGGGTGAGATGATTCTCTTCTGTTTTGGTGTTTTGGGAGGATAAGGTCAGGAGGGGGGTTGTTTTGCTGTTTTTCTAGGTACAACTTCAAAATATGTATTTCTTCACGTCAGTCTAACAGTGTCTGCACAACATACTGTATTTTACAGCACACTGTAAAGGAAGAAGAATTCTCCTTTAACTTTTATAGCAAAGTTGGATTGAAGCTCTTGTATCTTTTCTACCCGTAGTGGAAAAAAATGTATCAACAATCAAACCTTTCATGATTTGCAGTGTCCTACCAGACTAACTTCTGGACTAGTCCAGAAAGGACTCCCTATAGATGGCACCAAAGTAAACATCGCAGGAGTTGCACAGGAAAAGCCACAGCATTAGAGTTTGATAAATATATAATGGCATGGGATCATCCATTGACTGTCTGAATTTTTTTATGATATTATATTTTATTAAATGTTATTAGAATAATAACAGTCCTCCAGCTGATTCCAACTGACTAGAATTTGGGGGTTGGATCTAAGATAGCATGGCCTAAATTACTCAATTTGTTCCTTTTCTGGGCTTGTACTGGAGAGCAAGACTTGTGTCATGGTAATTTGGGGAGGTGCCGGGGAACTGGAAGAGAGCCAACATCACTCCAGTCTTCAAAAAGGGCAAGAGGGAGGAGCCAGGCAAGTACAGGCCAGTCAGCCTCACCTCCATCCCTGGAAAGGTAATGGAGCAGCTCATCCTAGAGAGCTTCTCTAGGCATATGAAGGAGAAGAAGGTGTTGAGGAGCAGTCAGCATGGATTCACCAAGGGGAAGTCATGTCTGACAAACCTAATAGCCTTCTATGATGGGATGACTGGCCAGCTGGATGAGGGGAGAGCCATGGATGTTGTCTACCTTGACTTCAGCAAGGCTTTTGACAGCGTCTCCCATAATATCCTCATACAGAAGCTCCGGGAGAGTGGACTAGATGAGTGCATGGTGTGGTAGATCGAGCACTGTTTGGATGGCAGAGCTCAGAGCGTGGTGATAAATGGGGCCGAGTCCAGTTGGAGGCCTGTGGCCAGTGGTGTCCCCTAGGGGTCAGTGCTGGGCCCAGTGCTGTTCAATTTGTTCATCAATGACCTGGACGAGGGCACGGAATGCACCCTGAGCAAGTTTGCAGATGACACCAAGCTGGGTGGAGTGGCCAACACTCCAGAGAGCTGTGCTGCCATCCAGAGGGTCCTGGACAGGCTGGTGTGTTGGGCAGAGGGGAACCTCATGAGGTTCAATAAGGACAAGTGCAGGGTCCTGCACCTGGGGAGGAATAACCCCAGGCACCAGGACAGATTAGGGGTCGACCTGCTGGAGAGCAGCTCCACGGAGAGGGACCTGGGAGTCCTGGTTGACTCTAAGTTAACCATGAGTCAGCAGTGTGCCCTCGTGGCCAAGAAGGCCAATGGGATCCTGGCCTGCATCAGGAGGAGTGTTGCCAGCAGGTCAAGGGAGGGGATCCTGCCCCTCTCCTCAGCTCTGGTGAGGCCGCACCTGGAGTGTTGGGTGCAGTTTTGGGCTCTCCAGTATGAGAGAGATGTGGAGCTCCTAGAGAGGGTCCAGCGGAGAGCAACAAAGATGATTAAGGGACTGGAACATCTCTTGTATGAGGAGAGACTGAGTTGGTCCTGTTTAGCTTGGAGGAGAGAAGGCTGAGAGGGGATATGATTAGCATATATAAGTTCATGAAGGGGGAATGTAGGGAGGAAGGGGCCAAGCTCTTCTCATTGGTGGCCAGTGATAGGACAAGGGGAAATGGGTATAAGTTGAAACACAGACAGTTCCATCTCCAGGTGAGGAAGAGCTTCTTTCCTGTGAGGGTGACAGAGCCCTGCCACAGGCTGCCCAGGGAGGCTGGGGAGTCTCCTTCTCTGGAGGTCTTTCAAGACCCACCCAGATGCCTCCCTGTGCCACATGCTGTAGGTGTCCCTGCTGGAGCAGGAAGGTTGGACTAGATGATCTCTAGAGGTCCCTTCCAACTTTAAACCTTCTGTGATTCTGTGATTTTGGCCTCTCATCCCCTACAGGTGCAGCTGCAGAAGGGAGGATACAGGTTGATAATGTTGTCCCAGGTTGCCTTCCCTTCAGCTGCGTCCTGATTCTCCTGGTATCGCAGCAAAATATTTAAGGGGGGCAATAAGGTGGTACTTCGTTACATGAGGAATGGCCCTGGCACTATCATGTTCCTCCTCAGCCCCATGCCAGGTGACCATCTTCTCTGGCACATGCTGGAAAGCAGCATCACCCTAAGTTCCTGTGAATAGGATGTGTATCCCTCTTTTTTTTTTTTTTTTTTTTTTTTGCTGTCGGTGTTTTTGTCCAAAGAGGCTCAGCATGTTGCTCCTGCCATAGGATCTGCAATGCCAAAGCGAAGCATTAACACAGTTCACAATGTTAATTGCTTTCTACCTTTGACTACAAAGATGACAACTAAAAAAAACCTATCACTAGAAACTGCACAGAGGAGTCTGTCCCATCATAAATTCTCCTTCATAAGGCAAAGTAACTTGATATTACATTGTGTATAAAAAAAGGTTAACCTAAGCCCCAAGGGGGGCTCTAGGGCATAGTACAGAGAGGGAAAGTCTGTGCTGTTAGCCTCGCTGTTGCATCTCAGGTGAGGTGGAGGAGAACACTATTAATGCAATAGAATATATGAAATAAAAAGAACCAAATTTTAGAAATTAATCAGGAAAACCACACGCTATTTTCAATTTTAAATATATCTTTAAATATTAAAAAATAATAATAGGGAGTGCAAAAATGAACAGATGAAAACACTATGAAACCTGAACAATTCTGAATTATGTTTTTGGAAAAGTGCCTATGAATGGGAAGACCTGCTTGGTAAAAATTTGCAAATACAGACTTTTAGGGAGGCTTTCAGCTATATATTTCTAAGTGATGTGACAGAAGCAGTCTTTCCACTGCAGATGTTAGC
This sequence comes from Nothoprocta perdicaria, assembly GCF_003342845.1. Lineage (NCBI taxonomy): Eukaryota > Metazoa > Chordata > Aves > Tinamiformes > Tinamidae > Nothoprocta > Nothoprocta perdicaria. The sequence goes on from NW_020455810.1 coordinate 2,220,720, forward strand.
ATTGCCATCTCATGTGCAGGATGAATGCTAAGGGAATGCTGTAAGAGGTGCATAACAAAACAAAACCGATAATTCCTCTGAATTTTGCAGAGGAAGTAGATCACTAGTGGCATTTTTTTATGTGACATTAGCTGATAAAGGACAATGGCCCCAGTTCAGTGTAGGAATTACACATCGCTTGACTCTATTTGTATCAAAAATCATTCAAATTGGGGGAAATCAGGATAATTTGAATGTGTGCCTGCAACAAGAATTCACAGATCCCGTTTCATTTTCACATTTTCCTCAGCCCTTTACAAGACCTCAGTCCTTGCCATTTCATCCAGATACTGCAGGTCTGCTGTGTGCAGTCCCTAGAGCAGGAGCTATTGCAAGGTCCCTCCGGAACCGGCCGTGACCGGCTGCAGCCGGCTGTGACTGGCACAGGGCACCTGCGGCCCCACTGCCCACGCCTGCCCCACATGCCCAGCGCAAGAGTAACTTCCTCTTGTCACACAAGGGTTATTGCAGTGCAGGACCACTTAACTTTCCTCTAAAAACTGTGGGTTTTTTCCAAATATGTCATGCGTTGTATTCTTCATACCCCAGCCATTTTAAAAACAATAAATGCATTGTGTCATAGGTAGTTTATTATGATATTGTTTAGTGAAGTTGAAAATAGATCCTGCTACTTCAACTGCCATTGCCTTTACATTTTCAGCAGACGTAACTTTGCTTCAGTTTCCTTCTGATTGACAGAATCCAAGTTTTAATAATTTAAATGTAAGGGAAGTTTAAGGGAACTGTAAGGGAAGTTTAACTGTTGCCAGCAGTGACTTTGCTAACAGCTGAATCTGCAGTAGCTCAACCACTGAGGTGATGAAGCTGTGTGTTCATCTGAAAATATCTCTAGCGGGTGCTCACACCATGGGCATTTTGTGTGCAATGGCTGAGCAAAAAATGAAGTGAATTCCCTTTACCTTCTACAGAACAACAGTCCTAACTTCTCTGCTCTTGTATACAATCTTGCATAAAATACCCCAGCAACCCCAGAAAATGCCTTGCTTTCTCTGACTATATTATACTTAGTCATTTGCATTCTTTTTATGATATCGCACAGTCTTTTATGTCTTTACCAGTCTTTTACCAGGCTGCCCATGATATACCAAAGCCAGTGATGGATTCAAAACATGGGAGTTGTCTTAGGAACTGGTGAAGATGTTTAGGAGTAATACAGGCATCTGTTTCTAAGTTTAGAGCAAGTCTGGTTCAGTGGAAGGCTATCAATGAGGCAAGGCAACCAGCATCCCTCCATCTACTAGCAATTTCCTGAAGTGCCATTAACATCCCAGAGACACTGGGAGCTGCTGTAATGGTCTTTCCAGGTTCTGTGCTATCTTACTGACTGCCTTCAGTTATCTTCTCACAGGATGAGAAGTTTGCTCCAGGCTTATGCAGTGGGAATGTGTTTCCAAGCTGACTTTCTTCCAGCTCTTACTGCTGTGCAGCTGTCAAAGGAGTTTTAACTCAACCATTTCTCCTTTCTTCATTGTCTTGAGTAACAGGTGGAAGCAGAAAGATAGACATGAGCATAAATTATGGTTATTGCATATTTAAATCTGCTTGAAAGCCTAGATGTTTGAGAAGTCTGTCTGTTTCACTCTCAATGAATAAGAAAAATTAAGAAAATATAACTTTTTGATAATTATTTTGATAAGTTTTGTAGTATTAAGCTAGACTCTGGCAACATAGTGTTTTGAGGCAGTAGGTATATGTCACCTGCTAGAGTTTCCTACCTACACGAAGTAATAAAGGATTCCATGAGCTCTAACCAAGATGGATTTATCTTTAGGGATTTTTTGGCCTGAAGATTTCTTAATAGGCATGGAAAAGACCATTTAAAATGGCATAATACGTCATCCTCCCGTTTTTCCTCTTGGGATGCATAATAACAGCTAGGCATATGCATCCAGTATGTACCAGTATTGCTGAAGCAGAGCATCAAAATATGCAAGATTCATTTATTCCAGCATTATTTTTTTTTGTATTGAATTCTACTGCTAAAAATAAATAAAAGGCCAAGTTGCATGATGTTTAAGCCATATGGATTTATTAAAAACAGTTTTACTCTTGTTACACAAAAACAGCTCCATCAGATGTTTGTTGGATATGCCTTCATGTAGTTGAGAGCAGAGTCTCCTGAGGTAACTGGGTACACAAACCAAACTTTCAGCGTAAGACAAACAGTGTGTACCAGTTCTGTTTAATTTGTATGTGTGCAGTAATGCTTTCTGATCATTAAGAAAATTTAAAAAGTCGTTTCCATAAACAACATGCAGAATATGCCTCAAGATTATATAAATGCATTTCTACATGAAGCAAGCACCTGTTCTCATCCTCAGACATGTCATCCTCAGACATGTTATCTGTAACTTCTTAGCTGAGAAAAATTCTGCCTGCCACCAGCCAAGCATATGTAACAGCTTAGTCAAGAGTGTTTAGCCACCTTTAGTTCATTCTGTGAAGAAGTCCAAATGTCAGCCCTTTTGCTCCTGATCCAAATGCAAGGACACAGTCTTCTGACATATGGCTTTGCACAATGTTAGTGAATTAAGGATATTTTGGAAGTCATGAGAAGAATCTAGCCCTTCTTTTGATAAGCTAATGTGAAAAAAAAAAAAAAAAAAAAAAAAGGAAAAGAAAGAAAAAAATCATTAGAAGACTTAGCTATTTTTGCTGTAATCTTTGCTCATCCTCTCCCAGCAGACATTTTTAATGTAGGTCCATTTGAGATCTTGTGTGATTCAACATAATATAACTTTGCATTTTCCAGCTCAAAATAGTAGTTGGTGTCAAATAATGAAGTAAGCCTGTAGACAGAAGAGCCCTTTTGTTATTGTTTGGTACCTTCCATGAATGTTTTCTAAAAAAAAGCATCATCTGAATTACTGAGCTTCAAATGTATGCTTCAAAGTGCAGCTCCTCTAACAGCTTGAGCAGATATTTTAACACTCCCAGGCAAGGTGTAAAGGCTGATAGACAGCTCAGCATGGGTCAGGTGACAAGCAGAAACCTTTGGAAAATGTGCTACCAAAAAAAAAAGAGCGAAGACAATAAATTTACATATCTGCAGGGAGAGAAGTAACATGACCAACATCTCTTGTGATTTTTGAAGGAGGGAAAATAGTGGAACAAAAGAGAACAATGGAACAGCACTTACTATATGCACAAATATATATATATATATATTTATCCACAAAGTCAAAGCTATTCATGTGTGACAGGGCAGTTAAAGATTTGGTATCCCCCTGGCAGCAGTGTGGATGGCAGGGCCCCGAGTGCATTAACAGCCCTTCGTCACCCTGAGCAGCATCACCTGGGACCTCCTCCCCAGCACAACTGCTGCCCAGCAGCTCCTGCCCAGCTTGGACTGGGAGCCTTGCTCCAGCTGTGCGGCAGTCCCCTTTTGAGCTTTGCCTCCCACGTGTGTCACAAAATCAGGAGTATGTCACAATTGGGTCACCTGCATGCTCCTCAGCCCTCCCTCATCACCTCACCTGGGACTATGGAGGGGACCCACCACTACACTAGTCCTGCCTCCCCCAGGGATCCAACTCCCAGCTCATCCACAATCACGGGCCAGCCCAGTCCTGCTGCCCACATGATTCTCTGAGCCCAGCCTAACTTGTCCCATCTGAAGCTGAAATGAGGCTGGCAGCTCAGGGTGGTAGTGGGGCTCCAGCTGAGGCTGCTCAGGGCAAGGGAGGTGCAACATGGGCTTGGGTGGCAGCACCAAGGAAATGGTAAGTTCCAGTCTGCACTCATTGACTAATCCCGCAATTGGTTTGTGGGATTTTTTTTAGATGGGATACTAATTCTCCTGTGACAAATGTTGGGGTGTAAGGGTGTTCTTGGAAGGTAAGGTGCTTGTTTGCTTGCTTGCTTTTAAAGGATATATTTACTGTAAGCCATGTGTACTACACAATCAACAGCAAATAACATAGCCACCAACAGCACATACAGAGAGGGTAGTAGGTGGGCTTTTTTGTTTGTTCGCTTATTTGGTTGGGCTTTTTTTCCTTCTCTGCCCTGCATGTTGTGATCTGTGTCTGTCTGAGGCACAGATAGGCCACGTGCCAGCAGGGAAATCAGTGTGGTTGCAGATGATTTCTGTGTTTCTTCTTATATGTCTTGAGGAAGCTGGATTTAGCCTAAAGCAAGAGGGTGGGAAAGTGAAAGGCTAGGGGGAAAAAAAAAAAAAAAAAAAAAGTGATGGGAGAGACTGAAGAGAGTAGGAAAAAGAGGTAGGTGTAAAGACAGTGATGCAGAAAGGAGGTTATCTTTATGTTTGGGGAACCCTGCTCTGGCTGCTTGTGGTCTTTCCAGGTTGTTTGGCAGCCTCCCTTGATCTCTTTTCTCCTCTAAGCCAGGTGGTTGCTGGAAAGTAGAAAAGCTGCCAGGAGCTGTGGCTGCTCTCTGCATGTTTTCAGGAGTGCTGGGACCAAAATGTCCTCAACTTGTCAGTTGTGTGTAACGCAGTTTTCAGTGCTGCATATTTTAGGATGCTTTTAAAAAATCCATTTGTCATTTATTTGCATTTTTGGCTGTCAAAAGATCTTTAAAATTTAGCTTGTGTCGTGCTGACTCTTTCTGTTCCTACATAACAAGAATAATAGTATTCCTGAACAGCAGAGTTATGTGTGGATGAAAATGTGCTTTGCTGATGTGACACACCAGGCTTGCTCGGTAGATGCTTGAAAGTCTCCCTGTGTTTTTTAACTGCTGACTGCTGCATACCGTGGTGTGCCAGAAGCCGGTTACAAGTAGCTAATGTTGTTCTTCCTTTCTTAGATAGCTAGGCCTAGGTCTCTAATGTCCAGGACCTGGTTCCCTCTCATGCCCTAGGAACTTGAGTCCAGCAGTTGTAGGGCTTTGTCTCCTCCCAAGTGCTTGGAGGAAAAAGAAACCTTATTGCAAGTCAATCAAGGCTCTAGATGGTTGCTTGTGAGTCTTTCAGTGTGAGATGACATAGCATGGATAAGTAGGTTGTTTGAGTGAATGCAGGATTGACTGCAGAAGGGTAGCAAGGAGTTACACTTGAGAGGTCACTTAATTAGTCTGTTAATCACTGGTTAAAGATAATTGGCTTCCCTTGAGGGTGCAGAGCAGTGTTTCTTATTGTTCACAGCAAGCGTTTTTAAAGTTCTCAGGCAAAATTTAAGATGTTGAATATTAGCTATTATGTTATTTAAATATAGAGTTTCTCTGCTCTAGGAAAGAGTTATATCCTTGAAACAAGTTAGGAAAGGTGTACTCTGTGTTTTGGGAGAGGGGCTTCTGCCTTTAACCAATCAAAATCTAAACAAAAACCTGGTAGCCAAGCAATGATTTTTGCTGTTGTTGGTGGGTTTTTTTGTCTTTTTTTTTTTTTTTTTTTTTTCTCCAGACAAGTATTTGAAATGGACTCATTTGCATTCCCACCACAATTGCTCTCCAAAGCTAGTGTGTCCACCACACTGAAGGGAGTGGTGAGGGCAATCATCAAGGAGGCCCTTTTTCTCATTTTTTTTTCTTTTGAGCAACCTGGTAACTGATACCTTTCTGAACACCAGGTTAACTCCCTGCTTCCTCTGTTCAACTTCATTTTTGCTGCTTTTCCTTTATCCCCTTAACCTCCGCAGCTCCTTCAGAGCGCTGATAAGGTTAACTCATTTTGATTCATAGCAATGGCTCATCAGTTTATTCTGAGACCTTCCACAAACAGTAAAGAACTTTATTCACTTTATATAAACAGAAAAATCTCAACTAATAATTACTTATTCATCTTGCTGGAAATGCACATTTTCTTCAGCTGAGTGTCAAGTCACCCGCTTGAGGAGAAAACTCAAGTATTTAATTTTTTTTATGAAGTTTGTTAATGACAAATTCTGGCTGACAGATTGGAAAAGTAGGCCCACTGTGTTGGGGTGCATTCAGTTTAAAAATGTGATTAACTAAATGCCAAGCTGTCAAAGAAATTTTGCATGATAAAGGAGAAGTTGTTAGCATTATGTCTGTGCCTAGTGATTTCATAATGTACATTTTAAATACATTTAAACAATTCACAGCATAGAGCCTTTTTCAAAAAAGAGAGTATTACAACCATAAAAGGAGAAGCCTGAACCAACTCTTTACTCCTTCATGCCTTCCCCATTTGTATTTTCATATCTTTCACTTCATAGATAATTTATTTTCCCTCTGAATTGACTGGTAAAGAATTTGGCTTTCCTGAAGAACTCCTCCCTATCCTCTAGCTTCCCATCAAACCATAGCTGCACCCTGGGAGGCTCGTTTCCAGTGTAGCATGATGCGCTGATGTATGTAGGCAGTACACGTGGCTTAGGATGGTTTAGACTTTGCACACTTGCTAAATGTGAGCTATTTTATGACTATATTAATATCCATTTTTTGCGGAGCTGGTAAAGTGTCTGACAAGAGGTCAAATTGATCGCACAGCTTCTCCCTGTAGAACTGATGTTCTGCTGCTTTCTTATGTGGCTATAGGTACATGCTGACTTTGATTTTTCTTAATTAGAATATTGACACAAGAAGCGTTTTCTAATCAAAAGAAAGTTTCTCAGTATTGTCTACTCTTTTTATGCATTTCTTTCACTTTATTTTGGTTAATAGTTTCAGGCCTGTTTATGTTCTTGATAGCTTGAATATGCTTTCAGTTTTCCAAAAAGAAGAAGGAAGAGAGGGAGAGAGTTCTCATCTTCTGTGTTGCTTTGTGCTCTTTGGCATCATGCATGACTTTGGCTTCATGATCTCTTCTGGAGGCAGATAACAAGCTCATGCTACCATGTAAGAAGAATATTTTTATATTAGGAAGGGGAAGAAAGATAACTTCTTGTGAGCAGCAACTCTTTATTCTTGGGCAGAGATGAGTTCCTGGATAAAAGGATATATTTCTTCTTTGTCTTGCATCAAAAAGTCAGGCTTAAAAGCTTTCTAGTTGATCAAGTGGCTCGGAGATCAAAGAAATAACACTATGTCACCCTGTATTATGACATGTGAAACTACAGCATGTTTGTTCTGCACATTCAAAGTACCCCTTTGTTTCCTGAACTCTTTCTGGTTCCATAGAAAGCCCATCATAACGTTTGCCTGTCATAAAGCTTTCACATCATGGGTGTTGAACTTCACTTGATGTTTGTACACATCATACAAGATGCAATAAGCAAAACTAGATTACAGGCATTGTTTCTTGTTATAGTGATAAATTATTTCCATCACTAATCACCACACTAGCAATATAGTATATGACTGTAATAATACATTTGCACATTCATTTTTTTTTTGTTCCAACAGTGGCCTAATCTTTTTCCAATATGCCATTTTTACCCTAGATATTACCTTACTATCAAATTAAACTTTGAGATTTCCTTTATCAAAAAAATCACTTCCAACTAAAAGAATGCTAGGGAGGGAAACCTGCACATGCTACACTGCCCTTTACACTTTATGCCCTCATACCTTTCCCTATTTTGTTTTTCCAAGACTTCATGTGGGCTGCATGGCAAATAAGTTGTTGAGGTGGGCTGCAACATGAATGTGCTTGTGATAGAAGTACACTGCATAAATATTTTTTTGTTTCATACTGTTCCACAAAATTTTAATCTCTTGAAGCAGTTCTAGTAAATAGGCTTGTTGTTCAGTGGGATTCATCTGAGCAACAGAAAAGCCTTTGATGTACTGGTGTACTTTTTAAGGGTTTGGAGCTTACAGCCAGTATGTGTAAACTAGCTTGTTTTATCTGATGTATATAAGAATTGCAAGGAAATTACACTAAAATATATATTCTTTTCACAATAATGAGAATGAGGGTGAGAATGAGGGTAGAGTGAATTGGGCTTGATCAGCCTGGAGAAAAAATTGGGGTACCTAAAGCAGCCTGCCGGTGTCTGCAGGGAGGTATTGGGTAGGCTGAGATGAGCTGGAATAACCTCCTCATCGTGGGGACAGGGGAATAGGACCCCTGAGCTGACCCTGCTCGGAGCTTGGGGTTATCTGGCTGACCTCCTTCCGACCTGAATTATCCTGTGAGCAGTCAGCATTCTTGTCAGGCCTCCTTGGAGCACTGTTAGACCCAGAAAAATGAGTACATTGCTATTTTGCTAAAAGTCTTTCCACATAAAAATAACTTTAGACAATTTTTGCTGACATTCAGTAGAGAAATTGGGGTTTCTGCGGTTCTTTCGCCCTTTTTCTTGGATTTCCCTGTCTTTTTCCAGCAGAGTGCTCAGAGTAGCTTTCCTAACCATAACCTGGCACAGACAGGGTAATGTTGCAGAGTCTTCATGAATCTGGGAGTATCAGCCACTAAGCCTGCTTAGGGACCACTGACACTCACCCAGTTTGCCCAAGATGAATTTATTTTTATTTTTATTTTCTTTGCGTTTACAGAAGGTTGGTTGGGTGAGTGTTTCCTTTTGGACAGGAACAAGGAAGGTTGGGTGTTGTAAAAGATGAATAATGAATCCAGACAGAAAAGTGTGAGTCTGTGTATAGATAAGTAAATACAGGTCCTCACAAAGCAGGGATGAAGGGAAAAAAAAAAAAAAAAAAAAAAAAAAAAGGCATTTATTTTCTGTTAGTATTTCAATATAGATGGTCACTGCAATTACTAGCCTGCACTATCCGAGGCTCATGATAATACATGTGGTCAGAAAGTAGGCAGCAGCCAATTCACTTCCAAAAAACAGGAATGCAGTCTGTTATGAGATGACTGTAGCATTTGTGTATTTGTCAATCTACTCATACTTTGAAGAGTCACGGCTCTGACATTGGCCCCAAGTTTCGCTGTGGCAGGTGCTTAGCATTTCTGCTGCATGCAGCCCTGTTTTAAGGGGTGTCTGGTCACTTCTGTCAGTCTGAGAGGTTCTTAATGAACTGTATAAAAGTGACTGCTTGTCAGTCCATGAATGATAAAACGTGTTGCTTCCAGAGTACTGGTTCTGAGAGGGAAGTTGGCTGAGGGTAGCCGGGGATGTGTCAACATATTGCAACATGGACACTTTAGTATTATCCATTTGTATCAAAATCTTGAGGTGTTTCATGTTACTATTTTTAAAAATGGCCACATGAAAGAACTCGGGGTTTATGAGAGCCACAGGGTAGGCAGCTGAAAACAACTGAAAAAGACAGCTGAGAGGGGCAAAGCTGTTGAGTAGAAAATGTAAATTCATATATTTATCTTCAGAACTCATTTGTATTTCTCCTTCTCCTTGTATTTGTAACTTCCAAAAATCATGACTAATCCAATTAGTTGGAATTTAGGCACAGCACTCGGATAAGCACTAGCTCTACGCAATAATTCTGTTGAACAGAATATGTTACCACTGGAATCAATGAACTTTGCTCTGATTTCCAGAAAGTTGTGAAAATGCCTATCCCTTTTCAAGCTGTCTTAGTTTCTACATCCTATTTAGAAGTGCCTCATGCTCGGCAATACTTTTGAAGTTTTTTGACACTGAGTAATTTTCTTACAAATCTCATATGAAATCATTTTGATTGTCTAGGTAGCTTCTTAGTAAATGTTGGGTTTTGTCAATCTTAAAAACTGCATGACTTGTAATTTATTCATTTTTATCTGCTATTCATTACTAGTGCAGGAAATGAACAGTAAAAGTTGATGGAAATAATATATAACAATAATAATAATAAAAAAAGCCATATGTTACTGTCAATTCAGACCCTAAAAAAGACCTTCTTCATTCATTATGCAAGAACAACTTTATATATTTTTAACTAAGTTAAGTATATGGAAGAAATGATAGAGCTATACAGAGTCATCATACACACTGTAGCACAAAAACTTTGCTTATTCTTAGACTGATCTTCTGATTGATCTTCTGTCTGAGGTCCCAAATCAAAACAGAGACCTGAATAACACACCAGAAGCAACTGACACATAAGTCTGAGCCACTAGAGTTGCTGTAAAATAACATTGCAGAATAGCTTGAAATATTTTTTTTAATGTTACAAAATAGAAGGCAGTAGAGAAAGGAGAAAGATTCTGCAGTAATCTCTGCATGTGTATGGATGGATTGTCAAGTAGAGCAAGAACAACATGTGTCCTAGGAAGAATCTAATAGTCAAAAAATACAGTATAGAAGTTACCAGCAAATTTGTTCAGTAAGTGCTAATGTGACTTCAGGAGGGTTGGTCTTATTTTTACTTTGTAAAACAATCCATCTTGCACTTGCATCCCGTTGGCTCACTAAACATCAAAGAGCATGCTGGCTTTTCTTTAACTCCAGCCTTCGTATGGCTCCCTTGAAATACAGATTTTTCTCTTCTGAAGCACTGAAAATTATTCATGCTTTGCATTCAAGTCATAAAGAAATCATATAGTTACTATGCTCCAGATTTCTGGAGAAGTTATAAATGGTTCCTGAAGAACCAATGTGAAAAAGATAGGCATGAGTTTGAATGTTAGTGTGCGTGCATGTGTGTGTGTGTGTTTAAAAAAAGGGGGGCATTGGGGTTTGGAGGTGACTGCGTCCCACACAGGCATTAGAAAAATCCTTCAGTTATATCTGGATTCTGTTCTGAGTATACTGATTTAAAGGCAGTTTTCCCTTAAGTGTTACAGAATTTTCTGTCCTCCCTATCTCATTTCTCAGATTTTTTGACATAGATTCTGCTCACCGGCAGAGCACTTAAGGATTTGATCACTTCAAATGTACAGGTATTTTTCTGGTTCGGAAATGGTTTGTATTTCAATATGAAGGGTATAGTGGTTTGGAGTGAATACAGTTTTCCTCTACTTCCGTCAATCACTTTTATATGAGGTAGAATCCCTTACCTTAAAGGTAACAGTCTGTACAAATTACAAAGTATTTAACAAGTCTTCCATGATTATGTGACAATCTGTTTTTAATGCTAACTACTTATCAACACCAGTGAAATCCCTATATGGTTGACGATATTATTTCTAACTAGTTATATTTGATAATATATATTTCTTTATTAAATCTGCTATTGGACTGTGTATGTGCACTGTAGCAATACCTGTAATGACTTTATAGTACTTGTTTTTATTAATTTTTCAACAGTAATGCGGAGTGTTCCTGAGATGGCAATGCAGATTAGCAACAGGGTGGCCATTTACAATATTTCAATGCAACAGAACATGCCCAGAGTGCTTTATAATTAATTACCCCTTGGAGATATTATTTTGTGTGGAGCAGGTTTTCTTCCATTAAATTGCCATTTATTTGTGACCTTTAATTTATCACAAATAATCTTCTTTCTTACATTCCAGGCAGCAATGGAGAACAACAATAAATTGCTCCATTGTTCTCTTTAAATGACACTTACAGCTTGGCAGGATTACAAGGCTAGAAAGGATGCATTTCAGGAGCTAAAATACAGGGCTTTACAAGGTAATTTTCCATCCGTGTTCCCAAGCAATGTTTTATTTCCTTGAGATTTTGGAAACGCAGCTCAGCTTTGGAAGGTGACAACCCACCAGTTGCATCGGGGACAACCCACCAGTCGCGTCTGAGACAAGCAGTGGTTTGTGTCCTGCCCTAGTTATTGCCTTGGTCTCCTGAGATGGTTCCAAGAGGTATTTTTTATGCTGGACACAGCTGCCCCTCAGGACCTGCCAAGGCGCTTCCAGTTCCTTCTCTCGGCCGCTCTGAGGGAGGACGGTCGCTGTCCCCACCTGGGCCGAGGTGACAGCGGGTGAGTGGCCTGGCGCCAGGTGGGCACTGACTCAGCGGCTTTCTGCAACCCTGAAATGTCACTCCTGCTTCCTAAATGCACCCACCGTGTCCGGTAAAATCAAGCAAAACTGACCTCTAGCCTCACGGTGACATTTAGAGAGGACTGCTGTAATGTGCACGGAAATTTTATGACTTCCTATTGTTAATGATAAATATTAATGATATTATTAGGTACTTCATCGCTGTCTTGGGAAAGGAGGGAAGTTCTGTTAAATATAAAGCAGCTATTTCATTAAAATCCGGATTGAATATGGAGTTCAGAAAAAAAGGCTAGAATGCAAGCTTACTGTCCTGTCCTGCAGCCTTTTAGTTAAATATTGGCACCCAAATGTGGTGGCTGTGTGCTATGACATTTTCAAAAATTAAAATGGGTATAATAATCATATTTAGTTTAATTTTAAGCATCAATAAAGAAAGTACTCATTTCAAAGTCTGCAAGCTGGCGCAGATTATTCACATGAAGTACTTGAGTATATAGTTCATATCTACATGAAAGAAACAGAATGCTATTTTTCTGGAAAGAACCAACCTTCACATAGAAAATAAACAGATTTCACCTTGCCTGTTCAGGCTGTAGATGTGCCAACCATCTCAAACTGTTGAATGAGTGAGATGCGTTGGCAAGAAATCCTCAGCAGCAGGTCAAGGCCTTTGGATTTCAGTGGTTTAGATACTTGAGTGCTTGTGTTTTTCTGAAGTATAACAGGAGTAAGCCCCTCACAAGCATGGCTCTGTTTGCAGTGCGTCTTGCATGAGCTTATAGGAGTTGCCACTGATACAGCTCGAGTCTCTTGGTCTTTACCATTGGACTCTGGAGAAGGCCTTGGATGCAGATGTCTTAAATGTTGGCCTTTGCCCAAAGTCTCACTGAGTTCAGTGGGAATATTCATGTAAGTGAAGGGCTCTCTACTTGGTGCTGTGCGATGGGGCCTTGGAGCTGGGAGGACGGGAAAGGCATTCGGCCTTTTATCTCTGCCATGTGCGGCTCTGCATGTTCGGCTCTGCATGTTCCTAACAGCTTCAGCGGGAACAGTAAGATTTATTTTCTATGTGCGTGTGTTCTTAAGACAAAAGGTTTATAGCTTAGAGTAGTATTCTCCAAAGCAGAAGTTTCAAAGAAATCATTGTTTATGCCCTCTAAATATATGCTCTGTATTGTGAAAGAAGGATAAGCTAAAAAATATGTTTAATTCTGTATAAAGTTATTCCATGTTGAGATTATATATTAACATATTGACTTCTGCTGTAAATTTAAAAAACTAAATAAAAATGCATATGTATGGTGATTGATCTGCATTCTGGAAAAAAAAGAGATTGCAGATTTATCACTGGGGTGTGGGCACAGGGCAGCAGCTACATAATGTAGCATCTGCTTCACTTTAGACTTTGCCAGTTACGCTGTATTTTTTTTTTTTCTTGCTTTTGCTTTAAGGATGGTTTCTAGTTTCCACATCATCCTGGACTGTTTTTAACACCACCAAAGTAGAAAGGGTCGCGTTTAAACTGAATTCACGTTTCTTTTGTTGTTGTCGCTGGCAAACTGTGCGGTGCTGGTACCGAGCGCTTGACGGCACGAGCGCCGGTGGGGTTGAAAATTCACTTGCTGGCCCCGCGACAGAGCACAAGGAAGTCGAAAGACAGGTTTAAACAGTTTATTTATTTATTTTACATATGTACATATGCATTTTTTATATATATGTATTTTTCCCCCGTGYCGTTGGCGGGGTCTACGTGCGTTGGCGGGGGCGGTTCCTGGGAGGGGCCCGAGGAACCGTTGCACAAATAACGGCGGCGGGGGGCTAGGTTCGCCCGTTGCCATGGCGACCTTTGTGCCTGGCTGAACTCCGTTCGTGCCTCGTTTGGAGGCTGCAACCGCCGCGCTCGTGGTGGCTCCAACGAACAGAGTATTGCGCCGTGGCTTATGGTGAAGTCGTTGGAGGGCTTTGAAAATAAAGAAAACCGGGGGGCGGTTGATTTTTTTTTTTTTTTTTCTTTTCTGAGTACACAAAATGCTTGGCAGCGTTCTCCGTTTATTTTTTTTAAGTTTCTTTTTGTGAGTGATGAAAGGAGGGAAGGACAAAAAAGAAAAAAAAAAAATGACTAGACCTGCCTGAACTCCCGCTTCGGAAAGGAGGGAAAACTCTCCGTGCAGCTTTGAGGCGACATCTCAAGTGCTCGGAGTGGGTTTGGAAGTGCCTAAGGAGATTAATTCACAAGTGTGCGGCAAAGGTAAAGAGTTAAAGATGGGGCTGCTTTGCAGTTATGTTGCGCAGTTTGGAAATGGAAGAAGTTTGTGGAAGGCTAAGCTGGTTGTTTTAAATGTCCCTTTGCAATGGCTTTGCAAATATTTTTTTTGAGGACAGAATGTTTTAAATCTCCTAAAGGTGACCTATATATTAAATATATATATATATATGTATTTCAAGGTCCACATGAAATGCCTTTTAACTTGTGACTGGAGAGAGCAGTTTTTTCACATAGTTATTGGTATTGTAGATTGAAAAAGAGAGCAGTGGACTTCTTACAGTCTGGAAGATATACTTCCAGTAAGTGAATGTGTCTTTTCAGTGGAGGTGCCTTGGCTCCCTGCAGTTTATTGTGCTTGCTGAGTAATGTTTTATTTGACTGTAGTTTTGGCCTGTTTTAACTTATCTAAAGCTAAGATTGAAGAAAAGCACTAATTTCATTGAGATAAAAGATCCAACGAATCTTTCTTGTGCAAAAATTTAATAACATAAATGCATACTTTGAGCTTGCAAACCTGTTGCTTTGTGCTTTCACCCTAGAAAGTCTTCTTGGTTCATTGCTAAGCAGTTAACAGTGATTGCTACTTTTTTTTTTTTTTTTTTTTTTGATTGTAACATGGATAATTTGAGAATGGGATTTGCATCACTTATAAGTATGCTGATCTTTAAGTATTTTACCTTTCAGGTAAATTTTTGTTTAGATGAGTTAGATAATTTGAAAGTGATTAGAGAAGTTTAATGAAAAGAAAACATGGATAGGACCTCATAAATTCATCAGGTGCTGCTGTAGTCCTTGGGAGATGTGACTGACTGCTCAGAGGATTAAACCTGAATCCAGTTATGGGAAAGTCCTGCCAGTCTTTTCCAAACAAATCTCTCTACTTATTGACAATTTATTAGTATGATCTGTATCACTGAAATCAAGTGAAATATCTAATATGTAGGGGAGGAAAACTGTCTCTAGTACTTCAAACAAAACAGTCATTGTTTAAAGAGCAGACTGGTTTTACGTGTTATTCCTGACTCAAGATACTGTGGGATGTTGCTGGGGATTAAAACTGTTCAGTAGGGGAGTGCATTTGTCAGATTAAAAGAATGTACCCTGTAGCACACACCCTCCAGAAGACTAGAGAGTTTAAACATGTGTCTTTGAGGGGATTTCCTTTTGCTAAAACCTACTAGATAATTCTTAGATTTATTGGTTACAAATAGGAACAAAAGTTTTTTTTGATCAACCTCATTTAATTGTTTAATTGGAAAGTAAGTATGCACATGCTCTCTCTCTATTTTGACATGTTCCAGAGTATTCTGAATGAAAAATCTCACTTTAAATGTTTGGATCCTTAACAGAGCAGTAAAACTATTTTAATTCCTTAAAGTTATGGCGTAAATTTTAACTGAAACAAGTTAAATAAGGCTAATTCACTGCTTGACTGGGGTTCTGTAATTCAGAAGCTTTGACTGGTTCATGCTGGGCTTCTGCAACCTAGTTCTTGCCATTAGACAGATTTTAATACCACTAGTTAATGCTTTACATGATGCTCTTGAGTTGACTGTAGCATTTTAAAGCCTGCTCTTTACTGTGAATTCTCCTAGCATTTTTCTTCTTACAACATACTCTCATTACTAAATCTATGCAATTTATTATTGGAGGCTTCTGAGGTTAAGTAACCAAAAACTTGTATCTTCTCCTTTTTCCCTCTAAGAGGCTCTTTTAAAGGCCCATTAATCTTTGTTTGGGGATAAACATTGAAGTGGATGAAAAATAGTTGCTAAGAGATTCATAAAATCCAGGGTTTCGAAACCAATACATGAAATTGTTTTAGCCGCTAATTTCGGCCTCCTTTTCTGCATTCCTCTGAGTCAAGTGTAGAAATAATAATTCAGTGAAGTCACTAATACAGTTTACTGCTTGTGGAACCCTAGTGCAGTTGATAAATATTTCAAGAAGCTGAAAGTTAGTGATACATTTTAAATGCATTGCTAAGCTAGGATACTCCATGGTTCTTTGCATACGTATTTGCATTATTCATTTGTGCTGTGCAAGTAGATAATGGGCCAAATTTATCTTTAGTATTACTCGACTGATTCCTGAGTACCTGAACTAATTCAACCATATGTGTACATCTTGATTTTTGGAAGTTGGAGGCCAAGCTGGAAATACTTCAGTGTTTTTGGTTATACAGGTAAAAGTTATTTATGTACAAACTAATATGGATCAGTAGCTGAAAAAAAAAAAAAAAAAGAAAAAGAAATCCAAGCTTCTAGGTGCTGACTTCAAACTTAACTGAGACACATGATAAAACTACTGTTTTGATGTTGGGGAAAAAATGATTCTAATAGCTTAATAAGTTAAAAATTCTTGATATTTATTTATTAGGCTGGTAATTCCTTGGAGAAGGGATTCTCCTTCTCTGTTTTAAGTATTCCTCTGTACAATAAGCACGTTATATTAATGTGCTAGACTTGTGTGTGTGTATCTGTATCAACATTAACTAATGAAAAATAATATGAACTGCAACTATTCTAGAGACTTTCTGTAGCCTATGAGAGAAGTAGAGATAACAGAAAATAGTGAACCTTTATCTAAAAGGCATCTACACTGTTGCAAGTTGTTTCTACCAGCAGGTCAAGGCTTTTCTATGAAATTCTCAGAATTATACTTGAAATTATTCTCAGACTCTCCTTTGTTAAACACTCTTTTTGATTACAGCAAATATGGCCAAGCTGTTGACTAGGAGACCTTAATTTTGTGGTACTACAGTGAAGTAAATGAGAACTTGGAAGTCAATAACAAAACGACAGACATTTAGCACATTACCTGAGAACTGGCCAAGTTGTATGTAATTTATATTAAACTATTTCTCAAACTTTTATTGCCGATGGACTGAAACACTGAAGCTCAGAAACTTTCTCTGCTTCTCTGCCCTGGAGCATGACCCTGCAAGCAGCACAGGGAAGGAGAGTAATAGTCCTGGAGTCTGACACGGCTGAGTTGGCCTCTGCCTCTTGAGCTGCTCGATCCCCTCTTTCTGAGGCACTTGGTTGATGTGTTATTTCAATAGTAACAGGCAGTTCTCTTTTGATTTCTGATATGAGTTGACGTGGTCCAATACTGACTTGACTTTTCAGTGCTTCCAGTTTTTTAACCTTCTCTTAAGTGCAAGAATTTTTGAAAGTGCCAAAGGGACATGTTAAAGTTTATTACAAATTCTCCTAGACAGAGGAATGAGGTTTATCCATCTCTCAATATCAGAGAGGTGCTGTTGGCTAAAATCTAGATAATATCATAAAAATGAAGAGATTACATTACACTTTATTTTTTGACGTTATTTCAATAGTTTATGTTCAGAGGAGTCAGTATTTTACCAGTAGACCCAGTCTAGCATGAACTATTGAGTGTTTTTGGCTTTTAAATTATAAAAGCTGTTAGCTCTCAGACTGACCTCTAAGCAATAGCAAAGCCAGCCTTCTTCATAGAAACTTAAAACTACAGAAATTATTCTCCCATGGCAGAAGGTTAATTGCCAATAAATAGAAATAAAGAATTAAAAATTTAAAATATCTACTAGCAGAGGTTTTCAAGAGCTATTTTTTTAACCTCTTACAGCTCCACTGCTGCTGACTCTATCCACTGTCTTTGGGTGTGCTAAAAATTTGATAGTCTGATAGCCAAATTTGAAATAGAGAGCAGGCAAACAAAAGCCCTAGAGGGTGTTTCTTGTGAGGAACAAGCTCTCCTTGTGCTTAGGCTTCAGGTCACTCCAACTTTCCACTCTGCCCAGCAACCCAGTTATTTCTCACTGTCTGTCCTTTTGTGACGTTGTGAGTCATTATGTAGGCACATACCAATAACCTTAGACCATGACTCTCTCGAAATAATTTCCTGTCTGACTGATATTCAGTCATAGGGATGAAGACTCGTTCCCTGAGTTCCTCGAGAGCTGCTGTGAGCCCAGGCCCTGCAGGTGACTGGGGCAGGGATGAGGCCTCTGACATTCTCCTATGCAGCTCTGGGGTCATTAGGGAGGAAAATCGGGAGCTGCAGAGCCAAAGAATGTATTTTTGGTTATTTGTCTCCAGTATTCTTTTATTCTAACCAAATAAATGGAATGCATTAAAATCCAGGACAAGTTCTCTGCTGATTTAATGTGAGCTAATGAGATCTATTGAAATTAGTAAGACTTTCTGACTTAAGCAAAATGAGAAGGTAGGGCTGTGTTGGGTTATTGTGGCACACCTGTATGTAGTTGTGCACTTCCAGAATTCATAAGTTTTGTTGGGACTTTACTGAAAACAACAGTTTTAAGAAACCAGAGACATGATAAATTAAATCACATAATGCCTTGTCCTGTGAAGGAGGTGAAACATTTTTATCCACATCAATTATGTTTGAAGTCATTTACTCAGAATGATGTGATTAAAAGAGTAAAAAAAATATTTTGTACATAAACTGTGAAAGCCCTTGGGCTTTCATAAGTAAGTGCTGAAACATTTTAACTAATTCAACAGCAACCTGATCAAATTTGTTCCCTACTAAACAGTCATGAGATTAGACATCCCATTGGATAGGCACGCGCTGAAATTATATGAAGCTCCAAAGACCAACAAAATTTTTTTTCTTTTTGATGGGAGTGGAGGAGGGATGTTAATTTTTAACAATCACAAATGCCTAAAAATTGCTGCTGATAAATAATATGGTGATGCTAGGATTAGATGGATTGGGTTCTTTTCCAAGTCATTAATTGAACAGGCACATAGAAAACAATTTTTAAAGTAGGGCAGTTTTATATTAATGTAATTGTTCATATACCAAGATTAATACTACCCAGGAGTATTTACTGAATAACCACTGCATTAATTATACTTTCCTTCTTCATGATTTTTTTTTCTGCCTTGGTTCACTTTAAGCCTATGTGTTTTGGTGCAGTGGCATTAACAATTTTCATCAAAACTCATAAAGTGGCTCTGAGAGAGCCTGGGTATCGAATACCAAAAAGCTAAACCTAGTGAAATTTTGGTTGGGAAATTATTTGCTTCAAGGACATAATGGAATGTATAAATTACTTGTTTTTGTCAAGGGCGTTAATTGTTCCTCACTTTAATTTTTAGGACAGATAAGAATGTTACTCAATCTCCTGGTGCCACAGACGTGCATTTGCAGACATAAACTTCTCCTGCGCCCCCCCCAAAAAAAAACACACACAAAGACTATTGCTCCCATTTTTTTTTCCAATAAGAAATAACTATTTCTTGGTTAGCTTCTCAGATATATCCTTAGTATTGTTTCAGTTGCTCTATTTATGTTTCTTAATTTAAGCACTTTTTTATTTTAATTTTTATTTTTTAACATAACTGCAAGAGGAATTTGAATGCCACTGCCCGCCTTGTATAACCTTTTGCAGTTATTCAGATGCACATGCTTATATACACGATGCATGAATACATGCATATAAATGATGATGTCAAAATTAGCTCTGCCTTTAAAGAGGGATTTTATCTAGAACATGCATCTAATGCTCCCCCGCTGCTGGTTGTGCAGATTTTCTGTCTTTGAAGAATGCAGTTTTGCAAACCCATGTTCCTTCTAGACAATTTGGGGTCTTTTCCTGAACACCCAGTTTGAAATGGAACTGGGCTAGTGAAAGCTTGTTGGTACAGCACAGCATCTGAGCTAACCAACGTTGACACTTAGGCTGAGTTTTGTGCTTTTTCTGCATTTCTCTAGAAGACAAAATTGTGGAAACAACTTGATCTTTGCAGAATTCCTGCATTTGTCAGTAGAAGCATGTTAAGGATACCAGGAGGATAGACTGAAGAGGTTACTGAAGAATTGTTTGCATTTTTGCTCATAACAGTTTGGGAATATGCAGTCTATGATTCAAAAATACAGGACTAACAGGAAGACGTTCAGGTCATGATCTATAACAAACAACAGCAAGTAAAGCAAGCGGGATACGTCCAGTATGTACAAGCACAAACCTGTCCTTAGCGCAGCTACCAACGCTTCCTTAAGGGGCTTTAGGGGTTCTTGTGTCTAAAGTGTTTGTTTCTTTGAGTAGATCATTGAGGAAGTCTCAGGCAGACTAAGGTTTGGAGTTAGTTACATTCACTTTCCTGCCAGTCATGTTCCCTAGCTTCTGCACACTTCAAAAGCATACTCTTTTCCTGGACACTATTCTCCCCTTTTTTTCACCAGGAGTAAGTCTCGTTATTTCAGGAGTTACCAAGTGACAGTTCCCGGAGTGGTGCTATATCAATTTTATTTTTCTATTACTTTTTTTTTGTTCTTTGTTTATTCCTGCCATACGCTCTTTCTCCTTATGGGGACGTCTGGTATTCTGTACTGGATCTCATTCTGTGTTTTTCTTTAGGAATTGCATGAGCTCATCTAAAGGTAAAAGTTTTTCTCTTAACTAAATTCTGAGTTTCTTCTTAGTTACCAAAGTGCTTAAAAACTGCACATGTGGCTGTAGTAAATTCATTCCTAGAGACAAGTGAAAATTCATTTTCTTCTGTACAGAGTGACACAAACAATACCTGCTGTAAGTTTAATGAGTATTTGACTGTAGATACATGCAGGTAAAGTGTTTTTTTTGAAAATGAAATGCTTCTTTTTTTTCGTAGATGAATTCAGATCTTGATTTCCCCTATTAGACGTCTGGCTATTAGAAATACACTTTTTTGAATGGTTGCAATCATACTATGACGTGATTTGACTATCATCATGTCTTCTGCCCCATTTCCTTCTGCAGTATGTTCAGAAAGTAGTGGGTTAGTGCATGGCTTCAACTTGGCAAGTCTGACAGCAACAATCTTCCCAGTTCCTATTGCTGACACTTCCTTTGGCATCAGCACTCAACTGACTCACAGTGGAAATGCACTTGGACGGAGGAAGGGGCAAGAAGTAGAGATAAAAGTTTCTGGAAAGAGCTACCTTTTGCAAATGAAGGGTCGTGACAACCCTGTGTGATACGGGCTTGGCATTTTCTGACTGATTTTTCTTAGTGATTTAGTAAAATTACTTTCTTAGTAGATTTAGTAAAAATGTTATTCCATTTAAAAGAAAAAAAAAGGAATACATCACAGGAGGGAATTTGGAAAAACAAGATCCGTATATTTCTAAAAGGATCCACTGAGATCTTTGCAAGGACTTTTTCACGCTAAGCTGGCATCCTTTCCAATGCATGCCTGCTCGTTACTGTTTCTCAACACTGTCTTGTTTGCTTTGGGACAGTTTTCTGTCATGATGTGATATTGTCTTCATATATATATGGATATATATACATGTGCACACACACATATACCATGTCATTAATGTTTTTTACATATTTTTATCACTCACTTCATGTTGTTCCCAGTTGAAATTTTGAAGCAAAGGCCAGTAGAAAAAAAACCTATGAAGAACAGTCGATTTCACTTTTTTTCCCCTATAAATAAGAAAAATACTTTTAAAAATCCTTTTGCCCCAGTATACAGGAACATCTGTTGAATTCACGAACAGCTTGTTGGCCAAGTTCAGCAGCAGGCGAAGCTGTAGTAGGGCCCTTCTGCTCTCTTCGTAGGTGTAATTTTAGTTGGTAGAAATTGCACTACTTGGTTTCAGGGGACGCAGGGATAATGTGTGCAGATGATAGCAGCATCAACAAAATATGGAGAGAAAAAAAAAACATGGGCAGATGTTAGGGTTATTCCATCTACATGGATGCATGTACTTAAATTTACTCTAATGGACTTTATCTACTATCACATTGTGGTTAGCTCAGTTACAAAGATGGTTTTTATGGCCGGGTGTTAATCTCACAAAGCAGCCCACCTGTTGGGGTGGCCACACTGTACAGTGTCTTTGCTGCACATTTTCTTTCTTTTGCTTTTTAATCTTTCTAAGCATATTTAATTTTCAGGCTTGTGTACAATGGGATAAAATGCTTTGTGGTTTTGATATTTGAGAGATTATTCTTGCAGTGAGAGCATATACTTTCTAACTTCACAAACAATTTTGCTGTCTTTCAATTACCCCCTTTTCAAATCTCAACTTTATATATATATGTGTGTGTGTGTGTGTGTGTGTGTCTATGTAAAATGTTAAAGAACATTGATACCATAAGGAAAAATATTTAGTCTGATAATTACTAGTCATCGTTCATCAGATCTGTTTATACATAAATAAAATAGCTAGTCAATCCAGCAACCCTGTAATCATGTCTTGTCAGTATCCAGATAGGAGCTGATGAGCTTATCTCTTTTATCCACTGCAGGCCCCTCTCTTTTCATCCCCCCTTCTAGAACTTTTTAAAATTCTGAATCATCACAACTTGCAAATTTAAATTCAGTGCTTTGTAAGGTTAATTCAAAAATGTATCAAACTGCAACTTTGAAGCTGGTGTAAGCATTCAAAGAAAAGGGGCTTTATCTGTTGTTCCTTTAATGCGGCATGAAATTAACAGCTGAATCAAACGGCAATATTTTAGTAAATAAGATCCAGGATCTATCACAAGGCCTCATTATTCTGTATACACAGTAATATTCTTCAAAGTGTATTTTTTTTTTTCTTCCTAGGCTGCTCAAAATGTTTTCCCCCTGTTTTTCACTGTGGTTTTGTGTATTGGTGTTTGTAACTAGATCATTTGCATACAGTGATACTCTCTAAAATGTTAGCAGTTTCAATAACTGTGGCATCTCGGTGTCTCACTTAGCCAAATTTTACCCTTTTTAAGAGCATTAGAAATTTTAATTTAGGTCATAGAAATCTTGCTATTCTAATCACTATTTCCAGGGTTATTTCCCACATGACTGTTTCTCAGGCTCAAGTTTCTTTCATTGTAGTCTTCTTCATAATTTTGTAATCTTCTTTGTAACTTGAGGGTGTTTTGTGTGGTTGTTTTTGGTAAAATGTTAACTAAGACCTTCTGGGTAGCCGGTGAATAGACTAAAAGCCTAAGCACTGTCGGTAGCCACTTTACATTCCTGGGAAAGCTAGACTCCCCTGCGTCCAGTTCTGGCCATAATTAACTTGCCAAAGTCCATCATACAATTGGGATTGTTTTTTCATAGACTTCCCCTTGGTTGCAGAGACTGCCTGATGCATATGGTGCTTCTAGTCTGGAAGGACTTGGTGCTGCTCTCCTGCCTTGGCAAGAGCTCGAAGGCAAAACGGTAGAAATCTGCACTATGGGAATACGAAGCTGCTTAAAAGTAAGAAAACTGTAATGAAGGACAGTTACATTTTCAAAGTCCTTCTCCTTTCTAAGTAGTAATGTGATTCTGTGAAGGGTTTTCCTCTCCCTAGGAAGACGTGGAAAGTGGTCAGAGACACTTTGTATTCCGATGCTGCTGTGAAAGACATCCCAAACATTGTTGCAAAGGTCTCTGTCTGCTTTTTGTGAGCCTCCATTCAAAGGAGGGAGGGCTGATGCTTTTTCTCCCTCTCATTCGCTCTCTCCTTCTCTCTCTTGGTGACTGTGACTTGCGAGGACTGTGCTCTGTGATGGACACGAGCCAGAGAAATGTCTCTCTCAGTCAATGCAGCCTCTTGTTTGAGGAAATGAAGTAGAGTGGAGTGAGTAGAGTCAGTGTATCCCATTAAATTATTTCTTTCATTCTAACACCAGTGAATGTGCTTCAGCAAACTATATTGAATTTGCCAGCCATGTAAACCAAAAATTAGACTATTTACCAAATATAAATTATGCTTTAGAAATGGGAAGTTAACACAATAGTAAGAAAGCTTCAGTAGAGGTGAATTTTGGCTTAAAATGCTGACTTCAGTGCTCTAAATATCTAGCCTTCATTTTCAGTGAAGGAATAAATTACTTCATAAATTTCTAGTACTCCTGAAGTAATTGGTCTGTTTTCACATTCTGCTTCTCAAATTTCTCCCCAATCTGGAATACACAAGAAGTGGACAGCAGAATAGGTCCAGCAAATTAAATAATCCTGTGTTTTCCTCTTAGAATTTAGCATTGCAAATGTGCTGTGTACTTGTGAATTCTAGGCAGCGGAGACCTTCCTAAAAGCATCTGAAAGGGAGGAAGAGTTTTATGCAACCAAGAGGATTTCTAGGCCTCTATATGACATATGTGTTCATGTTGCCTGGGGAAATATAGCGTTTTACATGGGAAAGTGTTGGGTTTTTTTTTTTTTTTTTTTTTTTTTTTTTTGAAACTGGAGAATGACCCTGAATAGAAATAAATGAACCTTGCCAAGACCAGGGACGATCTGTGGTAGATTCGGAAGATTCGGAGAACAAAATAAGGAGTTATATGAGAAGATGTTGTTACAGAACTTGTCAGTTAGAAAACGTCCCATCCCTTCCAAGGTCTCATGTTGGTCAGAATGGGAAAAACCATGAAAAAAAATCTCTGTGACTGTAGGGGTCTTCCGGGAGGGAGGATAATTTTAGTGGCTGGGAAAGGTATCTGGCACCGTTCAAATGGCAACGGTCTAATCGAATTTTTCAGCTTCTGGGGTGTCATTTATTTCCCTTCGTGGCCCAGGTGAGGCTCCCTGCAGACAGGTCCGGGGTGTCTGCTGTGTGTGATCCGAGGCTGGGCGTGTGGTTGAGCTGCCAGCCTGGGGTCTGTGAGTGAGGGACGAGCAGAGCTACCTGCAGTGATCCTGCTCATTGATACGTTGGGCATGCCGAGATTGAAATCCCACATTCTTGTTATTTGGAGCCAGCCAAGGCCATTCTGAAGTGTCAGGTTTCATCTCATATCTGTCCTGGAGATGTTCGGATGTGCAAATTGTATAGCCTGGGAAAAATAAACCCAACGCGCGGTGCTGTTGAGATGTTGAAAACCTCAGCTAAGAGTTTGGTGCCACGCATTTGGAGCTGTTTGTGAAGTAAGAGGCAGCCGTGTCAGCTGCTTCAACTCCTGACACTCTCCCTTACAGGGCAGAGATCTGAGGTGTGTTTGAAGGGCAGCTGCAGACAGCACCGTCTTGGGAGACGAGGGAGCCGAGTGCTTGCCCACTGCCTTTCCTGCTAACCTGGCCGCTCGGCTGCTGCCTCCTGTAGGTTTGAGCAGCAGCTCTTCCCATGAGGCAGGAGGGGGGCCGCTGCCCCTAGCCACGGCCTCGCAAGGTCCCCGCCAACCTCAACCATTCTGTGATTCTGTGAACTTCTGTCCTTCCCGGGCCCAGTGGTTGGCCTGGGGAAGCTCTAAGCAAGGCTTGGCTGGGCGCGATCCATCTCCTCACGGCTGCTGGACCCACATCCCGCCTGCCTGGTTGGGAGCAGTTCCTCTGGAGCTGCCATGGGAACAGAGCAGCAGCGCAAGGAGCAGGCGCCGCACGGGGGGAGACGCTGCCTTCTGCCCCAGCCAAGTTCCCACCGCCCGGAGAGAGGTTTGGCAGAGGCAGGAGGGGTAGGAGGGCAAAGCATCAAACCCGCGCACAGGAACCGCGGCTACAAGTCAAGGCTGCACCCTCTTAAATCAGATTAAATTCAGTTTTGTTAAATTGGCTTAAAGTAATAAGTTTAAAATTCAGTCTGCTCTGCCTTGCTTTTATTTATTTGCCTTTCTTCACCAGCTCTGATATCAAAACAAGCCTGTCTTGAAAAGAGTTGGGATTCCTAAATGATCGTTTTGTGCTCAGGACCCAGAGCTTTAATGATGCATGTTATATGTACCAGCTTTTAGACAAAATTGCGAGGGTTAATGATAACACCAGAAAAACTTGCCTGCATTCCTCACATGGGAGCCAATATTGATTGATCTTTATGTTTTATTGTAAAATTGACTTAAATTTCAAGCAGCCTTCATGACTTGCAGATATGCACTAGTTTGATTCATTTGTTATTTTTGCCCACTCTCTCTCTCTCTCTCTCTCTCTCTTTTTTTTTTTTTTTTTTTTTTTTTTCTTTTCCCTCTGTTTCAGTGAAAAATGTTAATGGTTTGTCTGGATCTCTTGCTTTCTAAGTCAGTTACAGAAATAATTTTTATATTCCCCCTCCTAGAGACAGTTCTGTCCGTTCCAGCGTTTGGTAGCAGCTGGCTTGGCTTTGGACTGAGAATCTGCCCTGTGACAGCGAGAGCAGCACTGTTATTTTAGTGAGGCTTGTTACTTCAGGAGAAAAGCAAGCGTCAGTTATTTATTTGATGCCTTAAAGCCATAACCAGTTTGTTTTCCTCTGTTGTTCCATTCAAGGTTTTCCTTAGCAGGGATAGTACAAATGAGGTTGAGACCAGGTCAGGGTTGTACCTGTTGTGGGCGTCCCAAGCAGCCACTCCATCACAGCAGCCACAATTTGGCCTCCGTGCCGTGTCTTGTGCTGTCCTAGTTTCTTACAAACAAACAAAAACCTGCAGCTGCAGACTCCTGTAACTACAGGAATTTGTGCCCTTACTGCTTCTTCAATCTCTTTCAACTTGCATATTGAACAGCCAGGTTTGCTGGTTTTATGCCGAATTTCTCTGTATTAATTCCTATAATCTCAACCCATGTAAGATTTTTTTTTTTAACTCAGTTTCTCATTTTACTTAATTTGATTCAAAGCTCTCTCTAACATAGACCTTTACACCACTATCTACTTGGCTTATTTTCTGTTTCCTCTATATTTTGTGTTTTCATTGTATAATGTCTCATTGTTCTGCTTGCGTTAAACTTCTCGTGTGTATCATGCCTTCATGCCCGTGAAGTGTGAGGCTACTCTGTCTTATTTGAAAGACTTACAGCATTCCTGCAGATGGCTACTGCCTAGGTTCCCTTCTTGGCAGCCCCTTTCTTTTCCGTTTTTATTTTATTATCTCTATACTCTCCCCTGTTCTTCACTAGATGACACCACATTTCCCTGCCTTCATCCAGAGTATAAATGTTATCCTTATCTTATGCTCTTTACCTGTTTGCTTTACATCAAATAATTTATATACTTTAATTTCATACTGTTTATTTTCTTCTAGAGATAAGCCTCTCATACTAAAAAATAAATCAGGAGAATAAGATCATAATGATATTTATGAGAACTAATGTTTTCATTTCTAATTTTCTAATTACTTTTCTCTTTCACGGGGGGCCAATATGAATATTTTGGGAGTTGTCTTAATCCATAGCATATCTGCAGAGTAGTCAGAAAAGGAACTGATTATCTAACTATTTTCTGCATGTGGATTTTTTTTTTTCCTTATTGGCAGATGTAATCAAAGCAGAATAACTTAAAAACACAGTTTGGATTATCAAAGTTAACTGGTACTTCCAAAAAATCGTTGATGACAGAAAATGTGCAAATCTTGAGGATCTTCAGTGTTTGAGTGCAACTAGCTAGCTCTGTTTGAAAGATTATTTTTTGTTAGTGTTCAGGAATAGTAGAAATATGTTGTTCAACTAAGAGTACTGTCTGCTAGAATCCTTTTGTGTACAAACCTCCATGTGTTTTATATTTATGCTGAATTTTCTTACAATTTCAATGTAACACTCTATTGCTTTGAAAGTCAAGACACGTTTATTAAGTGCAGCAAGTTGAATTCTGCAAGAAAAATCAAGCTTATTTGTTATTAGTTGTGAGAAAAAAAAAGAAAATGTTATAGAAATTAAGTTGCATTCATTAATTGCCCTTAAAAAGTAATAAGCCTCTCTTGCTTTGATATATACCTTTTGAATCCATTTTACTACCATTTGAATGATTAAGATGTTATGTATCTCTTTAATAGCTACACATGGCAATAATCAAATTTTGCATCCTGATCAATTCAAGGAAAATTGCAAATTTTCAGATCTATTCTTGGATAGACTGCACTGCCAGTCTGTGAGCTAATGGAGAAATAAATTTACTGGGAAGCAAGAAAAAAAAAGAGTTTATTACTCACTGGAATGATTTCTCTAGTAGAAGCAGAAGAGAAAGGAACTAGTTGTGTCCAGCTGCTTAAACCTTTCTGGGAAGGAGTAAAGCCGATAGCTCTCCATCTGCAAGAGATGCATGTCTAGGATGACCTGTAACTTCAAAACATGGGAATAGACACATGAGTGTAATTAGGGAAGTGTGGGGAATCTCATGAATAGGATGACTTTAAATCTCTAAACATAGTGATAGAAGAACTACATGGCAAGTGTTATGTGTTATTCGTATTCATACGTGTTGGTTTTTGCACACATTTGTGCCTCTGCCTTGGCTGAACTCCCATCCAATCACAAATCAAACCACCAGCAGAGAAGAAAGGAAAGCTAGAAAGCAAATATATTTTCAGAATCAAAATTTTTTTCTGCTTTCTATTTATTTTTTGTATGCCAGTTTAATGAAAGGGTGTAATTTCTCTTTCTGAGCTTTTCACAACCATGCATGCAATTACCTTAAACATTGTAATAAAGCATCTTCCGGCTGCATCAAGAAAATTTTGCTCCCCAAAATGGCATTACCTTTCTGTCTGCATCTTCTTTAGTTTTGTGCCTGGATGATGAAGAGGCAAACAGGAATTACAAGCTTGGGGATATGCCGCACCAAGGAGTCAGGATCTGCTCCGAAACTCCAGCCCTGCAGCTTTTGCTCTGCTTGGAGAATCTGCACCCTCTCTGAGATGTTGTTTTGCTCCCGCACTGAGCATTACAGTTAATAAGCTCTAAAGCAAGTCAAAGCTCCCGAGTTAGTCAGTTTATCTTGTATGTTCCTTACACTGCTGCTCAAAAAGAGGAGAAGCAAAGGCATGAGATTAGAAAGTTCTTAGTAGTTCTAATCCTATCCTAACACAGAGGTTTTTACTTGCATTTCAGTACTTTGGGGACTTAAGTAGTCTGGCAGCGAGGTAGCAAGAATGGTTTGTGAGAAACTGTTGAGAGTTTTGGCAAGGAAGGCAGAAACTACTGAGAAGGAAAAGGAAGGAGTGAACTAAACCAAGACTCAAGCTGAATACAAAGCACAGAAGAGAAAAAAAAATGGATGAGAAAAGGCTAGGCAATTTGTGACAAAATTAGAGATGATTTGAATAACTTTGGTGATTGTACTGGAGAAGAAATAATGCAATTTCCCTAGGAATTGAGGTCTAGACAGTTGGGCAGCAGTGTGCCCTTGGAGCGCAAAGCTTGCCCATAACTCACAGAGGAGGAGGGAAAACAGGCAACTGGCTGTACTTCTGATCTCCTTCTCCTTGGAAACAGCCCAGGCTGAGCATAGTTACCTCTTGTCTAGGAGATCTTTCTGTGGAGATGCTCCCTGCAGCCTCTACTGTTGCATGGGATTGTTCTATCCCCTATGTAGGACTTTCCATTTGCCTTTCCTGAACTTCATGATGCTCCTGTTTGCCTATTCCTCATCCTTCTTGGGATCTGCTTGAGTGGTAATCTTGCCCTCCAACATATGAATTATGATTATATGATTAAAAATATAATATTTTTAATCTTTCTGATCTTCTATTAACATCCCTCAAAACTATATCCACCGTTAAGTTTTGGATTTTGCCACCTCTCTGCTCCTCTGATTGTTATCTTTTTCTGAACTATTCCGTTTATCCTCATTTTATTCAGTGAAGAGGAAAAATGAAATGCTTCAAGGGAAAAGGATGAGAACAGCGTGAATCAAAACACAGTCCAAGATTGGAGACAGCAGAGAAACTTGAGTGATACAATGGCGTGTTCTGAGGACCATTTTTGAAGCTCTTGAACCATATTCACTCTCAGGTTCACTGGGACATGGTTATTGCTGTTTTGAACGTGTTGGAAAGCATCAAGACATTCTCTTTGCTTTCTAGATATAGAAGGGACACTAGGCTCAGGCCTGTGTTTGAGGCTGTTCTTGCTTTTCTGCTAAATCTAGCTTCTTTAGACTTCGATGTTGCCCGCTGGGAAATAGGTGCCTCATTTACAGATGCATTTGTGGCTTTCCAGTATGATTTCTCTCCAGTAAGAGGACTTTGTTGCCAACACCACATTAAGTAATGACTTCATTAAGAGTTTATAGGAATGCAGTCTCTGGGATTATCTATTATGTCTTTAGATATGAATGACAGTATAAACATGCATGACACAGTTTAATAGGCAAAAAAATAAAGATAAAATCGACCTTGTACATTTCTGCAACTTAAAAATTTTAGGAAGTTCAAAGTTTAAGGTATTTCTTTAAAAGGATTCAATCCAGGAGACTTTTTATTATTCAGCGTAGCTGTAATCAACTTTCTGTATTCATCTTGTCAGAGATTCCCAACCTAACCTCAGTGCTGCTGTTTACCTGAAGATTCAAATGATCATCAGTGCAGCACTTTCTTTTTGTATGACGTATTTACAGTCACAAGCTAAACATTTGGGTGTTTCACTTTCAACAATATACCTTGAGAATCTTGAAAATACAATAAATATGCTAGGATCAGGGTTTTTTTTTATCTATTACTTTTTACCAGTTTTAGTAGTTTAGCTCTGTCTTTTGCTTGGCATCAATGCAACTGGTAAACATTGTTGCAAGACTGTAAAGGATGGAATAAACTAGCATCAGCTCTAAACATCAGCCCATCAGCTCTAAACATCAGCCAGAGGTTTTTAGGTCCTTTTTATTCCTCCCAGCATTGAAATGATTTGAGAAAATCCACGTAGTGGTCATCCTCCCACACCAGTCCCCCATTATTTGTTCAGAAGTTTATAACATACCTAAAGACTGTGGAGATTTCCATTAGGCTTGCTTAGTTTCTGGACCTTTGTGAAACATATGACCTCACTTGAGCCCTCCTTAATGCTTGAAGCTTTAGTGGCTGCAGAGAGTAGCACTTAGACTTAAACACTGAAAAGGGTAGTGTTTGACATATCAAAAAACATCAAAGTGCAGTTGTCCTCTAAAGGCTAACGAACACCTTTGCTATAAAGATTGATAGTGGACAAACCATTTTTAAACATAAATTGTTCAGGTCCTAGCAGACTCTTGCTCTTTTTAGCACTTGGAAGCAATTTGGTGAAGTTACCATGAAGCTCCTCCCTTTCCAAGCTGCTCTCGTGATTGACTTTCTGAATTCCCCTCATCCCCGTCTCTGCTCTTTCTGTTAGCCTCACACTCCCACACAGATCCTGTCGTTAAGTGCTGAGGACTGCCAGACTTGCATTGCCTTTGCATGTGCACTTGCTTTGGCATCACTGGTGTCTGCAGTACAGCCCATGAAGCTTCATTTGACTTGATATTACTTAAATTAATGTCAAATTAATTTAGATGTTGATACGCGGTTTCTGCAGTCCTTCATTGTGCAATGTCTTGGTAACATGTTTGCATAGTCAGTGAGTGGGAACTTGTCTTTAATTTTGCTGCCTGTATTACTTTGATTCAGATGAATATTAGCTTGCGCACCTGCAATGCTGGCTACATGTGTTTTTGAAAAAAAACAGGCTGGGAAGGTGAGGAGGTGGTGGGTTTGTTATTTATATGAGAGAGCAACTGGAATGTATGGAGGTCTGCTTAGGAGTGGATGAAGAGCAAAAACTTATGTGTAATGATAAAAGGGTAGGTAACATGGGTGATGTTGGTGTGCATGGTTATTGCACACCCCCCTGATCAGGGAGAGGAAGTTGAGGCCTTCTCAGGCCCTGAGACAGCTGCAAGTGGTACTCTCAGGCCCTGGTTCTCATTAGGAACTTCAACTGTCCCCTGTCCCCTGGGGCTGAGGGTTGGTCTGCTGGAAAGCAGGTTTGTAGAAATGGACGTGAGCATCCTGGCTGTCAACAAGTTGACTAGGAGCCGGCACTGTGTCCTTGTGGCCAAGAAGGCCAATGGTCTTCTGGGGTGCGTCAGGAAGAGCGTTGCCAGCAGGTGGAGGGGCCTTCACTGAGCCCTGGTGAGGCCACAGCTTGAGTACTGTGTGCACTACTGGGCACCAAAGCACAGAGAGAGGTGAAGCTACTGGAGTCCAATGGAGGACTATGAAAATGGTTAGGGGACAGGAGCATCCCTATGAGGAAGGCTGAGAGAGCTGGGCCCCTTTAGCCTGGAGAAGACTGAGAGGGGATTGCATCAGGGTATGCAAATTCCTTAAGGGAGGGTGCCAAGAGGATGCGAGCAGCCTATTTTCAGTGCTTGCCAGGGATAGGACAAGAGGCAAAGGCTACAAACTGAATCCCAGGAAGTTCTGTCTGAACATGAGGAAAGGCTCCTTGACTGTGACAGTGACAGAGCCCTGGCACAGGCTGCCCAGAGAGGTTGGGGAGTCTCCTCCTCTGGAGATCTTCAAAACTCCGCCCAGGTGTGATCCTGCCCAATGTGCTCTCAGTGACCCTCTCTGAGCAGGCGGATGGACTGGGTGGTCTCCGGGGTCCTTCCCAACCTCAACCGTTCTGTGGATATTGTAAGGTGGTGATGAGAACATGTGGCATAAGCTGGTGAAAAATGATTGTGAACAGAGCAAACAGGAGAAATGATGGAATTAAGTTTAGCATTTATTTCTGTGAAATATAAGTAAATATAATTTCTAATTTCTGTCTTTTAGCACAGTGACAGCTGTTGGAAATCTAAATGTATGGATCTGTTCAAATATTATTCATCCTAACTGCTTCCCAAACAGAGATAAGGAAGCTCTTTTTTTTTTTTTTTTTTTTTTTTTCCTGATGAAGATTAATGATACGGAGTAATGGGAGACCCTTCCCTTACTTCTGCCACTCTTACTTCAGGCCTTCTCTTTTTCTTTCATTCTAGAGGCTACCTCTGGCCCTGATGACCTTTGTCATCATGTGGAGGAATGACTCATTTTTGTTAGGTTTAATGTAAAGAATAGTTTTGGAAAGGAAACAGTGGAACTCTCCCTACTTGCCCAATCCCCTGCCTTTCATCATCAACTTCCATCTCTAGCTTCTGAATGGTGCCTCACAGAAGGGAAGAGGGAGGTGAGAAATAGAAACCATTAAGTCAAGCTAATAACAGCAGTGGTTACCTACTCTAGATTTTTTTTTTAATTAATTCAGCACATCACTGCTTCTTGCTTGAGGAGAGAATATCCCTTTCCAGTGATTTTTACAGAGCAGGATTGAATAATGTGGGACTAACGAAAACAGTAAACATTAGTTTCCACATCTTGGGAAGTGTTCCCTCAACAGGAACCAACTGTCTAGAGAGAAGAGTGGCTGCTTGGATCTGTCACTTTAGGGGATTTGCCTGAGTAGCAATTTGTGTAGAGGGACTGGAAGCGATTAGTGAAGGATGAATCATGAAATATGCTGACAAAGGCAAGAGTATACAAATAGATTTTGAAGAGCAGAATCATGAGGAAGAAAGCTGTCCTGGAGACAAAGTAATCATGAGATAAGGTGTCAACTGGGAAAGGCAGAAGTACCCAGAAAGCAGTCAGCCAGGATGATTAAACTGTTGGCAGGTAAAATAGACAAATTATGTGAGAAGATAGAAAATACAGGCAACGGAAGAAAAGAAAAAGGAAAGGAAAAGTTTTGGGGCATTTTTCATTTAGTTGGCTTGCAATAGAATGGACAAAGCAGGAATGAGTTGAGGTTGTTGCACACCTGCTGGAGTCCAAGTGCAGGATGAGCGACCCTTGTCTGTCGGAGAGAAGACGAATGACAGGATGGGCTGTCACAGGGGTTGGTTTCCAAGGCCTTCATTTTTATGCTCTTTTGACAGAGTTATGAGGAGGGCTGCATGTTCTCATTAGGCAGACAGGAAAGAAGTGCCCTCTCCTAGGCCATACCGAAACCCACGTCTGACTTAAACCACCTGGTAGAAGAAGTGTGGCCAAACTGATGAAAAGAAGTGCTAAGCTTCTACTGTGCATCAGTGTCATTGCTGTGATGGAGCACAGCCATGTCCTGTGGAACAGAACAACTGTTAAAGATTTTCCTTCTTTTTTTATTTTTTATTTTGAAAGTGAACTTATGGGGCTATTTGTTTCTGTTTTGGATTCAACATTCTCAGAATTTCTCAGCACTTACATGGTTTGATAGGAGTGCGTTAGTATAGCGAATTCTATCCCTGTGGGATTTGATGTTCTTCAAGACTTTAATAGTATTTGTGGCACAATCTTTTCTGCAGTAGCTATGTTATTTTATCCAAATCGGGCCTGAGTTTCAGTAGTAATTCTTGGAAAGTTGATTAACAGCATTTTCAGCTTTTCAGACAATTGATTCTCCTAGGAAAGCACACAAACACCCTTTGTGAAGTAGGCATATCTAAAATAACTTTGATGATTAGGTGATTTTCATTCCTGTTCTCTACAAACAAAAATGAAAAAGTATTTTTGAGTATTACAAAAGCAAGTGCAGCGAACCGTAGTAACTGTGATTACTGGTGAATTATTAGCATCCAGGAGGCTGCGATGTTGCTTTTTGTTTTGCTCTTTTCATCAGTTGGTTCCTTTTGATGGTTTTCTCATATTCTTGGTAGTCTTGGAATAATGAATACAGAAATTGAGCTGGCTCTGTAAAATAGCCAGTGCCCTTTTAAGCATATGTGGTCTTTTTTCGGTATCCCCTATGTTTTTAGCATGGAACAGAAATTACTCTGTGCCCATAGTTTTAGTAAGAAAGGGGAATGATCCATCTGAATCAAGGAAAACAACCCCCAGCCATTTCTTTCTTTCATCTCAGTTGTAATTTTCTTAGTTTCACAGCTTGGAGAAATGTAATGTCTCCATTCACCCTTAGCTTCTTGGTCAGACGTTTCAGGGCGCAGGTGGGAGGAAGAGCTTTGAATCCCCCCCCACCTCCCTATTTCTTCCCTTCTTTGCGATGCTGAGCTTCTCAGTGCTGCTTAGGGCAGGTGCGAGCCGGAACCGCGTCCTTTCCGCAGCTGGCTTTGCTGCAAAGCCAGACGCCACTGGAGGGTTCCTCAAGGGCCTCTCCCACTGCCGCCCATTCCTGGGAGACCTTTTTGTGCGGGGCAGTTGGGGTTCTCATCCTGCACGAGGGCTGGGCATGGCACTTAGTGCCAGGAGCCTCAGCTAGGGCATTTCCCTTTCCTTGCGAGGAGTTTTGTAGGGCTGGCTGCATGCAGTGTGTCAGCCTTGAGGGATAACTAAAAAATTACTTAAAAAAAAAAAAAAAAAAAAGGCAAAGCAATTGTGCGGTTAATAGAACAACTGAATAAGCAAGTATTTTTATAAGTTTTTTTGTTTGTTTTTTAGATTTCAGTTTTAAAAGATCACAGGCAGGATTCTAGCTGCAACTATTCTTAAGTTTATATAAAAAATTGCTTTCAGCAGTAGCACTCTGTTAGTTTGTTATTACTTGGAATAGACAGTTCCAAGAAAGAAAAGAAAGAGATAATTGGTGCATTTGTATGAAAATAAGAATAATTTAGCATGAGGATTCCCAAACTATTTCTCATTCAACCTGCAAAATACCCAGCAACTCAGAATGCAGTGTTTTCAGTAAAGAAGCAAGAGACTTGTTCCCCCAGCCATTTGGAAATGGTTTAAAGTAACCACAAGTAAAATGAAAGGCAACAATATTTGGCAAACTTGCAATAAGCTTAGTTCCCTAGAAACTTTTTATTTTGTATTTGATAAAAGTACTGATGCCATACCTGGGAAATGCAGCTCTGGGGAATAGCTAAGATTTTACTTGGCTTATGGGTTTTTGTTTGTCTGTTTGTTTTTCCCTTTTTTATTAAAAAAAAAGAAAAAGCCTCTTGTGCATCAAAAGAAAAGCGTTTTGGAAGTACATGTAAGAGCTTTGTGGATAAATCTTATCTCATGGGGCTGATTTGGCTTTCCTGATAGAATAAAGGGAAATGCATTCAATTAGTAGCAGGATTTTAAAAGTAGCTTTTGTGAAAAAGTTTCCCTCCTGTACATCATTAAGTGCTGAAATTAAGCCATGTGCTGCCCATAGCAATATGTTTTCAATTAAGTGTATTTCACTAATCTATACTATGATGATTTTTTTTTGAGTGCAGAAGCTTTTATCACTGCGTGATCCTCTACAGAACTTTACATGTTCTTTAAGAAATAAAATTGTTCCTTATGAGGTTGTATATTTAGATCAGCATGTTAAAAGCACATTTGTATGCTGCTGAAAGTACCATGAGAGCTGCAGATGATTTGGGTGTTTTTGATGCCTAAATTCCACTTCTGGTACACACTTCATTCTGAAACAGAGACCATTAGAGTAGATGTTGTCTCAAAAAGTTTGGCTTGTGATTGGGCTAAAACAAAAACAAAACTTGTCACATAAGATAATGGGCTAACAGATCTTGCCAAATTATTCCATTTACTGAAATTCTTTCTTAAAATAAAGAGAAATCAAAATGAATGGTTGCCTTTGTTGTTTCAGGAACTGCAGTTTGAAAGATTGACTCGAGAACTTGAGGCTGAACGTCAGATTGTCGCCAGCCAGCTGGAGAGATGTAAGCTTGGATCAGAAACTGGAAGCATGAGCAGCATTAGGTAACGTACGACTTGCTAATGTCTTTGCTCTGGTAATGAATTAACATGGAGAACAAATTATATTGATCATCTTCTTGTCAAAAATTATACATGAGGGAGTGAGAGCTTTTAGTAGAGTTTGCAAATTTGCATTTTGACCCAATTTTTTTTTACAGAATGTTTCAACCAGAAGATGAATTTCTTTGCAATCTGGTATATGATTTATCCACTAATAAAATGATAGTCACATCTGCAGTTCACTGACTTGCTGTAAGATTAGATTAATAACCAAAACTCCCATTTTCCCATGCAATTTTGACCAAAATACTGGACCATTTTTGACCAAAAACTTTTTAGCTTCATATTTAAGGAAATGTATTGATAAGTATATGAATCTGTTTTCTTATCATTCCATCATTCAAAGCATTAAAAGCTTTAGAGATCATTTCAGATGCATGTAGGGTATAATTATGTAAAGCTTCTACTGATCTCGCATCAAAATGTAATGATAAAGTAGGACTCTCCCTTTTTTAAAGCCTAGCTTTCTTAAATTAGGCCTTTTAGGCACCATGCTTGGATGATGATAGGATTCTTTTAAGAAAGTGTTGTAACAAAAGGAAGCTCATCTCTGGATGCCTTGGTTGAGAACAAAAGTTTTGTAATTTTTAGCTATTTGATGGTAGTTAGTTAATTTTCTCAGGTGAACATAATAAATGAAAGTTGGTATAATTTCAGTTTCAAGGATCCAGAAAAAAAATATGTATTGTATTACTTCATCACCAGCTCAGCTGAGAAAGTCAGCTAAGCATCACTTTATATAAAAATTCGACACTGAATGGACACAACTTCTTTGTTCACAATAAGTGTGATATCTTTCTAATACATGAGGTGAGGCACAATATGCTGAGCTTAGTGAAGTGTTATATGGTATTAGTAGAAAAAGAACAAAAATATCTGTGATTATTGTATTAAGCTTTTTCTTCGTTCATGCAATTCAAGCTGCTCCTCAATCAAATAAATTAATATTTTCTCAGATATCTAGGAAATAATTACTGAGTAGAACACTAAAGATGAAACAAAATTGGTGAAAGTAACAGTTCAATTAAAACAGCAGAAGGCAGGAGAATCCTTCATTAATTCAGTAGAATCTGTCCATAAAGTTGACTTAATTATGAACAGTCTTAACAGTAAATCAGCTGAGAATTGATTTCCTAAAGAGAAAAACATCTTAATGCTTGCTATATATTTTTTTCTACCAACTAGATTTATATGAAAATTATGTGAATATTATATTAACATTAGAGAGACCACATTGCTTAGAGTTATTTAAACACTTATTAGGTAGCTTTTTTGCAAGGCACCACAGTATTATACTTGTCACTTAAGTGCATTCCCACATTACTTTAAACCTAATTCCTTTGAGATTATAGATTCAGTTCGGTTCAGTATAGTTCAGTGAAAATTAATTATAAAAAGTCATAGAACAGAATTAATGTAGCATGACTTCATGTCAACACTTGAACTGTATTTGCTTTCCTTCTTTAAAAACTGGATTTCAGGCTAAAAAATATGCAAGTGATGAGGATAGTTTTAACCAAGCAGTTTAAGTCTGCTATTTGAACTTTTACTTAAGGAACAGAAGATTATTGAGGTTAAAAATAATTGTACTTTCCTCTCGTTCATGTGGAGAGCAAAGAAAGAAAGAAAAAGAAATTTCACCCTGCTTCTTTCTGGGAAGATAATTTATTGCCCCCAAATCTGAATCTGAACATGACGGCAGCCTCCTCCCGAGACTGATCACTGGTTTGGGGAAAAGGGACAGGGATGGTCAGAAAAGGAGATTCACAGTTAAGGAATGAAAGCTGAAAGGACTTAAGATGTACGGTTTCTTCTATGCCCACTATTTGGGGAAGCTGGTACCATCTGAAGAAACCATCTGGCTTTCAGTATCTCTGTCCCTCCTAGTTTTTTAATAGAACTTGCTCCTATCGGTAAATGGAGCGCCCTTAGGCCGGCGCTTCTTGGTATCGGCCGGCTGCAGGAGCAGCCGTGAGGCGGCCCTGGGGTTATCTCTGCCTGCCGCGCGTTCCCGCTGGCACGGCATGGTCTGACGGATGCGTAGCTTCCCGGGAGAGGGAGGGGAGCCTCCTCCTGCCTTTCCCTCCCTCCCCGGCACCTCATCCTGCTGAACATTCTATGGTGACTATGCTGAACATTCGTGGTGGACTTGTCCTGCAGGGCCTTGGGCCTACTGGGCTGTCTGCTCCGCCGTGCCCATCCATAGGGAATGGCCCAGCTCTGGGAAGAGCAGCGGCTTCTGCGGGGGGTAGTTGTCCCTGGAGTGGAGCGTGGGGAGGAGTGCAAGGGAAGCGGGCTTAGAAGGAAGGATAGGTTACCCTTCTTGCCTGCCTCCTGCCACACGGCATGAAACAGGGGAGAAAAAAGAAAAAAGTGTTTTGCAGAGGAGAGATCGGTTAATTGGTTGTAGGAACAGGGCTTCAAAAGGAAGCAGCAAGCACCAAAAAAAAAAAAAAAAAAAAAAAAAAAACAGGCCTGTGCTATGTAGGGAGGCATAATCTTAAGGTTTGATAAACTGGATGATGAAACACTGAAAAATTCAAACATTTTTCACCACTTGGAGAAACCTGCAAAGCCTTTGCTAGCAAGTATTTGTAAGGTGGAAATCATTAGAGGGCTACAGCGACTGTAAAACTGCAGCAACAAGCACCACACTAAAAGCCCAGGGAACGGGCATATGATGGGCACTGCTTTTCAGAG
Organism: Nothoprocta perdicaria; assembly: GCF_003342845.1. Taxonomy (NCBI): domain Eukaryota; kingdom Metazoa; phylum Chordata; class Aves; order Tinamiformes; family Tinamidae; genus Nothoprocta; species Nothoprocta perdicaria. Next base: position 2,259,765 of record NW_020455810.1, read on the forward strand.
CAACAATTTTAGAGGTGCCCCCAAGGTAACAGAGGGATCGTAACTGCAGCAGACACTAATGCCGCTTCCAGCACGGAGGGGTTGTGCCACCTCCAGTGGAGCCCAAGGAGCAAATGGAATTTCCCGGGAAAGAGGAAGCACAGTCTGCACTTCCTCTTTGCAAGCAGCAGAACAGCTCTTTGCTGCCACAAAGCAGGATTTTAAAAAAATCAGCAGAGAGCTTTTCTTTCTGAAATTATGCTGGTTTGAGCATTTTGGTGGAAGAAAGGGACTTTTTCTTGAAATCAGAGTTTTTCTTATTACCTCTGAATAAACAAAGTAGTTTTATTTGGTTTGGATACGGGTTAGCTGAAAAAAAAAATCCTCCTAATTTAAAAGTTTATTCTTTTTTTTCCCCTAATAATCTTTGAATGCAAGAATGCATGTTTTAAACATGCTTTTAGGCAGAACACAAACCAAAAGGAGAAGTTATAACTATCATTAGTAAGCCTTTCTAGACAAAAAGCTTTCTAAAACAAGCTTTAGATCAACTGCATGTATTTTAAATGTTGTTACATTAAGGTGATTCTACCTGTAAGTCTCCTATAGACGTAAATACAGATCCTGCAATGATGTCACCATTGCTTGATGACATCTAGGGTTATTATTCAAATGCTCTTCCTTATTAAGGAGTAATCAAACTGGACTGATTGTAATCAGCATATTTTAACATTAGGAAGATGCTTTTTTTTACCACTTGGAAATAATACATTCAAAATATCTGAAAGGATTTTTTCTTGTTAATTTTTATTACTTGTGTCCATTAGTAACTGAATATCTAAAACTAGTATGTGGAGCATCTGTCCATATTTGAAATTTGAGTCAGGCTAAACTAACTTACTGTGTTGCTTACTAACATATCTTTCCAATATCTTAAACCAAGTACAGATACACAGAAATAGAAGTACTTACACGGTTAGAAACTTAATGCCAACTATATTGCGTTGTGGAGTTATCAGGAAGCTTATTCTCAGCTTTGCCTCTTTCAGTCTGTGCTTTCCTGAAGCCTTCATACATGTCTTAAGATTGTGCACTTGAAACTGCATCGCAGGACCGTGCTGAAGTCCTGCTACATTTCTTTTCATTTTGGCTTTCTGCACAGTCCTTGAAAACTGGTACCTGGCCCAAAAGAAGTCACGTATCCAGCTGTAAAGGTCCTTGTGGTTCAGTTCTGGATCATTAGGGACCTCATGTGTGCCTGCTTCTTGTCACAGAAACCAGGATCCAGAACGTAGCATCAGATGTATTTGCATAGTAAAAGGCACAGCAGATCCAGCCCAGAACAAGCCTATAAACTTCATACCCCCTCTCGGTCTAGCTGCACTAGTCAGATTGGTCAAGCCTGGCAAGAAGCAGGTCTAAATAGCGAGGCTCCTAAACAGCTGGCTCCTCTGTCCAAAGTCTCGCTCAACTCAAGGGACACAAACACTTTTGTTCTTCTTCAGGATGATTCACTAGCCTTGAAGAGTTGTTCTGGACATGCAAGGAAACACCACTGCTTTAGCACAATTCATCAGTTCTGTGCCCATGTCTCTAACAGTTGAGATGCATCAAAAATGCCCAGCGTAGATTCTCCTTGCTCTGTGCTTGGTCTTTAGACTTTCTGAGAGGCCGAGGGGACCAAAGGCCCTAGGAAGTTTACCAGAAGGACTTGTATGCCTTCCGCTCCGGAGCAGTTCTTGGCTGTGGAAGTAAGAGGGAAGCAAAGCAGTGGCCCCTGCTATAGCTGGGTAAAACATTTATGCTTTACATTAGGGCAGGACTTTGGGTGTTCTTCGTGTCATGGAGCTGGTGTGTTGGCCAGCAGCGAGCAGCTTGCCGAGCTTGCTTTGCTCGCGCGCTGCAATACGGATCCCCGTCACGTTCAACACTTCCCCATCCCATTGCCTCAGCTGCTCGTTCCTTCTGGGCCACGTCCTTCAACTTGGCCCTCCCCCTTATACTGATGCCTGAATATCTTTTGAGCGCTTCAGTCTCTATTCATTTTACATATATACTAACATATTTCAAATTTCTTAATTGTCCATGAGAACACAAATGCTTGGAGCCCCCCTCCCACCTTAAAAGCTGAGCCAACTGCAAGTGTTTTTTTCGTTTGTTTTTTCTTTCCAGAGATGAAAACAAAATCTCTGTGGCACTTTGGAGATTATGCTACATGCTGCTTTCATTTATTCTTTTAAAATAATTAAGACAAAATAGTGCCAGAGAATAGAAAGACCAAACAAGCCAGAAAATAGATTGTGTGCATACACATGTGACAGATAAGGAGGCTGTATCTTTACACAATCAAATATCCACTGGACTTGCTTAAAAAAAAAACTCTGTTTATTTACTGGTTAGTAAATTCTTAAAACTTTTAAGTTTCTGTTTTCCATTTTTATTATTAATTTTTTTAGCAACTTTTCTTAATTTATATATATATTTTTTGATGGAATTCTTACTGTTTAAACCACGAAGGCAGCTCAAACATAGACAGCACTTTTCTTTTAACATACAATTTGCAAATTGGTCGCGTACTACAGCAGATTTTTTTTTCTTCTTCCCCGTTTAGCTGTATTTCATCCCCCTATTAAATGAATGGGAGTGATTTGCTATTTACTATTGAAAATTTCCTGAAAATATAAGTGTATATGTTTGAGCATCCAGAGGAAGATAAAAAAGCTTCCATTTTTCTGGAGATATCAAAAATATCATCTAAATTACTGACTTCTATGGAAAGAATACCTGGTTGTAAATGCTTTATTCTATGTAGTTCTCCCTGAGATGCATATATTACACAGTTCGTTAAGTGGGAAATTGTTTTACCTTAGAAGTATACGATTTATGTGAACTCTATCAAAAATTGTTCAGGATTAACTGAAAAATTCCCAAGATCCCTAGGATTTCAAGTATGCTCCAGAGACAGATGAAATGCAAAGTTACATGACAGGGAGATCATTTTCATTGTCTTGGTTAAATAAATAAAATTCTGGATATGATTTTATCCTGGACAGTTATGGATGTTAGGCCTAATACAGGCTGCTAGCTGTAGAAGGATGTATGATAGTATCACATATGTACAACACGAGGCTCTTCACACAGCCAGAAACAGGCAGCACTGGCACAAACAGCACCAACAGCATCGTCTGTTCCACCAGGTCAGAGAGAAACTGCAAGGTAGCTCAGCACTATGTACTGTGTTGATGTGTGGCAGATAAGATAAGCTGCAGACCACCTCAGATATACTGGCATATGGTCACCAGGAAGGTATTTGTGCTGTGGCAGCGTTGCTGTCTACCTCCATATCAACGAGAAATAGGCTTGTGCCTAGAACAAAAACTTGGTAAAACTTGTGTTTCTGAACTGAAGCCAGTTCTAGTTGTTGTTTCTCTTACTGTTGTAACTCTGTAATCTTTGCTGTTGTGTAAAGATAAAAAGGTTTTCTGTGTTCTGTGCTACACACGCATTTTTTAAAAATCTTTTCAGAGAAGAAATTAAAGCGCATAATAGAGTGCCCAGTGCTAACTAGTTTTTCAAGAGGAACACTTTCAGTATTTCTTTCAGTTAAATTTGGAAAAGATGGTTTAGCTTTTTCATGGCCAACACGACTGCTCACTGCGATGAGATGACTAGCTCAGTGGTTGAAGGAAGAGCTTTGATTGTTATTTTCCTGGCGACACCTTCCTTCCTTAGCCATGCCTTTCGCATGGACAATGTGGCAGGTTTAGATGGGGGAAAAATGGACTGTTGCGTTTAAAGGATTACTATCAACAGTACCAAGTCCAGTTGGCAGCCAGTGACTTTTGGTGCCCTTCAGGGATCAATACTAGGATCAAAGCTATTTAATATCTTCATTAACCATCAGGATGGTGGGAGTGCACAATCCATAAATTTGCCATATCAAACTGGGGAGAGTAGTCAGGGTACAGGGAGGCGAGGCTGCTAAGCAGAGATCCCTGCAGAGGCTGCAGAAATGGGGCTGACCAGAACTTCAGGAAACAAGCCAAAACAAATGAGAATCCCATGCCTGGGATGGAATAACTCCTGGCAACAACATAGGTGGGGGCCAACTGCTTAGAAAGCAGCTTCATGCAAAAGGACCAGTGTCTCCTTGCAGCCAAGGAAGCCAACTTCATCCTGGGATGTAGGAGCCAAACTACATCCAGCAGGGCAAGGAAAGTGATTCCTTCCTTCTGTTGGACACTCAGGAGGCTACATTGTGAATCTTGTGTCCACTGTCGGGCTCCTCGGTTCCATATAGACGTCAGCATACGGATTAAAGTCCAGTGGGGGGTCATCAAGCTGGTTTGATGCTGGAGCATGTGGCACATGGAAGAGGCTGAAGGAATGGAACTTGGTAGCCTTTGGAAGAGAAAGGTGTCAGGGGATCTTATTGCTACCTGTATTTGGGTATCAGGAGGCTGTAATGAAGACGAGATCAGACTTTTCTCAGAGGTGTATTATGAGAAAATTAGAGGTGTTAGACAAGCTAGAAGATGTACATTTTGGGGAAGATGTAAAGAAAACATTTTTCAGCATTAAGTTTAGTGTTTAACTAGAAAGGGATTGCACCGAGAGGCTGTAGGTTTCCATCCCTGGAGATACTAAAAGGTGACTGGGCAAGGCCATCCCTGTGATGACCCGTCTGCTCTTGTTGTACCTGCTTTCATCTGGAGCTGGACTGCATAACCCCCAGGGCTGCCTAAATATTTCCAACCTAAATATTTCTGATTTTTATTATGATTTCAGCATAAATATTATGGTAGTAGTTGTATTAAACTTCTATGATATTTCACACCAAATTTTGTATTTCAGGACAAAAAATCTCTCTGTAATCTGAACTAATGAATATATGACTTAATTTTAATCATAAATATGATAATTAAAAATAAGAGTGGAAAAATGTATAGCGTGGACCATAGAGCAAAATTTGAGCCAAAGGAAAAAGGTGCAGTGTTTCCATTATAATATTATAGCAGAAAACTTGTTTGTATGCTAAATGTTAGTGGTTAGTCAAAACATATTTAGAAAATAATGCATTTTCAAGTGCATTCATGTACCTTCGTTAATGGAAAACTCTTGACTGTATTCTGGTCCTTCCTCAACTCAACATGCTATCCATCAAACATGTCAGACTTTCATATTGCTTTAGTTAGGATGATGAAAGGGCTACCAAGAAGCTTCTAAATTTAAAATACATGAAAGCCAATTTAAACTAAATGCAAATTAGAAATAAACTTTTAAAAAGGAAAAAAAAATGCACAGCAGCTATTTTGGAACAGAAATTTACACCTGACATTGTTATAAATAACATACTGTCATTTTTTTAAATTTTGTACTTCTTATACATGAGGCAATAGGATGATATTAAAAGTAAATACATCCAAGAAATAAAGTCAGATTTTTTTTGAAATAGTGATCTTTAAGAGGATCAGTATCTCAGCAGTTGGCAGAGAAGATTTTGAATAAACCTTTGACGACAAATGCTGCAGCACAAACTCCCAGCTCAGTCTGGAACGTGTGTTTGCTCCGTGGTTTAGAAGCTGAGTAAGGTTCAAGTTTGGTCACACGCTGTTGCTAATATTCATTGGGGAGCACATGAAGCTTAACAAGTCATGATAGGTTGGGCTTGTCAGCAGAATAAATCAACAAGTGTGTTTGAAAAGAAAGATGGAAATAAACGCAGTCAGTTTTCTGAACATGCTCCTCACAAATTTTGCTATGAGCTTGACTATTTAGATGAGGTGAGACAGTGTTTGGGTTTTTCCTTTTTTCCCCCAATTATTTTGCGTTATTCTAATTGACGTTGCTCCCCCCAGGTGGGATACTTTGGAAGGGAAGGGGAGATTGCATCTTGCTGAAGAGCAATGAAGCTTAGTCATCAAAGACTTCAAAGGATGCAGGGTACAGGAGGCAGAGGAAGCTCAGTTGAAAGCCTGAAGCTCACAGTCTGTGGCCTGACCATTGAGTTCAGAGAGTTCCTGGGGAAAGGGGAGGGAATGTCAGGGCGAGTGCCTCCCAAACCTCCGAATAATGGAATGAAATTCCTCGGGTACAAGGAGTCCTGTGTAGGCTTTGCGGGAGCTCAGCACCTCCTCCAGTTGGCTAAGTAGGGAGGCAAGGACCCAGTTGTGAGGAGATATGGGCAGAAGGAGAATGGGAGAAAAACCTCTGGCTGATATCTGCAGGGGAGGCAAGAGGTGTTTTCTCTAAAGTTCTTCTGTTTAAGTGTTAACTCTGCTTTTCACTCTGTAGGTTGGGGAAGAACTGGGGAGTTGTGCCTTTCAGTAGTCTTAAGGAAAGAGATATCTCCATCCTAAAGCTCTGATACCTTTAGGAACTCATTATAATCCATAAATCTGAAACAGCAAGTATGTTTTAGGGGCAGTATGTTTGCATTCTCAATCTGTTTTTTTTTTATTTTTTATTTTGTGAATACTGTAACAGAAGAGAAAAAAATTCTCAACGTCTTGCTTTCCTTCCTGTTTTGCATTCAAAACATCTTTTCTTTATAATGTTATTAGCCTACTGAAAATGGATAACAAGCAAAAATCAGTAACAAATATGCAACATTCCAAATCTCAATTTTTACCCTGAAGTTTTGCATTGAGGAGGAACTATCTATAGAAGATGCATATGTAAGAACAGCATATTTAATTTCTCTCTTATGAGAGTATTATGTAAAATCCATGGAGAGCATATAAGTAAACTTATGTCTCCATTAGTGGGTAGTGCAGCACAAGAAAATGTTCCTATTATATGCATTTAGAGAGGATTTATAACAGACTTAGAGCAATTGAAGAATAAAATAGATTTTTAAAATTTATCTAGCATTAGTAAAATCTATACAGATTATTCTTAAAGAAAATAAACAACATGCATTTTTATAGGTATAAAGCAAATACATGTATGACAAAGAGTATGTTGTGAGTGTTGTGGTATATCATTATGTCACTTACCTCAACACTGCCATAGTATGAACCTGCATACTTGAGTACTCCCTGTATAAAAATCCAGTATTTAGGAGTTTATTTTAAAAAATACTGAGAACAAAAGTTAATATGAAAGAAGGAAATGAGAAGAAATCATAACCATTTTTTAGTTATACAGCTTTTCTGCATTTCCATTAATATAAAATTTGTAGAGAGCTTTTGTTGGTACTCAGCGTAGAATAGAACAGCAGATACTATATCATTTATTGGAATGTAATCCAATAACAACTCTATTCAACAGTGTAGTTTCTGTTCCTGTATATTTCTGGTGTGATAGTGAGATGTTTGAAAGCACTTTACAATTAGCACATTCACAATTTAATGTGGCTTACTGCAAGCCACATACTTGAATATTATACTAATTTTCAATAACTGGTGTTAGGAACTGATTCTTCATTAGTGTAAAACCTGATTATGCGTTGGAGACTCCAGTTCTTCATACATACTGACTTTTGACAAGGCCTTTGTTGAAAAATTAGAGCTATACAGTTTACTCTTGAAGACAGATAAGCCCTGTTATAGATTGCCTGAGGAAAGCATAAAAACTATTATTTGAAGCTTAAGAACACATTCAATATCCATCAAGGATGGGATACAAGTGACAAGATTATTTCTCTACAGCTCTTCTAGCTCTACTTTTCTACTACCTTGATGGGCTCTGCTTTAGTAATTTGACAACATTCTTCTTGTCGCCATCCTTATTTATCAGGTCTACATCTATGTTTGGTTTGGGGGAAACTGAAGCCAAGAATAAGGAAAACGCTGAAGGAAAGTGCCTTGCTATTATGAAGTTCTGCAGTTTAGATTTTTTGCGGGAATGTTTGGGTAATCTTGTCCGTGGAAGTTGTTATTTATGTATTTATTTATTTATTTTTTCTTTAGTGCTTCTTGCTTGTTGATTCAAAGACATGGGATACTTTGGGTTTTTTTTTTTTTCTTTTTGTAATAAATAGGTGGCTTAGGGCTGAGAACAATTCTGTAGCACGATACCAGAAGTTAAAGGCCCCGAGCAACTGGCACCTCATACTGTAATAGAATGAGTGTAGCTAAGGTGTAGCCAAAAAGCCAATTTAAGGAATGGGCAGAGCCTATCCCAGGGTCTATCATTAATGTTGCCTACTGGCTCACAGTGTTAGCCATGTTTTCGGTTGTTTCTTACTCTTCCTGATTCTTCCGCTCCCAGCCAGGGGTTTGGTTTAAGCTCAGACCCCATCCTTCAGTCTCTTCCTGAACTAGGTTGCAGGAGAACCAGTCTCCAGCCCTGCCTGCCAAGGGACCTGACAGTGATCTGGACTGGTGGACAGACTTCACAGCTTGACCGCAGCTCTGTCTCATTACCAAGGGTTTTCCCCAAAATCACTGGGCTGACCCTGGTTCACTATTAATAGGAGAACTAAAAGTTTTTATTTTTTTCCACAGATTTACAGAAAGAATTTTTTTTTCCTAAGATGATTGCCCCCAGCTTTCTAATGTGGTGTATGGTGGGGTAGGAGCAGGATTTTGGAGCTGGGTGGGTGTCCCCTCTATGTTATCTCATCCTTTCCTTTAGTATTGCCAGGGTAAGGAGGGATCTTTCTGGTCCCAGCAAAGAGAGGTTGAGAAATAGACCCTAGGTGCATTTAGGATGCCAGGTATGGGGAGAAATGTTGCAGAGAAGGAATTTCGGATCAGAAAGTGGATGAGGGAACTAGAAGAATCTAGATACGGTCCAAAAGTTTAAGATTTGCATTTAATAGGCACACACTAGAATCAAAGGCTTTGAGAAATGAAAAGTGGGATGGAACAGGGTGAGGCAAATGAAACTGGGGCAGAGTTTAGAGAAGGCTACAACAGGAGGATAAGGCAGAAGAGCCAGGAAACAGTATTAATTTCTGCCTGTAACCAAAGGAGCAAAGATAAAAGTTGAAAAAAAATCACTAATTTACCACTAATAATACCACTAACTGGTATTTTGAGAAATCTGTGTATCAGCTGCTGCCATCCTGTCTGGTTAGAATGACTCCTGCGTATCTGGGTAGCAGCAGAGCAGGAGAAACAGTGAATGCCTGGCCAGTATTCAAGGAAGTCTTTGCAGAAGAATTAGGCAGCAGAAAGTGAGACAGTGCTGATGGGTTTCCCTCAGCAGTTTTTTATGAGCAGATAGTTATTTCTTTTCATGATTTTTCTGTATCAGTCCTGTAGATGACTTTCTCTCCACACAGACACCACTTATCACGAGAGCAGTTTGGAAAGGAAATGGCCAAGAAACTGAAGTTGAGTGATGCTGCTTTCGTACAAGGGGTGGCTTCAGTTGTAACTGAAGGCTTCTCAGAACTCCAGGGAAAGCAAATTTTGTTCTTCCACAGATGAAAATAAAGTCAATCTTCTCCTTCTTCTTAGAAGAAACAATTCAGTCTTGTGAACTCATGTTCAGAGAAATATTGCAGGCAGACATGGTGTTTTCTCTGCTTTTATCACCTTCTGCTTCTCTCTGTCTGAGCTTTGTAGGAGACCTTGACTCCTGTCTCGAGCACCTTCTTTCCTTTTGGTCCTTTTATTTTTTTTTCACTTCTGTCACCTGCTTCGTTCGCAGTCTCACAGGGTAAAAGGAGGGGCCAAAAAGAGGATTAATTCTTTATTATTGGCTCAGATTTGTGGGCTTACTTGGTGATATACATACATGTGTCTTTAATGCAAGCCTAGTGTTGCATCAGAGATTTCATGACTTGTATTTGTCTGGTGTTATACCCCAAACATGGAAGGAATACCCTATTTTCCATAACTTGAGACGTATATGGATGGAATAATACAAAGTCTCTAATCATTTCTTTGTACCTTTCTACTAATTGTTACGAAGTTGGGGTTTTTTTTTCTAGAAAGCAATTTGTAAGTAGAATTTTAATATTAACCCATTCAAACTACTTCAGCTAAATGACACACCATCATTGAAACCACACTGATCTAGAAGCATTAGTCTATACTGAATCACTTGTCAAAATGTTGGATTAGTAGATGTGGAACAGTATGAGAATTTTCTTCATTACAGTTGTAGGACTGATCCAATTATAATCAATGTCTCGTAGCTCAGCTATCCAATTTTCCTCTTCTAGTTCATTAACAGAGGACTCTGACAGACCTTTGGGAATTCATAGCCAAATAATTTGTCAATGAGATGTAGTGTATGTAAATTGATAAATGTAGTTGTTGGGACGAAATAATCATTGAAAGTTCCTGATGAGAACTGAATACCCTGTTAATAATTTGAAGTAATCACTACTTCCACTTTCTAGGTTTGTCTGCTGAATATATTATCACAGAATATAGTGTGTTTTCCTTCCTAGGAATATGTAAATCTCTAGACATAAATATCTTCATATATGAAAGATTTATGGAAAGCTAAAGCCTTAAATTTTCTCTCTTCAGTCATTGTCAATCCTGTAGAAGAAACAAGAGTAGGAACAAGAAGCAAGAGTAGGAACAAGAAACAAGGGTAGCACAGCTCCACATGCGTGACTCATGGCATTTAGAAATCTGCTCTGGAGAAGGGAGGAGTAGTTTATGGAGTAAATTACCAAAGTCAATGTGAAAGACCTTCTGTAGCAGCATTTGCACTTGTCAGATTTTTTTCTGGTTTAAAAAAATACTCAAGCTGCAAGAAAAATGGAGTGCTCCTGTTCTGCTGTTGGCTGTCCCTCTGTCATTCATCTCTTCCCCTCTCCTTTCCTTTTCTCAGTCCAGTGTTTTTAGTTAGCACTGTGATTAAGAAGTCATGTTTGCATTCAAAGTTCAGTAGTCTGAAGACTTTGAAGCAGCTTTTTCTTCTTAAATTTCTAACCAAAAGCTTTAGAAATAGGGAACAGTTGGATGTTATTTGCCTTAAAACGCCAGGAGTCTGACTTCGCTACAGCTTTGTGCTTATTCTGAACTGTCACTGAGATCCCTGTAAACACTGCTTCAGCCACCTTTACTAAGAAAATCTTAGTCTTTCCACTTGTTACATGAAAAATGCAGCAAAATTCCTACTTTTGCTTTAATTTTTACATAGACTCTCAATGAAGGCCCTTGTTTTTTGTCTTTACTGATCCATTTTGCAGGGAAAGGAGCAAAATGCCAAAAAAAAAAAAAAAAAAGAGTAGCAAGTAAAGCTTCTAACTGTATTTACTTTAGTGGTAACACTATACACCACCATTTCAAGGTTCAACTTTCTGCTGCTGCAGTGAGGTGCTGTTAGTAGATTATTTTGTTCCTTTGCAACTAAATTTTGCTGTCAGTTTGTATTCATTTAAAGAAATAAAAAAAGGCAAGAAAAGGGACATTGATGTAGTTACAACAAATGTCCTTATTCACGTTATTAAAAGACTACGTGGCCCGAACCTCCTAGCATCAACGATGTTTAAATAATCGTGGTTTTGATTCCTTAACAAGTAAAATTCAAAGGAAGTCTTGTAACATACATAATGTAACCCCTGTGAGGGTTTTCGTAATGTAAAGCTTTTGCTGAGAATGTAGGCTATGGATAATTTTGTTTTATTGAAAATAGTGGAGAATATACACAATGAAAAGAGATAAGTGTGACTAATCAGGTTTTAGAAAGATACTATAATTAATTTATAGCTTGTGTTTTCATAATGACATTTAGTGAGAAACAGAACTACAGATAACCAAGTATTTAAAGAGAGGGATCTCTTATTAATTTGGTGCACAACAAGCCTGCGGTTGGATAAACTAGTTTTTCACTTTATCCACTTAGTATTTAAGTCTATGCCAAGTGATGTTAAGCAGTAGTATTGCCAAATAGTCTTAATCTAATCCAATGATTAAGATAGGATTTTCAGGATTTATTTTGGCTTTGTATTTAAATTACAAAGGCGTACGCTGTTTTGATGAGACTATTTTACATTCCTAGTGCGAGTGGCTTTATTGTAGCCCATGAAAGGTACTGGCTGGTATCCTTCATCAAAGAAACCATGAGAAAACATCTCCCGTTTGTTACATGCTGTAGGATGAGCTCTAGCACAGGGCAGACTGGCAGTAGGATCAGGGCTAGTTGCACTAACTCATAGTGACTTCTTGATTGCCGTAACCGCAATGGCCCTGCGCAGAGCAGGACCCTCCTGCCCCAGCGTGGCAGGACCCGTCTTGTTGACACCTTCCCGCTTCCCAGGCCCCAGTGGGCGGCCGCCTGCCTTGGCTCTGAGCTGCTCTTTTGTTTCATATTCAGTGAGTTGATGGCGTAAGAAAGAAGTAATTGTTTCCCATTTGCAATATGCTTTTTGGAAGGGAGTTATAAAACATGACTTGGTATTCCTAATGTCCTTTTCTGGCCTCGAAATCCAGCATTTCCTACTTCTTCCATATTTTACTAGCACTTCAGTTCGGATTTAGCTTATTGTTAAATCTACAGCTATTCTTTCTCTTCCTCCTTTCCTTTTTCATTGAGATTAGAATTGTATTGGTCTTTTGATTAGCAGTGATCTATTCCTTAGATAATATTCCTTAGATAAGCATTTTTTTGACTATCTGAAGTCATTGATTATGTAAATAGGTTATTTTACCAGAGTAATGTCATAATTCCTGAAGACTTTATAAGTGTAATACTGCACCAATTAACCGTTTCTAGAAAATACGTTATGCCTAAAATGTTATCCTCCTCTGAGGATGAATTTTCTTTTCTCTCTGGAGCACCTCTGGCTCCCGGTTGCGCAAGGAGGAGGTATGGGACTTTCCAGGCTACTCTCTTTGGTTAAATCAAACCGCCTCTTCTTACCTCCTCTTTGGGCTTTTGAAGCCCTCTGCTTCTGCATTAATAATCCCTTGGTGTACGTCAGCTTTACCATCGCTTCGTGATGGTGAAAACCATGCACACAATCTCCCTGTAATGTACCCTACTGCTACCCTCTTCCATTCAGTAGTGCGTCCCAGGTCAGCAATCCTGGGGCTGCAAGACCAGAAGCAGTGAGGTTTAGAAAAGCTTGTGTGCACCCCATAAGTGAACAGCATGCTTCCATGAAGGCCCGTCAGAAATACTGCCTGCTGTATTTCTTGGTAATAGCCGCGAATAGCAGATTAGATGCAAGCACATGCACTTATTTCAGCTGACATTTTGGCCATTTCAGTGAAACGTGCTTGCCTGTCTCCCTTAGGCTCTTTGAAGAGCTCAGCCTAAAAGTATTGAGCCAACATTGCCTCAGCTTCTGAAGTAATATATTCAAAAAATTAGCTGTGATCCTTTTTGACTGCTGTTTAATTTTACTGCAGCCAAATCTGCAACAGGAGTAGGGTGCAATGCAACCTGTAAGCAGGAACACTTTTAATGCAGGAGACAAATGCTGCAGCTAGTTCTTAATTTGATGGCCTCTCCTTAATTTCAATGGCATTGCTTTGGTAAAGAATTTAGAAAATGACCTTTGATTTCAGCTATTTAAATTGCTAGTGGAACTATTACATCAGTCTTATGGGGGGGGGAAAAAAAAAACAATGGGAGTAAAAATAAAGATATTAAATGCAGGGTTAAAAGTACAGTCTGTACTTCTCCTTTTACATTGATTTCATAGTTTTGGCAGTACCTCCTTTGGCTTGTCATGCCATGGTTAGAGGTTAATCACATAAAAACCTTAGAGCATTTGCTTGACGTTGGTCCTTGCTTATAAGACCTAGTTGCAAGAGAACAGAGAAGCTTTGAGAGGGCCAGTGCTATCGCAACTAAATGTAAATTATGTACTTATTAAATTGCAAGTTTTCTTTCATGGAACTTCAGACCCTTGCAAATCTGCAGAAATAAGTTAAGTGTTTCAAGACAGAAATTCAAGGTCATTTTCCAGGAGCAATTTGACCCTTTTCTCTATCAGAAAAGCGAAATCTTAATTGCTTTTGGTAACACAGCTTGCACAGAGATAAATACTGTAGTTTGACTTCTCTGTCAAGTTGTCATGCTTTTTTCTTTAAAAGGAATGGGTCCAGACGGACACAAGTTGATTTCCTTCTAAACGAGTTACAAATGGTACCTCATTTATTGTGAAGCTGGAGACTTTTTAAAACTAGGATCTATTAGGTCTATGATAAGATGTAGCCTGATGCGAAAGATTCAGAATCAGCTCCTGCTTGAAGAAGACTGGCCTGTTGTTTCTGAACATTACTCCTGTAATGAAGAAATGAGCAAGGAGGAACGGAGGGAGGGAGAAGGGGAAGGAATGGCTAGCTAGGCTTCTTTATTTATTTGACAGAACACTGGGTATAAGGAGTGTGACTTATTTTTATCTCTTCCCACTGTCATCTGGAAGGTCTTTTGGTAGCTACAGGGAGCAAAGCTATTAAAATTAGGAAAAAAAGATTCAAACGTATGAGGGGAAACACACAGTTCTGCACACCCATCTCGGGCTAACGTGCAGTCAGAGGGCAAGCAGCCACAGTGGTGTGGGAGGACTCCAAGGTCCACCAGTTCTGATATACCCAATGTTTCCGTTTTTGTGGGCAGCCAGAACTGCCATAGAGCATTTGGGCAGAACACTGATATTTATCATTTGGAAAACACAAACTTCAGCTCTTACTCCACTCAAGAGTGATGACTTTTTTACTATTTCAATCACCATTTTGCTCTTGAAACCTTGAGTTATGCCCATAATAAAAAATACCAGTGACAGTTACTGTACTACACCAAGACACCAGTCATTGATGCTTGGTACACAGAATAACTGAACTGCTCCATGGCCTTGATAGCCATTTTCAGAGAACACATTTAAATAAGAGGAGCTATCTCACCTGAAAAGGCCAAGAACTATTTAAGCAGGACTTGTTTCAGTGTTCTCTAAAATAATGAAGCATGAAAAGCCTCTCTCACTGTATTCCAGGGTTTTACCTGTAGAAAATACGTATTGCTTCCCTGCTGGCACTGCCATTCTTGTTGCCGAGTGTTGCTTGCGAGTGTCAGGGCGTTTGGTCTTCCCGAGCCTTGTACGAGACGGCTGCGAGCGCAGGCTGCCCTCAGGGGTGACGGTGGTGGGGAACTGATGGTACTCTGTAAAGGTGTAGGCAGACTGCGTTTGAAATGAATGTGTCAACACGTTGCTATACACCAGTATGTATATGGTCATTTCTATCGCCCTGCCCCATCCAGAGCAATTGAAGTTGCCTGTAAGGGTGCTGTTTTTCTGCTGTCAACACAAGGTTGTTCCAACACTCAGTAGGCAGAGCTTGGGCACCCTTGGCAGCACCCTGGAAGATCCATTTCCAAATGGGGCAGTGGCAGTGCTGGAGTCTGCAGTAAGCTTTCCCTGTCTGTCCTGCAGCCTGGCAGCTGGCTGGAGGTGGCCTGCGTGCTGCTGAGCCTGAGTGTGTGGCCCTGAGGGCAGGGGTGGCCCGGAGCAGCCTCCCCTGGGCCCTCCACCTGCACCTCTGCGCATGTGTCCAGGGGCTCCAGGCCGGCGCAGGCCCGGCTGCCTAGTGCCGCTGAAGGGAGGTTGTGGCTGTACCCGTTTCCCGCTCAGCGGCGAGCAGGGACACTGCTTTGGTGGCTGCTGCTGCCCATGCAGGAGCCACCCGCCCGCCTTGGGGCGGTCGGCGCCGTGCAGGCTGCGTGCAGCTGCGGGGCCGGGGCAGCGTCCATGCCGCCGCTCACTCGCGCGTGCCTCGCTGTCGCACACCGCGGAGCACGTGCAGCACCACTGCAGCGTGGGCCACCTTAGCCTATCAAGAGCCTTTAGATGCTATATGTGTATTCAGAGAGCATCGGGTGTACCCCAGAGCCTTGTTTTCAGCTACGTTTCCTCCTGGAAGAACCTAATTTGCGTGCACTGTAGCTGTTCTGCTCGCTGAACCAGTGTTCAGCGTGGTCGTGGCTTGGTTGGGGATTCAGTTAAAGTGAGCTACTGCTCCAGACAAACCCAATAAGGTAGAGGAAGCCTTGGGATGTGTTTCCATGCTGCCGTAATTTGGTCTAGCTGGAGTGCCACCGAAAAGAGCAGTAGCCCTCCCGTTCTCACCTCGCATTCCGGGTGCTCCTTCTGCTCCCTTGCTGAGTTCTACCCGTCACTGCAAATCTTCCGGCTTAGAGGGAAAGCGAACTCCTGGGAAAGCTATTACTTTTCCCACGGATCAGCAAGCTGATCCAAATCACTATAGAATCGCACAATTACTAAATCTTAACACAAGGGAAGAGGCAGAAAAGCGAAGGGAAGGCAAGTCCACCCCCACTGGCCTCTGCCTACTGTTAGATTAGATTAAGCATAATATGAAACTACACCCTGAAGGAGAAGCATGTAAGTTTATTCAGAGAAGATTATGACTTGCTGTTAGTTGAGAATTTGCACAGCTGAGGTTTTAAAAAATGTTTAAAAAATGTACTGTAATTCCCCAGTTGTCAGGAGCCTTTCCAAAGAGCTTATTCACAGCAACTAATACATATTTTCTGGTGGCTTGTGCAGGTCTTTCCTGAACGATGCACAGACACTTTGTGTATATTTAGTAATCCTCATTTTCTTTTTTCTGCCCCTTTCAGAAAGGCAAAAGAATTCCAGAATGCAACAGCAAACTTAATATATCAGTATGGCACTCATGGGCAGGTATAGTAGCAAAAGTAGCACCTCGTTCATGCTTCTTGTATTCAGCGTGGCTGCAGCCTGTTTTCTGCTCCGAGCACGACCGCTCCCCTCTCTGCATTTCCTCCTGCCCATCTCGACCTAGAAGTTTCTCCTCATCCTCCCATGTAGCTCCTCCACAGCCAGAGTGCAGTGGGCAGGAATGGTGAACACGTACGCTGCCCCAGAAGACAGCACAGAGTGGTGATGCACCGTGTTCAACTGCATCGTGCATCCAATGCAGTGCTAGAGCATTCAGGAAAGAGACGGATACCAAGCAAAATCCTTTGGTCTTAGTTTTATCCTGCAGTTGTTGATAACTTTCAGGCTAGGGCAATCCAGATTTAGTAGTTGGCCTTTGACTATAACTGAAAGCGAGGATGATTATCCTGTGTTTTTAATCTACTTGCTGTTTATTATGTTTGTTGTATTAAGCCTGCTTTGGGAAAGTGACTAACTGAGAGACATTCGTGTCCTCTGGAATCTTGGTGGATCAGATGTTTCCGTGGCTACCAATTATGAAACTGAGAAGATTTTTCCCCAGGGGAAATAGCCACATGCATGTGGCCTTCTAGGTTGTGATACACCACACTAAAGTATATTTATGCGATGGAGATTTACCCTCCAGTTCCCAGTGCAGTACTTCTGAAGGGTGCTTAAGCATTGGCTATAGAATCATTCTATTTTTGGATTGCAAAAAGGCATTATTTACATAGCATTTGCATATATCATATTTTATAGCAAGCTAACCTTTGCTAACATAAAGACACATGCCTCTTCCTAGCACCTTTCTTCAGTTGTACTTCCCAGTTTCACTGTACTGCCCAAACAGCCTAAACAGGACAGAATATCTGGAAGTAGTTCGAGAACCATTCCAAGGAGCCTCTCCACTTTCTTTCCGACGTGGGAGATGGGTCCTGGAATCAGCAGCTGGCTGGACAGCATCCCCCTGCCACCCAGGACTGCTGTCCCTTCTTCCACGGTCAGAGCAGAGGAAGAAACAGCTGAGCCTGTTAAGCTGTGTAGATCCTTTCCCTCGTTTCTGCCTTTGTGTGTAAATGTGTACAATTGACACAGTGCTTATTGCCCCAAGAATTTAATCTCAAAGCATCTGTACACCTTTCTGCATTTTGCTTCAGAGTGATTCTTACTCATTAATGTTTTTCCCAAACCAACAGAAAAAGAGAGGGAGTTGAGCCTGAAAAATTAAAACTGAGCCAAATATCATTTTTCTTTTCTTACTCTAGTCAGCATGTAATTATACGTGTCCCTGCAGCATAGTATAAATCATTATCAACATTAGCATTATCCTTAGGTAGGCAGTTTCAACGCTCCAAACCTGCTTCTCTCAAGTTGTGTGGTGCTGAGTTTTGACTGCCTCTTGGTATGAGGCCACTCTGCTGGGATGACAAGGTTCCTCACTTGCACTGTAGAGAACATCACAGCTGAGTGTATATACTAATGGTAATGTTACGTATAGAAGTACTGTAGCTACCTATTTACTTTTATTATACAGAATCCCAAAATGGTTGAGGTTGGAAGGGACCTCTAGAGATCATCCAGTCCAACCCCCTGCTCCAGCAGGGACACCCAGAGCACGGGGCACACGGCGGGCACCCAGGCAGGTTTGGAAGATCTCCAGAGAAGAAGACTCCACAGCCTCCCTGGGCAGCCTGTGCCAGGGCTCTGGCACCCTCATGGTCAAGAAGTTCTTCCTCACATGGAGATGGAATGTCCAGTGTCTTGAAACTATCTCTTCACAACAACAGCTCTCTATTCTGGAATATATGAAAAAGAAAAGGCAATACAGAATGTTTGAATAAGTAACGCTGGGTTTGGCTTCAGGTGAAAATAAGGAGATTCAAACCCTGACACATGATTTCTCCTCACCCTGAGCATTGCGATAAAAATTGCATGGCATGTCAGAGGATTGACAGCAATACTTAGGTAACAAATGCCTCGCTAAGAGGTGAGTGTTATGTAAAAGCAACAAGCATGGTGGGAAGTAACAGTATTTCCATGATTTATTCAGTTCTGTTTATACATCTGTTATAGGCAAGACAGCTGTGGCACGTCCCCAAATGAGGGAACTTGCTCTAGGGAGAAGTGTCTATGACACTATCTTGTAAATCCTTTCAGGAAGAATGGCAAATAAAAACTCCATCTCTTTCGTGGGACCCCTGATGGGGGACTATAATCCAGGTCCCCGACTCTCCTTTTTCATGACTTTTATGTTCATGTTTTCAAAGACTTCCTTGCTGTGACTTATCTGATATTACCTATGAAGGAAGAGTTTCTGGTGCAAAACAACTTCAGCTGAAAGTGTGTCCCTTAGCAGTGTTTCCTAGGCAATGCACTGGCTGCCTGGGGTGTTCTGATTTATTTTGTCTGAGGGTTGGTGCACTAATACCTGATGTGCACCTGCTGGCACTGAAGTTTCAGGGACCTTGTCTGAAGAATCCTAAAGGAACAGGGAATAATGGGGCAGTTATGAAGTATTAAGAGAGTTAGTGGCCTGCAGACCTTTTCCAGGCAGACAGAAGTGCACACGCAGATGTAGATCTTCAAGGCTGAATCCTGGTGTTTTACTATAATGTCCAGTATATTATCATTTTCAATGTAATGACAGCCTTCTCTGTTCTTGAAAGCAAGTAAAAAAGGGCTTTTAAGTCCTCTGTTATCTATCTTTTCTTCAGAAAAGTATCTGCTCCTAAAATATATGCATTTCCTTTCTCTGTCATTGTTTTTGTCATTGTCATTGTTGTAAAAGCAAAATTATCACTTTCTCAGGCCTAGCCCCTTTGGATGTCATGGGTGTGTGACAGTGCAAGTGTCAATTCTGGTTTAGGTAAGAGAAAGGGATTATATGAAGCAAGAGTAGTAATGCCTAGATACTATGAGAAGGTTGAATGTCATGTGAATGTCATGTTTTAAAAAATATGGCATGGAATTTGTACTCTAGGTGATGCTATGTGTGCAGGCGAGTTGGACTAGAAGACCTCTAAAGGTCCCTTCCAACCTTAAGGATTCTGTGATTCTATGAATTTGCCTGTTGATGAGTTCCTTGTTCCTTAAGTCCTCATTCTCCTCTTGAAGCACACATCAAGCTTGATGCTTCTTAGGGTCTTGAGCCTCCACGCTGCTGGCTGTAGCATCCCCAGAGCAAAGCTCAGGCAGGTGAGGCCACATCTGCTTGGTCATGGGGCAATTACTGCCACACCTAACACAGCCAACACCAACCAAGCTGAGGCAGAGCCAGACGTGTCCTGACAGGTCTTTACCACAAGTCTGGTCTTTTACTAGTTTAAAAAAAAATAATAATAATAATTTTACAGGGCTACAGAAGAAAGATAAGAAGGTGAAGGAAAGGATAAGGAGGTCAGGTGTTAGAAGCCAGGTGTAACATGATGCTCAGGAGTGAACATGCATCATTTTCTGAAAAGGATGACTCAGTTCTGAGGATAGGTCAAAATTGCTATTCATTGTAGTCTTTTGATAAATTGAATAAACAAATAAATAAGTATAAATGCATTCTGCTAGATATTTTCAGCAGTCAGTTGTTTATGATGTTATATATGTCTGGGAAAACCTTCTCTAGATCTGTCCATTTATGTAACCTTGCAATAATGGCTTTTGTTATGAAATGTCAAGGATCCTTATATTAATTTCATTATATGTAATATAATATTATATGTGATTATGTGATTTCATTTTATTTTGGATATGCTTAAGAGAATCAGTTGAACTTGATGATCAAGCTATGACAGTGGCCTCCTTCTACTTAAATGCTTTGCAGGAGTTGTAGAATATATTAGCAAAAATAATGGAAGAGGATGTTTGCATTAAATGGAGGGAGAAAGTTTTAATTGTAAAAACCCTGAGTCTACTGTGGCGAGGTTTCTGACATTCCCTTTTGCCGAGCTGTGGCCCAAGAGCTTGATCTGTTTGTGTTTGGGGGCTGAGGGGCCAGCTTTCCTGAGTGCGTGTCTTTGTTTTCCGCTAGCAAAGTCTTCTCATTCAAGTCAAGGAGTCAAGTCTCCTTGACCATAGAAACACTAGTCTCAGGGAATCTTTTGATGTCTCTACACTATTTCATTGTATTACTGTGCTAGGTGGAGGAGCGAGAGACGTTTCCACTGGGGCAATGAGAGAAATGCTTCAAAAAATCAGCTCAGCAACTGTTTTTCTAGTGCTCTGCTCCTGTGGCTCTAAATAGCTTTATGTGGCCAAAATAGGTTAAGGGATGTCTCCGAATGTCCCACAGAACGTGTTCTGGACGAAAGGTGTAAGAGGCAATTAGTTGCCTCATGTTTTCTCTGATTTCACTCTTCTTCCCATGCCAAGATATGGTCCTAGTGAGTTCTGCGTTCCTACCGCTGCTTTGGGGAAAAATGTGTTTAGGTGCCTGCATCAAATCCTAAGGCTCGATGTATGCTGTGTATTAAGTTCTGAACTAACAGAAGGAAGAGGAGAATATATTCTCCTATCAGGAATGGCACAGCTTTAAATTGGCAATTCATAAGGACTAGTCAGAAAACACAGATGCGGCAAACGCCCATGTCGGGATATGGGTTATATAATGTAATGTAAAACTTCGATCCCACAAGGCACTGAGTGTCCTCAGCTGATGCTGAAGACCACATTGTTACATGATCCCTTATCCTGGTTGGAACAGTTTTTGGAGGTTCTGTTCATCTCGGCATAATGTGTTATAGTGTTTTACTCCTTTGTCAGAATCAGTGTATTTTCCCACTAACGTTAAGCTTTACTCAGACTGAAGGAGGTCTTGCACAGTTTCCTTGTGTATGGATATTGTTTTTGATGTCATTCATATGGTGACACTATAACTCACTGGTTATATTCAATTTCTGTTAAACTGGCCGAGTAATAAAATTTGATCCACAGAGGTCTGCCTTTGTCATCAGAACAATCAGGGCATTGGGAGTTTGTTCCTGTCATGCAGGGTCATCCCACACCACCAACAGTTGCAGGCAGCTAAGGTACTTTTCTCCTCAGTGTCAAGCTGAAGGAGTATAAATTCTGCTTTTGAAATGGCTGTTCAAGAGCTTTCGCTTTGCTGCTCTGCCAGCATCCCTTACAAAGGCTCCAGTGTGCGAGTACAAAATAGTATTTCTTACCACTTAACAGGATGCTCTTGGGTTCCCTTTCCAGCTCAGCAGGGCTCCCGCGTGGTGCCAGGGCTCTATTCTGTCTGTATCCGGCCCGTATTCCTGCTTCCAGCATCACTGTCAGGGAGCAGCAGGGGCCGGCAGCTCCCCAGGGGCCAGGAGGTCGGGGTGGACCACCCCAGGAGCAGAGCTAGGAGCTGCTCCGCAGTACCCCAGCAGCACCATGTTGGTGAGTAAAGCGAGGGTCGGCAAAGCGTTGGGGCCTGCGGTAGCTGGGCAGGTCTGAGGTAGGAATGGGAATCAGAGAGTCTGGCCTAAGGTTGGGTTAGAGACAGCAGCCAAGTCAGCCCCGAGTGCAGAGATACCAGGCAAGGCCCTAACAATGAGGCAAGTCCCAGATCAACTGGGCATTAGTCCATGGGCCAGGGTCCGGGTCTGAAGCCATCTTGCAAACAGCTCAGAAAAGCTCCAAGGCTGGCCAAGGGGTGCAGACAGCTCCAGCTACAAGTGAGCTCCCTGGAGGGCTGCGAGCGCAGCTCCTAGCAGAGCTAAGGGAGTGTGTTTGGGGCCCTGGTAGTGCCTGAGAAACCCAATCTCTTCGTTCTGTATGTGCTGACTGGCAAATGCGTTTTTGCTACTGTTGTAACTAGAATGCTTGCTGATGGTCCTTCAAAAGCCTGGGACCTCTTTTCCAGCACATGAAGTGGCCAACAACTGTTAAAATATTCACAACAGCAAAATAGGACAAGTTTATTCATGCTTATCTGTGCTGTTTATCCCCAGATCTATGGCATGTAATCTCTACTCTGTAGAGTCTTGGAGCAGACCATTCTTGTCAATCACTGACAACACAGGCATGAATCTTGGTTTCAGGCACTGCCATTTTCTTTCAAATGCAGTAGGCTGAGTAGCTTATCCCTGCTCCTGAGCAAATCTAAAGCAATTCTTTTGTAAGATCCTTAAGGCTCCTGCGGTGTGTGTTTCTTTATTGGCAAAAGGATTTTTTTTTCTCACAGAGAATAACTGTCCATAGACCCCCTCCCTCTTCTGTCATGCAGAGAAAGCCAGAGAGAGGGCCAGATGATGCCTCCTGTGTGCCTCTGTTCATCCATTCCTTGATTCTAGCAGAGATTGAGCCAACCCTTGAGCGCTCAGGTGAACGTGCAGGTCAGGAAAGCGACACCTCCCTTGACCTTATTGACACTCCACATATCTCCAACAAAGAGGTTTCTGTAAAGCATTAACAGGACATCAACATCAAATTTACACAGTCTGGCACAGGTGCTGACCTTGATGCACTAGCACCTGGCAGGAGTCTGTGCCTTGATTGCCACAAGGGACATCTCTCCATTCATGTCATCTAAACAAAAACACCCGCGTCTCAGCCACTGCAAAGATGAGCTGTGACTGTTCAGCTCTCCAGGGACTAGCTTCCAACTTCTCTTTCTCAGCAACTGACAAAGCAGAAGTCGTTTTATGAAGCCACAAAGACCAAGCTTACAAAAACCTCTTTAATAATACTTGCACTTTTGGGAACCCTTTCTGAACCAGTGATCTCAATCCCTCACAGACTGCCAAGGATGCTCACGATGCTGCATTTTTGCTGCAGTAGAAATGAGACTTAGCTGGTCTACTCTGCCCCTTCCCTGACATAATTTAGGCAGAGAATCCACCCAAGTGCCTGCATCCGAAAAGAAAGGCAACCACTATTCTTTCCTCCTCCTGCCAGGCCCTGCCTGCCTCTGCTGAGTATTTAGTTCTAGAGATTTCTGCAATGATGAAAGTCAAAACCCATTGTTTCTAAACTGTAAATCCAGTGCAAATAATCTTTTGTGCCTGTTCTGGAAAGCCGTGGTTGTGACACTTAATATTTTCTTCTCTAGAGACTATTTCACTGTTTACGCCTAGCACTCCAAGTCCAACACTCAAGAAGTAAATTTGGGGGAGAAATACAATTCTGCAAAAAGTGTTTTAAAGCAAGTGCCTTCTAAGCAGTTAGAGTACTGCAAATTGATTGTGATGCCCATAGCTGCTGTGTGCAACTGTAGCTCCTGCATATTTCTTGCACATTGTAGCAATAGGAAAGTGCTGGGTGGTTTTTCACTGCTGGCCTGGGTTGATGTCTCCTGATGGGCTTCCATTCGCAGCTGTCAAAAGTGAAGATTTCTGGGATTCTGGACATGCTTCAAATGGCTCTTTTGGGAGTGGAACTGTCTCTCTTGCGGCACTTACTGACCAGTGTGACTTACCTCCTGGGCATAACTGAATGGCTATTTGGTGTGATGTGTTTGCGGACCTCATGACTCTAATCAAGGCAGGGTTTTATGCAAGACCTTCTGTGTGCAGAGGGAACGTTCTGCAGGGAGGCTGCAGAGGACTGTTGGAGTATCTTTCTACTCCGAAGTTTCTTTGGCATTCGCCCTGGCCAAAGGCACCAGCTGCTATTAAAATTTGTTTATTTTTCTATTTTCTTTTGCCTTTCACAGAATCACACAGAATCACAGAATGATAAAAGTTGGCAGGGACCTCTAGAGATCATCTAGTCCAACCCCCTGCTCCAGCAGGGACCCCCAGAGCACGGGGCACAGGGCGGCATCCAGGCGGGTTTGGAAGATCTCCAGAGGAGACTCCACTTTGTTTCCCTTCAATTAATTAATGAAATTAGCAATAGATTTCCGGTTATTCTTACAACGTTTTAGGGCAGTACTGGCTATTTGTGAGCAACAGGAACTCTCACAGGTGTTAGCATCTGTTTATGGGAATAGTCACATTTAGGGATACTTTATCATGCAAAAATAGATAGCCAGAAAGAACAAAAAGGAGAAGAGGGTGATAGCACAGCACAAAGGGCATAAGTAAAAGCATGAAAATGTTTTTTTCATGCTTTAAATCAAAGCTATTTGCATGTTCAGTAAAGACCTGCCATGGGGTCCCAGTGCTTTTCCATTATTTATTTATCTTGTGAGATTACTGATGTGCTGGAAAGGAGCAACGAGGAAAAACTGGAGGTTATTTGATAGTCATGAAAATAATTTAAATCTATTTATACAGCAAATTTTACTTACTTTGCTACTTAGTTTAATATATATTTGTCAGAGGCAAAAAGCTAGATTTTTTTTTTTTTTTTTTTTTTAGAGGGAAAACGGCCTGGAGAAAACCTAAACGCAGCTGTAAAAAAAAAAAAAAAAAGTTTTCTGTTTTCTAGCTACTTTTTCTGAGTGGTACATGGTTTGAATGTTAACTTTAAAAATGTTAACTTTAAAACCTTTAAGCAAAAATTGAAACTTTTAGGACATGCAAATGACTAAAAATAGCATTAGTCTCTTGCCTGGAATGGTGGAACTAAAATGCAGGATAAAATATCTCTGGAAGGTCATTTAAAAAAAAAAAAAGTGTCATTAAAGTTGTTAGATTAGAAACCCCACTCCATGTTTGCTTTTGCAGGGAGTTTGGCTTACTTGAGGAAAAAAAGGCATTAAACAGTTGGCTTGAGAACTACGCATCAGCACCGAAAATTGGTACTACTGAAGTTATACCTTGCTGGCACAAGATGCACATTAGGGGAGTTTGTGAGAGGATCCTGAGCATGATGAATATCTTCTTCCTTAAAATGAATTCCCCCAAGAAGACCAAACAGAATTTAAACTCGGTGTCAGCCAGAACACTTATTTTTTATATACAGAAAGCCCCGAGGGATTGGGGATTGGAGATGAGCGTGGCTCCCACCACTTTCAACAACAGTTGAAACACGGGAAGTTCCATCTGCATGTGAGAAAGAACTTTACTGTGAGGGCGACAGAGCCCTGGCACAGGCTGCCCAGGGAGGCTGTGGAGTCTCCTTCTCTGGAGATCATCCAAACCCACCTGGATGCCGCCCTGTGCCCCGTGCTCTGGGTGTCCCTGCTGGAGCGGGGGAGTTGGACTAGACGATCTCTAGTGGTCCCTTCCAACCTCAACCTTTCTGTGATTCTGTGATTCTGTGAACTGTAAATTGGTCTTCCTGGGCCTGCTGGGCGCCTGCTGGCACCTGAGCTGGAGGATGCTCTGAGCACCTCCTGCCATTATCATCTCCTCCTGCGTCTCCTCCTGGCCAGCTTGGAGGCCGGCTCTCCGCAGTTCCTCTTGGCACGCAGGGCCCTCTTCCAGCTGCCCCATTGCTGCTGCTGTGGTTGGGGATCCCCGGCACCGCTGAGCGCCGGCTCTGGGGCTCCCGCTGCCGAGGCCGGGCCTGCAGCCCATGTGGCAGCGGGTGGCCAGGGCAGCCGTGCGGGCCCTTCGCTTGCCGCCGCGGGTGCCAACGTGCTGTGGGAAGGGATGCGCCCGACGTATTTTCCCGAAGAGCCGATGAGTTGCTTGGCGCGCTGCTGCTCGCTGCCTTCCAACAATTGTTAAGTCACAGTTCGGTCTGAGGCGAGACAGAGCTGCCCTTGGCTTTGGGAATAAAGGGCTGGAGCCTGAATTATTCCTGATTTAAAGGCCCACTGTTAAGGCTGGTCAATGATGGAGAAAGGCGCTTTTCCCCTCGTGATGGGGGGGCGCTGGTAACTGGTGCTTTCTGAGGCTGCTGTTGCTTCCTTGGAGCAAGCTGCTCCCAGTTGGGCCATCTATAATTTCAGAATATTTCAGAATATTTCAGAATATTTAAGGTTGGAAGGGACCTCTACAGATCATCTAGTCCAACCTTCCTGCTCAAGCAGGCACACCTAGAGCATGTAAAGCATTTCATGCTGCCTCTCGAGGCAAAAGACAAAAGGAGGAAAAATCTCCCTTCCAAGCACAGGATTGAGGCAGCTTTTCCTCAGAGGCATCAAAAACTGGTTTTTGATGCAGAGATTGTCTTGGGTCAGGAGCAATACAGAAACCTGATAGTGGAGGAGACCAGAAAAGGTGCCCTGTGCTACCAGGCTGCCCAGGTGGTGCTCAGGTGGGATCAGCAGTTTGAATGGCTGTAAGGACCGAGACACGTTGTTTTTCACTGCAAAGCTGGTACTGATGTTACATTTTGGACCTTTTGTGCTTCCTTACAAATTGGATAAAATGAATTTGTCCAATAAGTGGCCCCGGAAACAACTGGTAGAAATAAATAAACCTGCCTCTCCTTCTGGATTTGGCTAGATATTTGTCGCCTATTACTTGACAGTTCACCTGTCAGCAAAGCAACTTGTATCTCCATTCTGTGTGCAGATTTTCAAAATATTAATTTGTCAGGGTTGTTTTAATTTGAAGAATCCCTAAATTGGCAGAGAAAATCATTATCTCATGCTAACAAATTGCTTATTCTAGTGTAAGTCTTTTTAGCTACAGTACAAGCTCTGCTTAATCCTAAAGGGTTTTTTTCAGTATCTTGCTTCCTTCTACACTCAGGCAGACATAACCCCACTTACATGCAAAAACTGTCTGATCTGGAAAGCCAAACTGTTTAGAAAGAAACACTTGAAAGGTAACACTTGAAAGATTGCTCCAGGGTCTAACACATGATGCTCTCTGACTGTTAGTGAGTATCAAAAGAAATTAAATATTGGTAACACGTTGAAGCAAAAATTGATTATTTACCACAGACTTAATTTTAAGCATCCATTTTCCAAACTGCACTTTGCACCTGCTTTCTCTGCATGTGCATCTAGACTTCGACAGTAATTGAACTGTTTGATCACTCCTGACATATTCTGAGCAGGAAACCTATTTGACTTCTCAAAATGCTAAGCAATTCGGTGCTCTGTTTTGGATGGAAGTTTAAATAAAACGTATTTGTTTCTTGTTTTCCCAAATCTTGCCAAGATATTTTATAATTCCTACCAGTGGCATTAAAATTACAAAATTTCCAATGCAATCCTTGATAGCCATAGGAGACAAAGCAAAGAGTTGAATTGAATGTGCTTCATCTTCTGTAGAAAGAAGGTGAAATGAACTCAATAAGGGAGGAGAAAGGGGAAAAGAACAAGCAGAAAATTGTAAAAAAAAAGAAAGCATTTAAAAACTCTGTCTTAAAAATTTCCATTTTTTTCTTTTCTTTGCTGTTATAAGACATTATGTGTTTAAAATCTTGAGCAATAGAGTAGACTCAAAGAAAAGAGTAAAAGTCAATGGCCCTTTTTCACTATTGGTTTACAATGCTGAAGATAAAGGCTTCCTATTTCTTACTCTAAATTGCAATGTTGGCTGATGTTCCATATAGCTGCATAGTTGAAATGAGTTTGGAAATGATGTGTTAGAAGGTTTCATTTTGTAGGACTGTTTGATATCATATAAGGAATATTTTTTGAAGTGCACCAAGTTAACACCAATTTTTGTGCTGTATCTAGATCTTTCAAAATAGATCTTTCAAATAGAAACTAACTATTCTTTGAAGATCTCAGTTGTATTTTAAAATTTTCAGCTGAAATGGAAACTCATTTCTGAAATTAGACCAAGCAAAACAGAATACAAATATGCAAAAGAAACTAACCTTTCCCCTTGTTTCCTCACTTTTGAAGGCCTTATGTTTCAAACAAAATGTTTTGGGTCTCTAGAACAATTTCACTGTGTCTTCTCTCCTTGTCTTTCTTTATTAATAGAGTAGAACTTTTCCTGTTTGAAAAGGCCAAACTGTCTTGTTAGGGGACAGCATCTTCCGAAAGAGATTCAAGTCGACAGTAAAATAATTTATTATTTGAATGTTTCTGTCTTAGATACCTGTTTTGGAAAGCTGTAAGTAGCTTATTTCATGGGGCCCTCATCTGAACAAGTGATTATCCAGGAAAATGTCTCTTCAAAAATGTCCTCGCTAGCCTTCTGGTAACATGCAGATGCTCTTGAGAGTCTAAAGGTACCTAGCTATCAACGTCCAGTATGGAAATTCAAGAAAGAGTGAAGGCTTTGTGCAAGTTGAAAGAAAGGAAAAGATATTTCATCAAGAATTTGAATGACAAACATGTATATGTTAGTCTTTTGCCTCAAGAGCATGAATCATTTCTTTGACGTATACTGTTTAGCTTGATGAACAATAATTTTGCGTTTATTTGGAATATTGTGGACATCTGATAGTTCTGTTCTTGGTGAAACAAAATTTTAGTTGTTCTTATGCTTAGGTAACCTCAACTCCAGGTAGCAATATTTGTCTTTTCCTCAAGAAAATGCTTCATGCTCTCTGTGGTACATGGTGTCAGTGTTGCTCACGTGTCGGAGGGGAAAGCCTTTCACAAGGAAGTTGCACAAAGAGTAAGCCTGAATCTTTTGGGAAACATTAGTTTTTTTGAGCAACTATCTACTGTAAAAGTGCAAGAAATTAATTGGAATCATTGTGTTCCGGAATCCTCAGCTGTCTATTGAGAGGAAAAGTAGCAAATGCCCATTAAACCCAGCTAATATGCGAGTGCTTCAGCACCTCAGAGCAGCAGCTCAGCAAGTATCACCAATCCTGTTAACTCATTTTCTGGAGCGTTCATCCATAGGAGAAGAGGTCCAGGGAGCCTCACACGTGTATAATTTGCAGGATTTCTCCTCTTGGAAGGGCAAAGAATTTTACAAATCAGGTATGTTTGTGTTTGACTATGCTGACACAAGGTGACCATTTCATCCTGCCATGTATACTGATATATCTGGTGTTTGCAGCAGGATCAGAACATACATATTTTGAGAAGAAAGACAATGAGGAAAAAAAAAAAAAAAAAAAAGAGGTACAAGAGATGTACCTGGAAAACTGTCAGGAAATAGTAAGCTTAATAGTAAGATAGAATTTGCTTGGCTTTTTAAGAATCTTATCTCCTTTTTTTCTTAAATTTAGTTTTCTTTTTAATTTGTGAAAAATCTTTCCTTCTAACATTGTCCAAAGTATGTGTTCTGGAATACATTTCCCTTTAGTTAAGGAAATACATTTGAGTGTATGATCGCTTGACTAATGACATGGGATGTGATTTTGCAAGTTTTGCATATTACTTTTAGTAGTTTAATAACTTTAGAGAAAAAGAGTTTATTTGTAATGGACAGTTCAAAAGATAAATGTTGGGATAGTAGCATATTTCTGCATTTTAAGTTTGAGCAAATAGCTGTAATGATATTGATCATCTCTCTACTTGTATGGGTGAAGAGTAGCAGGAGAAGAGCTGAGAGTGGCTGTGTTGTATCAATATCATAAAGTGGTGCTTCCCATAATTGCCTTTTTCTTTCTAACAAGAGAGCGATATGATAAAATGAGTCTGAATAGCTTCCAAACTCACACAGCTTGAGATGAGGAATGAAGAAAAAAAGGGTGCATGTATGGAGAATGCCTTTGGTTTTGCCAGGCTTTTCTGTTAAGACTTACTGCTCTTCATTTTACTACAAATGATTGATGAGAAACAATTCACGAATGTGCATGCAACAAAAGGATGTGAATTTGACACTTTTTATAATTGAAGAGAGGAACAATAAGGCCCTGATTCAAGAACAGAGGTAACAAAAGTTTCAAGTTAAGCATGTCTTCCAGTGCTGTTTGCACATCAAAATTCCCTGATTTAACCCTGCAATTACAATCAAACAAAATAAAAGTTCAAACTCTTTTGATCATCACTCTTCAAAGTGCAGCTGGCAGGTCAAGCTCCTTGTCTTTAGCCCACACACCTTCAAGAGATGGTCTGATTTCTGTGGTAGTACCTACCTCCTGGCAGAAATTTCATGAGTTTAAGAATGAAGATTTTCAAATCCATTTTTTGATACAGTAAATTGATTCAAAACTCCTTTTCTAACTGTGAATTCTAAGGGAGGGGAACTGTAGATTAAAATTGAAGAGAAAAAAAGAAAAAACCCTTAACATTTCTGAGAAAATTAGCTATAATAATCTTCATGCATGACTGTTTGGCTTCAGCTTGTGATTATTCTCTCTACACAGATGTTCCACTAGCATGAACAATATTTAATTTTTGAGATGTTGTTTACTATATAATCCCGTTTTGCATTTTGCCTGCCTTGTAGATGTCATTAATGGTTGACGTTATAGAATTCAGTCATGTTTCAGCAGGCATTCTGTCTGTCAGAATGACAAATTAGCCCCTGAAAATTGCATGAAAATCTAAAATGAGGCTCATGTATGGCAGCAATGAATTGGAGCTGCAGTGTTCCAAAACACTGAAATATTGACACACGGGCATTGATGGCCATTGCGTCCATGGCCTTCAAGTAAAACCACCAGTCAGGAGCAGCTCTTGGCTCCCTTGGGAGCTCTGTTCTGGGTCGGTGAATCCAGACTTCATCCCTGATGTGCTTTGCATGAAATCTTAAGACTCTCAGGACTTGGTTTGAAAAACACCCCTTGGAGTGTAATGAATGTCTTGTTCATTTTGAGGTTCTCCAGTGAGACCCTACTGGTATCAAGTGCAACAGGTGAAGACCCTCATGCAATCTCAAAGTTTTCAAGACTGCTAGGAGTACATAAGGGAATTTTTCCTTTCTGTCTTTTTGTCTGTATCTCAGTAAAAATGCTACTCATTTTCCAGAAGGCTAAAGTGATCATAATGTAAGTCTATTTTAACTCATGGTTGAAAATCTGAAATGCTCAATCTATCAGGAAATAGAGGAAAATACTGTGGCAAAAATGACAAAGTTGTTTCAAGGAATTTTGAATTCTTGGAACGTTAAATAGGGAGATGGAATTAATTCAAAAACCTGTATCAGTCAGTACACCTAGCAGTGCTATTTAAAGCTATTAGTCTGCCAACTGAACGGTGGAGATAGAGACTTTTGTTGTTGTGATGGCCTCAGGTCAGGCGAAACCTCAAAACTCCTACGCAAAACCTTTCTTCTCAACCTAAAAGAACATTTGGATGCCCAATAGTCCTCTCAGAGCTATGTGTAAGGGTTGTTGTCTTTCAAGTCAGAGTCAGGCGTTCAGGATCATGCCTCTATTTCACTAAGCACAGATATTTACAGCAGTGTTGAGATTTGTTTTAGAGCATTTTTGAAATATTTCACATATTGTACTGAGATATTTTTTCCCTAAATAAGAAGTTATTACAGTAGCAGTAACTTGGATTAAGTTTATAAGATCTTTCACATGCTATAAATATTTAAGTCACAGATAAAAATTTCTGATAATTAAAGCACGCTGTACTGTGGACACTGTCTTGCATCTTTGTTTGACAGTCTGGAATGAGGTAAAAGATAACAGAAAAAAAATTGGCATCTGTAATTAAACAAAACTAATTGCATGAGTAAAAAAGGCAACCAAAACTAGAATAACTAGCAGGACATTTATCCAAAGGATAGAGAGGCTCGGTGTAGGTCTACAGAAAAGGCTTGAAGCAGCAGGTTTTGCTTCACTGATTCACAAGTCTAAATGAACTTTGCAAATTAAGTTCACTTCCTGCAGTTCTCCATCTATAGTTCAGCACAAACTCGAGTATTTGGGGATTCTGCCTCTGCGCTCTCCTCTCCTCTATCCCTGTTCTTTCAGGTGGGCAGGGGGTGCCTGTAAATGAAAGATTTTGTGTTGCACCAGTGAGCTTTCTGTCTAACCATTCCTTGCAAATTGTAAACGGACAGAGCCTGAGGTTGTGCCTTCATTTGGGGCGCTGCTGGGAGCACCTTGGAAAGCCTTGGAAATGTCTCTGTGGGTAATTCTGAAAGAACTGACCGTGTCCTGCTGCCTGCCAGGGCACTCGTATGCACACAGGGTGCATTCACACCTGCCACAGCGCTCTGTGACTACCTTGAATGGATGTCTGGAGACAACAGGTAAAATACCTGGAGAGACACAGAAAATACGATGTAAAGCAGAAAACAGGGGTGTAAAATGTGAAAAAAAAAGATTCCGTTCAGTGCAAACAAGAGCAAGAAATGGCTATACATAATATGTTAAGTAGATGCAGCAGGATTAAAATGAAGACATTACTTTTCTGGCCAAGATTTTCAAAAAAGTCTTGATAAGGTTATCAAATCCTGCTGGTTTTAAAGAAGAATTTCAATCCTAAACACTTTAGGTCTTATTCTAAACTGGAGTACTTAATGTATTCTCTCAGATGATGGGGATTATCTAAAGAGAAAACAAATAGAAATACTTGTAAAATACAAAGTTTTAATGTAAAGTGCAGATGTTTGAGAATTCAAATAAAATGATAAGGCATAAGAGATATAAAACAGAATACAGAGTGTTTTTCCATTTGAGAAAAAAATAGAAATTAAAAGATAGAATTTTAAGGGAAAAAAAGTTTTTTGCAAATGCAGAATATAAAATCCTGAAGCCATGTCTACTCTTAATAGACATGAATCTTGTTGTTAGTGCTATTCTGAAGTGATAGCACTTCTGAATATTAGATAGACTTTCTGAATAGTACCAAGCTTTCTGTTCAGCTACAGGTATGTGAAATGGCACTCACTAAACTTTAAGTACCGTCTGTAATGCTGTAGATAGATAACATTAAGGCAAGTTTTATACTGTAATAAACTACCACATTCTGATTTACACCTTTGTTTTCAAGCACATCCTATTCAAGTTAGTTAAATTTCACAAGTCATATCCAGCTGTTAGGTTTCATTAAAGCAAAACGGAGCCTAGTCTCCTACGGTACATCCCGTCAGCAGTGGATTGCTTCCACTTTTTATACCTTTTGGTATAAAAACAAAGCATCAGCATGAGGGAGAATTACATATAACTGTCAGTATCCTGCAACATAATATAGCGGATAATAGACTTAAAAATAAGTTAACCATATGGAAAGAGGAGCGCACAACCTCCCTCTTCTGTTCCTGTTTGCCGTGGAAGTTTCTAAAGGAATTTACGTCTGAAATAATGGCTGTAAAATGCACAAGGAGCAAAACGTGGCGGCCGATTTACATCCAAATCCTTCAGCGTGGTTGTGGACTGTATATGTCAGCATGGAGTTTAGATAAATGCCTTTATCCCCCATGACCTAACAAAACCTTCCAAAGGCTTGCTGCCTTGTTAATCAAATCGTGAGGTATTTTCAGGAGGGATGGATAATGTTCAGTCGTAAGATGGTATGAGAGGCTGACACCTTTAGAGTGGATGATCCGTGTTTAACTTGGGACCCTTGGAACTGTGAGCACAGGCAAGAGAGCCCTGGGAACTCAGTGCCTCAGGTACATTCCTCAGTGTCTCAGCATGAAATGCCTAATCGAGAGAAAATTCCTGCCTTTCCTATTTGCTAATTCTTTTTATATATAAGAAATTAAAGGTAAATATTCCCTACACAGGGCATTTATAGTGTCTTAGATTGCCTTCTTTTTGTGAATGTTTTTCTATCAGGATATCATATGTTCATTTTAATATATTTAGTTTGAATAAAGACACTTGGCCAAGTGACAGGCATCTGGTAACTAAACAAAGCAAATAGCCATATAAGAGCCTGCCCAAATCTTGAGAAAATAAATGCTAACCATTGCAATTTTCTTTGTACCTTTGGCTGACGAGGGCAGAAAAAAAGAGGAAAAGAAGGGATAGAGAAAATTAATTCCTCCGTTGTGAATATCTACCAACAATCTCTTTTCAGGGGACTTTCTATTCCTGACAGGATGGCCTTGGAATGCAAACAAAGCTTGTAATCCTATGACCCAGGAGGTTATAGGATATATTAAAATACTCCATCAAAAAATTTTAATTCTGGCTATTCTCACCTCTGTCAATTGGTTCCTTCTAACAACTGGATCTTTCCTGGAATTTGTTCCTTCTAAGTACTTTCCTGGAGAAACAGATGCCCAAAGTATCTGCGGTTAGCGGTTCACTCAGGGTGAGTGAACGTGTGCCACTGTACTTTGTATTTGTCAACGTAGCGTCTGCAAAGGTGCCAAGACGTGGAACCCTTATTAAAAATGCAAATGCATTCTTATCTTTTGCAAACCCCAGACAGTGGATGAGGGGCGGTAGGACTGGCTCCCAGCTGTGCACTGCAGCAATCCGCAAGCTGCGTCCGAGGCCGGTGGCGGGTCTGCGCTCACTGAAGCTGATTCAAGTGGGCATGCGATTCCCCAGGGCTGCCCGTCTGCTCAGGGCTCTCATGAGCAGCGCCCGGGCCTTGCTCGTAGGGGCAGGCAGCTTCCCTTGGCGGAGTTCTGTGCTCGCTGGGATCCCCGGGTCAAGCGCTGTCCAACAACGAGCTGCAGTCCTGGCGTGGGCACCTAACGTGCTCCAGAAGGGCGCTCTGGTAGGAGAGGGTGCAGTGGCTACTCGGAAATTTCCTGCAGAAAATAAATTATGAGAAATCTAAGTGGAGAGGCTTAAAAAAAAATCTACTCCATTATAGCTCTAGTATAAGTAAATGTTTACGTGCCCTTTAGACTTTATGAAAAACTGAAGATTTATGTGTTACGATACCCCTTAAATACATGCAAGATCTATTATTTCATGGCATAATAGAGGATAATAGGAATAAGGGTTTATTATGAGACCTTTGCTCTGAATATGTAATGGCCTAATAATGGTGCAAACACTGTCTCATTGGCAAGTGTACCCATCTGGAGAATTTTTTTTAACCTCTATTGGTTAATGAGTATTTCAGGTTGGTCAGGCCATCTGCCTGATAGATCTCACTTTTCAAAAAGCCTTAGACCAACTATTCATTGCGAATTAATTTCTAAGGGTGTTTTTTTCCCCCAGTATTTTGAATTACATCTTAATTTAAGTTGCATCTTTTACCTAGTATCATCTTTACAGAACAATCTCTTTTAATGGAATGAAAGCTTCACGTTACGCAAGTAGTTACTGCCTGGACAGGCTCCTTCTGCAGGTGTTCAGAAGCAGGTAAATCGTTTTCTTGAATCATGCTGCATCACCATGTATATAAAACAAGTGTCCAGCTCACTTTCCAAATTTGTGGGTAAAAGTAACTGCTGTGCTGCTCCCTTCACTCGCACGGCACATTTAGAGGTGTGGGCCTACCCCGGGCTTGGGGAGGGCTGAATGCACAGACAAACAGAGGCTTTAGGCGCTGGGCTGTGGTGGTGTCAAAATCCACGCACCAGGCAGGAATGACCAGACAGGGTTGCCACCTGAAACTGGTGAGCAGAGCCAAAGCCACTGGGGGCACTGCGGCCTGTCTTCCCATTGCGCTCTTCTAGTGAAGCAGCTAAACGGGCACCTACGCGTGAGGCTTGGAAGTCTCCCTGGGTAGTCCCTGGGCGCCCTCAGCAACGCTCCGGCAGTCATTTCATCTGGGAAATAGTGTTTGGCTTCTGTCTAGTGAGGCCCTAGGAGATAATTCTCCCTGGAGCCGCTCTCAAAGAGGGCTGGTACCCAGCCTTCAGGAGGGTTTGCTTTTATCCTTATGGCAGCTGTGCTTAACGTAAACTCTCGGACTTAAAGCCCATCTTTAAAAGGAGCAAGTGTTTAAAAGCAACTTGTCTGTGGAAGGTTCCTAACAGCGCAACATGCCTTCCAAATAGCACAGTGACCTCAGAGAATACGTGGCAGCCGGTAACTCTGGGAATTACAGAATGTTTCAGTTTCATCTGTTGATAATGGACTTTTTCATCTTGGAACTTTGTGGAGCAATTCGAGCAATGCATTCTACTTTTTATCTTTGTTACATTTAGAGAGACCCACTTGAGAAATGCTAGAGGGCATAGGGATAAATAGTACTAGAGGTACCGCTGTCTACTAGGTTCATAGAGGTGATAGGAGAGAAAGTGGTGAACTTCTGATGGAAATTCCTTTGTGGCAGATCTTTTCACAGCAAGTGAGTTCTTTTAAAGGAGTCTCTTGGAGCTCACAAGTGTTATGCGAGGACAGATGGACGTAGAGTTTATAGAATGACTGAGACCTATTTAGGATCCTAGAGGGCATGCCGGGTTTCTGAAATAGGAATTTGGGGATTTTAAGGTGAGAAATGAGCCACATCAAGAAGGATTTCATGAAGATAAGATCAACATTTCCCTGCTTCTCTTACAAATATTAATCATTCATTTTATGAACTAAATGGTAGTTATTGGCCACCGCATGGATAATGAAAGTAATGTTGTGTTAATGATCAGTATTTAAAACCAATATTATGGATGTTTTTTATTTTAAAGTGCTAGGAAGAATTGTAAGCAGTATTACCTCTACCACCACACAGGACAAAAACCTCCTGAAGGGATATTTGTATGTTGTGCAAGCTGTCTTACCTTAGGAACAGATATTAGCAAAGAGCAGAGCTCTTTGAGACTGTTCTTTTGGGAAAGTAAACATGAGAAAAAGAGAAACTCTATTTTAATATACCTCAATCCAAAATGTGCACAGACAAGCTTTGTCCTTCCATCTGCTTTTTCTTTCTTCCTTTCTGGTATTCCAGCTCCAGGAAGATCATTCAGTTTCTGCAGAGGACCATCGCTTTCTAGGTGCGATGGATCTCAAAGATTGTATGGGGGATGAGCAATTGTACAAATACTACCATGTTTGGCTAACCTGCCAGGAAAAAAGATACTGTAATTAAAGCAAGCTTAGCCAAACTTGTTGCCAGAGACTGAGACTATATAAAAGTCCATAGTTAAATGAATTATGTACTTGTGCAACGTCAATAATACACAGGGCACTGCAGTAACTTTCATTCTTGGTAACACAGTTTCTTTCTGCAGAAAAGTAAATTTA
This sequence comes from Nothoprocta perdicaria, assembly GCF_003342845.1. NCBI lineage: Eukaryota > Metazoa > Chordata > Aves > Tinamiformes > Tinamidae > Nothoprocta > Nothoprocta perdicaria. The sequence continues at coordinate 2,296,987 of NW_020455810.1, forward strand.
TGTTCCAAACATTTTAAAAACTAATAAACATAATTCACTGGAAAGCTGCTGCAGTAACTGTCATATCAAGAGGATGGTTTACAGCCAGCAGAGTGTCTTTCAGTACTTGGAGGGTTATATATTGTCACCAGCTCCCTAGCATTAATGTTGGATCGATGTCAAACTGTCCTCTCTTGGGACTGTGACCCACACGAGACGATGTGCGAGTTATTCCCCTGCCCACCCTACAGCTTGAGACGTCCTTAGCATGAGTCTGTGCACCTTAGGTGCCACAGCTGTGTGATCTGAAGCACTAATGTCAGGGCAAACGGTGCTTGAATTATATAGTGAAATACTAAAACAAGCGTAAAGTGTCTGGAAACGTATTGCTTGGGAAGACTTTGGACATACCAGCTGCTCAGGTTTTTATGTATTTTTTTTTCCCCTTTGTGTTCATTCAGTTCATAGGAAGACAACAGAACTAGTTGTTTCTGGAGCCTTTTACAGTAACAAGAAAAAAAAAAAAACAGTTTTTATCCATAGCTGTGGCAGAAAGACAACTGACCCTCACATCTGACCAGCGTCAGATGAAGCACAGCGATCAGCTTCCAAGTTCCCAGCTTTTCTGGAGGGAGTTAGCTGCGGAAACTAAAGATGCAGATAGTCTATCAAATTTTTCAGTGGCGTTCTTTTTATATAAATATGAAATTGAATACTTCTAAAGGAAGAATATTGGTAAAATAGTTCTGTGGTGTGGTGTGTGTGTGGGGTAACTCTTTAAAGATTCTTCTGTGAAACAGGTAAAACTCTGAACAGAAACTTGGGTCTCTCCCTTCACCAGGTAAATGTTTTGGATGGGACAGCTGACTGCTCATTTTTACTCCTATAGTTTAAGAGAACAATTATTTGTACATTTATATATATATATATGAAACTATTTATAAAGTTATTTATATATGTATATATAAATGTGTGTGCATATTTGTGTGTGTATGTGTCTCTATATACACATACACATGTATAAAAATACAAATATTCTCTTGAATAAAAGACCTGATTCCCAGCAGAATTCCCTGCTGTGCTTCCCTTCCATGTTCCCTTCCACGCTTGGAATTTAACAGACAATATCCTAAATGTTCTCTGAAGTATTTCCCTCCTGTTTATTCCAAATGTAGTCTTTCTCAGGAAGTAAAACCACTGCAAAGGCAAGAAGAGACAGGGAGGGAAGGGAAAAACAGCACTGTCCTTAAGACTATACACATGGCCAACAGAGAGGCATCAACTTCATCTGTAGGGGTGGCAGCATTTATTGATATTTTATAATGTTACCTGTCTATGTTGTGCAGTTTGGACTGCTGTACCATATCAGACTGCTGTACCATATCAGGTGTAGCATTTATTTCTGCATTTTTTGCAATATATAGCAAACACAGAACATGTTTAGTACAGCCAAATGCAACCAAGAGATGGCAGCACTGTTTTTTTAATATTGTTTATTCACTATCTGCACTAAGTTATACATCTGTCAATAGCAGTATTGAACCTTTCGTGTATGATACACATATTCACTGTTAAGGGAACAAGTCTTAAGAGGAGACCTTTAAAATACTGTCATCCTTGCTGCTAATGGAAAGTGTCTTTTCCCACTGTACGTATGCATAATGCAGTATCATTTCTGTCGCAGAGAAACCTCTCAAACCCCAGAACTCCACTGAAATTTAGATGTCTCCAGACTGCTTTGATCCATGGCACTGAGCAATCTCACTTCATCGTTTGCTTTGCTTTGCTTCCATGCAATTATTTCTATTCCATTTTTACTCCAGGGAACAATTTTTCTCAGCAGGCAATGTTTCTTAGAATATAGGACACCAAAGTAACCATAGCTGGTAGTTTCTTTACCAGTGACTTTAACTGCATTCTACCTCTCTGAGAAAAACATTAATCATTTCAGTCTGATTTGAAGAAAAAACAAGGAAAAGCAAGGGGACATGGCCATGAAAAGATTATTAGCATTGTCAAGAGATTGTTCGTGTTTCTAGCTATCTGCCATAGGATTGTGCTAAATCACTGTTTCTGACTCTAATGTGCCTTATCACGACATATATACCAAGACTCAAGCATTTTTAGTAAGTTGATTTGCTATTGGTGCTGCGTTTTTAAGTGATTTTTTTTTAGCCTGTAGTAGACATCTGCAGAGTAAAGGGTAAATGGGATAATTCAATCTACACATGAAGTATTTGAATACTAAATGAAATGAGTTATGACAGTTTGAGATTTGATATTCTTCAGGTAAGTGTAAGTAAAACTTTTTGTTTTACATTTTAAAATTCACTAAGTTGTATATGGCTACAAGGTCAGAATTTCTAAACTTGGCCGTGTTAAAAAGCAAGATGATTTAGTTCTTGAATAGGTATCAACTTCTAGTAAATTTAATTTCAAATCAACTCTTATTGCCATTTTGCAACAGGTAAAAAGTGAAGAAGAAAAAAAGAAATAATATTTTATTTATTTTTAAGTTTCAGAAGTTATGACTAATTCTTTAACGATTTCATTCCTGTCAAGACAGACTATGTGAAACCTCCTATTCTGAGTGATGTTACAAGTAGTGCATGTCTGTGTATGCCTAAACATTCAGAAGGCAATGTGAATAGTTTATGGGCTAAAATGTTGTTTTTCAGCCTTATTTTTAAAATGGCAATATTTACAGCCCTAATCTCTGCTAAGATAGTGGAATTAATATGTATCTTTCTAGCATTATTTATCTTTCAACAGAATTATGTAGCTCTTTCTTAGATAAGCACTGCATGGAGGAGTTGACCATCCCTGTTTAAAAATAAGCACCTGGTTGTTTGCTAATGCTAATAAGGAAAATAAATAATCCAAAAGATTATCTGCTTCCAGATTTAGAGTAATTTTAATTTAGCATGCCCAACCACTGTGGGAGTCATGATCTGGCCTTTGGAGAAGGTGGCACTTTTGAACCAAGGTGGTCACCTTGTACACAGCTAAGACAGTTAGGGGATGTTTTGCTTGGAGATTGGGAATCCATAGCAATGGAATCAATAGCAGTGGAGTGTGAAATCCCATATGCCCAGAGGCTCCTGAATTATCCTAAGACAGGAAAACAGTTGAGGGAGTCCCATGTTATGCAGCTGAAGACCCCGCTCCAGGAGCCTCACAGAGGAGGTTCCTGTGGGCCCTCAGACAGCAACAGGCCATCTTCTCTGCAAGACTTCCTTCTCCAAGTTAGTGTTTGCAAGGCAAAGCTCTCCTTTACTACGGGCTGTGCTTTGTTTTTAAACACACTGTTCATGTCGGTCCATGCCATACAGCATAACTGGCAGTTTTGTTGGCACCACTTATGAGGGGGCCTATTCTCCATGAGACTGAATGCTTCTTGGCTCAGGCTGGGTCTCCTACTGGGAATGGCACAGAGAGAAGGTGGGTTAGAGCTGGGGTCAAACATAGAAGTGTTATGGGGATTCATTTGGCATTGGATTGGCCCTTGTGAGACCCTCCAACTTCAAGGAAGTAGTTTATGTGATACTTAGGAGAAACCAAGGAATTGCTCCTGTTCTATCTCAGCTATACTACCCCAGTTTTGCTACCCAGTACTGAGGTACTTTTTCTACTTCTAAGAACCACCTGCTTGCTTCAGTTTATTCAGTGAAGTGTTGTCAGGGGGACCATGCTGAACAAGGACAGGGCTGTGGCAGGGCTGCAGCTGGTGCTGTGGTGGCATCATGGGGCAGAGACTGGTGGCCCTGGGCTAGGCTGATATGGGGAACTGAGACTAGGGGTGGGCAGGGACCAGCAGGGCTTGAGGGACCTGACATACTTGTCCGGTACATTATCTGAAAAACAGTGGGAATGAAAGCTTATTCACAGCATCTCATTGAAAAAAAATAGATAAAACTGAGCATTTCAACTATTAAAATTTTTATGTGCCTTATGTATAGTTTCAAAAATTGAAGCAGAAACTGAACCCCAAACTGTGTTTATGCAATCCATCTTGAGAAACAGGAACACTAAAGAAGGGTCATGGCAAGCCGACACTTTTGTCAATAGGTATATGGAGAGTCAAGTGGAGTTAAATCGTAGAGATGACAATTAGGAAGCCAACTGAAATGGGCAACCCTTGTTTCCTGTTTGAAATCCACCTGCTATTCATCAAAGAAAGTTTGTGAAAATCGCTTGCTGTCTTTCGTTTCAGAGATGCTGCCTCTTGTTTCAGTTTCCTGTTGGCATTTCCCTATGTGAGCTGGTCATTAATGAATCAAAAGCCTGGGGAGACCTGGAAACTTTTGAAGGACTTCAAAGTCTACCAGGCTTTCACAAATGAAAACCACTGGGGAAGTCCTGAAAGTACTGAGAGATGTTGACCTGAGCGACAGCTCAGGTAAACAGCAGCTCACAAGGCTGCCTACAGGCTAGGCCGGAGCCAGAGACATCACTCCTGTTAGTGGCTCTGTTTGGAAAGGATTCAGACCAAACAGCGACAAGAGCTTTGCGACAGTCAGTAACACTGGATTTCAAATCCACTATGAAACCTCAAAGCTCTTTGGAGTTTCACTAGTGAGAAAGGCAGCATCTCAATTTCTCCATAACCTTCAGATTTCAGAGGATTCTGCTCTGAATAGCACAGGTCTTGGTGCAAACCAAAGCGGAGAAGGTGATAGCAATAGTTAAAGCCTCAGTCATTATTTTAATACGTATGCATAATAGCTTCATCTGCAACTATTAACGAAGCAGAAAATGCAGCCACTTTTAATAAATAAGGATGACTTTAAGCAACTTAATCAGCAAATGATTTGAAACAAAGACCTGAAAGCATAAGACTGATCAAATAAAGATCAGTGAAAAGTACAACAAAGCAGTTTTTGATCACTGATTGGAAAATAACCAGTGAAACAAAATGTGAAATAATCTTTAATGGGACTCAACATGACTTTAATGGGACTTTGTCCAAAAAACTGCTGAAGTCCTTCAGTGCAGTCATGCAGTAACGGAATTTAAATAGCACTGCAAAATATCCAAATCTAACAGTCAACATTAACTCAAGGATTTAACTCAGACTGGATTAATAGAAAGCATTCATTTAAAACAAAATCTGAAAATTTAATTGCAGCTGGGAAAAAAAAGACATAAAAAAAAAGGAAAATCCAGTAAATAGATTCAGGTTTTAAGTACTACAGTGCAAAGTTTTGTTTGTTTTTTTGTTTTTTTTTTTTCATCTGAGCTTCATATGCTGAATGGAATTATGATTGCTGTTCTTTTTCTCTTCTCCCATCTCTCCTTCTTCTCCTCTTCTCCCTTTCCTGCATCAAATCTCTGTGTCCTGCACTGCTTTCTACATAGGTAGGCCTAAATTAAACGTAATATCTGCATATACTTGTGTCTGTTCAGGTGCATCAGAATATTATTTCATAATTGTCTTAGATTACTGAAGGATACTGAGGGAATCCTTCTGAAGAATATAGCAAGTCTGCCCTGTGGCTGTGGCTACAACCAGTTCTTTAAATATTCAGCTTTTAATTGTTTGGAATTTGAGATAAAGAATTGTGCAAAGCAGGATTCCAACTTGATGTTAGGATGAAGGAATTCTTTCCTGGCCTACTAACTGTGTGCCCAGAATGCTAGTCTCTGTGAACAGATTTCATAAGTGCAAGAAATCAGATTATCAGATTCAGTTTATTAATAAGAGAATTACGAGGGAGGATGGCTGTGCAGCTGAGTTAAAAGCCAGTCAGCCTTGTCTCTGCCTTTATGAGTTGCTTGGGTTTTCCACACGCTCATTATCTGCCCAGTGCTTCACCTCAGAGCGGCCCAGCGAGGGTATTTGCGGCTCATGCTGTGAAATGACCCTTAATAGCACTGAGCTGCTTCTGCCATATTGCCTGGTTTTCCTAAGGTGCGCTTTGGAGCTTTGTGCATGAAGGTTTGCTCATCAGCACCGAGAAACTGGCTTTTATGCCTCTGTAAGACTGTATGCAGGAAGAATACTTCAGGAAGCAGGAAATCCTGGCTGGCATTCAAATAGCTAATCAGCTACAAGCTACACATTCATAGCAGAATAGAGGAGCATGATCTTCAAGATCAGTATTTCATGTCTTCATCTCTTTTCTTTGAGCTTTTCAGTAGCCTGTCCTTTAGCTCTGTTACTGAAGCTGCCTCGGGTACCTAACGAGTGCTTCATCCAGGCTCGGAGGGGAAGAAACCCTCTCGCTGTTAAGCGCTCTTGCTGGCGCTCCTCCAGGTGAACCTCAGGGATCCATCTCAGTGGCAGCCTCCAGACAGGACAGTTAAGGAATGGGACTGCTTAGTTTCAGTAAGAGACACTAACAGAGACCAATCTATAGATTCAGATTTTGCCCTAAACACACAATTCTGATTTGAAACTCCGCAAGCCAGCAAGTGAGATCCCAAAGGTCTTTTCCAGCCACAATGATTCTAAGCAGAAGCGGGAAAGCGCACAAGGAATTTGGCAGCTTGGAAGTGGGCCGCACGTGCAAAAAGGCCTGTGGATGAAGTTCCCTCTTACATACTAACACACTCCCTCAGTAAACAGTGGAGCAAAAGATTATTTTGCATCCATCTTCCTTTTACTCCCTTTTACTCTCCTTGCTTTTTACTGCTTCCTGCAATACAGACTTTTCTGTGAGCTGTGTGAGCAGGGATGCGGTCCTCCTGCTTCCCGAAAAACTGCTTTGGAGGCGCGGGAGAGTCAGCTCCGTTTACCCTCGCAAGGCCAGGCCTTAACAAGCAGTTATGTACCTGATGTCACAAAGGCAGTGCCTAAGGAGATTTCGAGGTGGACCCAGCAGGTTAAGCATTCACAGGCCGTGTGGGTTTAGTGATTTCCACGAGACACAATATATATCAGTGGAGCCCCACACAGAGCCCTTCAGAGATATTGATTTGGGTTGCAGTGACACAGAGCTCTGGCAGTGAACTTCTGTTTCCAGGCTAGTTGGGGCTGCCTTCCAGACGGGGTTGTCTAGTTAAATCACAGCAAAACACTTACAGGGCTCTGCTGCTTCCACTTCTCTGCGTTTGATTTCCTCTCAGCTTCGGGCTCTTTAGGCAAGAATCCCACCTGGCGCTTGCCTGCATCCTGAGGCACACAGATACTTAACAAAACGTAGCCCAGACACTGAATCGTGATGTAGTGACTGAATAAGGCTCAGCAGGAAAATGAAAAAAATATATTTATGAATGGAACTTGCTTGCACCCAAAGTGAGCTTTTCAATATTTCCAGTTTAAAGTCTATCAAGCAGATCATTTTTAAAAGTAGGTTTTATCCTTAATACAGAGAACAGTGGTAGTTTGTGCTGCTTTGCTTTCTCACATCATTTTAGTATGCTTCTCAGTGAAAGTTCTTCAACCTAGCCTGCTGTCCCTCATCACACAGGCTGTTCATATACACTTGAATCAAACTTAAGGGACAAGAAGCTGCTGTCCAGTATTTCTTATCCCGCTGGGCAGAAAGGTCAGGCCAGCCTTTAAGCATTTGAAGCTCCATTAGTGAATACTCATAAAAGAACCAGAGCAGGTAATCAGGTTAATTGCTAAACCTTTTAGCCTCTTTGTAGCTGGTTGGATTCAATTTAGATATTCATACTCCAGAAGCTACAAACCCCATGGAATTATATTTGAGCAAAATGGCTACTTCATGATTTTTTTTTCTGCCTGATATGAAATGAGGAAGGAATATGGTTAAAGACAGCATATGAAAGCGTTTAGTGAAAACAGAAGATTTAAAGTGAAACCTTGTCAGTCTTAAAAATTAAGTCTTCTGATTTAGCTAAGTGTTCAGAGAAGTAATTTGCAGGTAAATTATGAAGCATAACTAGGAAAACACCAGGAAAAACACTTCTATGAGATGAGTATAGAAGAAGGTGTGATATCTAGTGACAACCTTAGCAGTCTTGAAGAAAGCAGTAGAAAAAACATACCACAGAGAACCTCTTTACTAAATATGCTTTCAAAGAAAGAAGCATAGATTTCTTTTAAAATTATTTTATATCACAACATCTTTAATTAACATTTTTAAGGAAATCTATAGTAGAAGGAATGGAAGTAATAATTTAAGTGACAGCAAACAGGTAGGGTCACTAGCAATTTCTGCCACACGGAGTAAGAAAGTCCTGCCTCTGTAATGCAGTTAGTGCCTGGTGGTGTTTAGGTGGCCCCAGAGGCTTTCCTGCAAAGGACATGGGTGCGCAGGAGGGAGATGAAGGTGGCTTGTGAGGTCCTATCAGCACCCACTGGGTGATCTGCCCAGGCCAGGCAGAGCAGAACGGCGAGTGCTGAGCGCTCATAGTCCACGGGCAGGCTGCACAGTTAAACCAAGCAGTTGACTTTAGGGAAGCCAAAATGACTTAAAGGATTAAATATTGACAACTGTGTGTGTTATTCATTGTTACATATTTCAATAGAATTTTGGATTATATATTGGCATATTGTAGGCTAAGAGGTGAGAGAGGGATCTCAGAAAAGGCTAAAAGCAACTAATAGTGAAGTAGAGCTGAACTGTTTGCTACTTAGTCACTGCATTAGAAGAGCTTTGCAAAATTAGAATATCATGTTAAGGGATATTTTGCAGTCAAAGGACAGGACCCAGTCCAGATCTCAGTAAGTCCTCCATTTTTATTTAAATTGCAAACGAACAGCTGTTTTCTAACAAGTATGTTCAAAGAAAACTTATTAAAACTTCAGCAAAAACAGTACTGCAGAGTTTCCATGTACAAGGAAAATAAATAGAATTCTAAATTAATGATACTTTCAGATTCGGTGCTCTGAAGGACAGGATGACATTCATGCAAAACAACTGCATTCGAACAGCATTAGGCCGCACAACTAATCCACGTCACATGATTTCCGTCTTAGAAAGCGTATTTAACCAGAGTATGTGGGCAGCAACAAAAGGTAGTTGCTCTACGGGAAGCAAAAATCCTTCTTCAGGCTGTTCCATGTCAGCAACAAGAACCTCAGGGCTGCAGTTGCCTAAATGGCTACTTTTATAATTTGCTGTTTGGATTCTCTGGTTTTCTATAGCTGTCTTAGCAGGTGACCTGAGATCTGAATTCTCTGGAGCAGGGACCGTACATTTCTATGTGCACGAACAGTGGGGATTGGATCTTGGCTGGAGCTGCAGGGTATGGCTGCGATGTAAATGTCAAGTCATAATGGAGTGAGCTCAGGCAATTTCGCTCAGTAATAAAACTTACTGCTTTCAAATGCCACAAGGCTAAAGAAACTTCCACATAAACTGATCCTGAAATCAGTGGAAAATACATTTATCCGCAATGTAACTTAAATATGAGTTATCTAATTGTGAGGCATATTAAAATTTTATTAATCCAATTATGTTGCAGGAGCATACCCTTTAAGAGGAATATATTGATGAATGCTCATGGAATTACCGCCCTTTCTCCTTCCGTCTCTTGGGCTTTCTTTGCAATTTTTGCATAGTCTGGGAAAAATTAAAAAAAAAAAAAGGAAAAAAAAAAGAAAATAGAAAGGAGGATAACACAGTAGCATCTCTGAATTTAATTTTAAGTGAAATCAACCATATTGCCCTCTCTTTATAGAGAAGCCATATTCCCAAAGGTCTTCTGGTGTGAATTCTGGTTTATTCTTTGTCACTACAAGAATGGGTTTCATGTTCATTAGGCACAGTAAGCTGAAAAGATCCATGGGTTCCTCAAACCCTCTAGAGCCCTTGCCCAGGACCTCTGATAGATAGTGCGTTTTAGCTACAAAACAGATTCTGAACGCTCTCTTCTCAGTGAGCAAAGTAGAGGAACTCTGTGTGTGTGACTGTGTTACCCTTCCTTGCAGGCAACCCGTTACTGCCTGCCATACAGTGGTGATGGTGTTAGGATACCTTCCATTTTTAGGCAACTTCACTTGTCGCTGTAGTTAAATGAACTCATCATTCTGTCTTTGCAGCACAAGGGCTTCTTTGCAAAACAAAGAATTCAGAAGTGAACAAGGCGAGGGCTATAAAGAGAAAAAGAAATGTGATAAAAGCATAATTTTGAATCGAAATATCTGAATCTTCTTGTTTTCTAGAAGAACAGTATGATAGCCCACCCATTATTGTGTCCCAGGAATGGCTGATGTTTGAATTTAATAGCAAATAATTGCATCAAAGCTAGATGCTGCTAATTTGGAATAGCAGATGTACAGCCCATTTATCTCCTTTTAGTAACTAGCTTTGATTAAAGGGAAATCTCTGAGAGAAAAATATGAGAAGTTATAAAATCTTATGGAACACAATGAAATAAAAAATATGGTGAAATTTTCTCATTTTTGAGGTAGACTGATGTATATTTTGAGAATTTTTGTCAGTGACTTTATTGAAAGAAAGTTAGGCCTATAGACCTGAGCTTGACTCAGAGGCTAAGATCCTGCATTATGAAAGCTGAGTTTGGGACCCTGAAGTGAGCATAGGTAGCTGGGTTTGTGCTTTCCGGAGGTTAACAATAGCAGTGCAATGATTTTATTTTATTTCTTTAATAAGTACTGCTGTCATTCGATAGAACTATAATCTCTGACCAACAAAGTAGACAGGCTGGATGATAAGGCAGAACTTGATAGGTGTTTTCCATACCAAAATTTGCTCCTTGGACCTTTGTGCGGAAAGGGAAAAGTTGAGAAAGGCCATTTCAGCCAAGCTCGGGCTTTTATGTAATTCTGTCTACCTCTTCCTAGTTCAGATTTGACTCGGTGGCTTTGAAATGAGTCTATGTGGTATGTAGTTTTGTGCATCTACTTATTCAGTTGGAAGTCTGAACAAAGAGAAGACTAACTGAATGAGCTGCTTTTGTTGTATCTAGTAGTGTTTTCTGCCATACTTATCGCTGGATGGAACTTGCAGAATGACGATAGAACTGGAAAGCACAGAGGCACACACTCACATGCGCGTGTATTACCAAGCTTTAACAACCAGCACCAAGTTATGTAGATCTCACTCGTATCATACACAGCAGATGGTCACATAACTGCCATATATAAAATTCATCTCCTTGCTATAAGAAAAAACAAATGCAGTCCACTTTGTAAGAGGTGCCTCCGCAGCCAACTAATTCTGCCACAGTACTGTGTTATTTCTGAGTCTGAAACACCTAAGCTATCTTTCTCCTCACCTGGCTTTCAAATTGACAAAGCAGCTGCCAGGGCTTCTCCTGCCTTGCATCCATTTTGTGTTTCACTGGGGGATGCACAAAATGCTGACACGCAGAACCCGGTGGTGGTTCCGTAAGTTATGTTTGGGGTTTGGCATAACATGACATGTCTGAGGGGAGAGCCTAGAATGGAGATGCAATCCAAGGCAGAAATAAGGACCCTTAGAAAGTGTGTGATATCTAGCAACTTTGTTTGTGACACAGCACATCCATTTCGAGGTATAAGGCATGTCTGCGACAGAGTAAGGAGGGGGACTGAGATGCTACCGCACATGTAAGGAGGGAGCTGGTACAGACTGAGACTTCAAATGGCCCCAAAGGTCTCTGCCTCTCTTCCTCCAGCTGGGATGGCCGACCCCGTAGCTGCAGCCTCCCTGGTGCTCCCTGGAGCTGCTGCCTTTGGGCATCCTCCTGCCGCGCGGAGCTGCCTCCCTGGTGCACGGCCCGGGGGAGCCGCAGTGGGTAACGCTGGGGGTGCCCTGCGCAGGCTGCACCCTCTGCCGCGCGGCCCAGGGACCTTGGAAAGGAGAGGGAAAAAAAACCCAGCAGCCCCAGAGCAGTCAGTGCTGGCTGGGTTTAGTCCCCAAAAGGGACATTTGTTTTGGTTCCTTATTGCTGTGGGTAAAGGAAGAGCGGCTTTGCTGAGCAGCCTGCTGTGGAAGTAATATGAGCTACCAGCACATACACCACGCCAAGGCGTAGTCCCCTTTGCTCTTAAAGGGAGCTCAGTAGTGACTGTCTTTACGGACGGGGACCCTGAGAACACTGGGGGCCAGTCCTCTATCCAGCCAGGGCTGGCAGAGTCGGGAACTAAAATAAAATAGATTTATTAATTTCACAATCAACAATAAAATCAGGTGAAATGAGGATAGACTAAGAAGAAGCCATTGATTTATGAAGTGGGAGAAAAGCACAGAAGTCCTTTAAAATCATTCAGGCACATGTAAAAACTTGAATCCTTAAGTAGAATTTACAAAACCTGTGTCATTGACTCTGTAATTAAGTGATCAGAAAATCCTGCAAATTTCCATCTCCACAAATTGCCACAGAGAAAAGAAGAAAGGGGTTTTCTCTTTCCGATAGTTTATCTGTAAACAGTGAAGGAGACATTTTTAAGCAACTTTTTTGAAATGGGTTTGGATCGGTGGGGACTCCTTGCAGTAGTTGCCAGCAGAAATAATATCTGTTTTGAGAGAAGTAATTAAAAATCTCAATAAATGTAATATTAGTAATGTTGTTTTCCATATGATTGGGAATGATCACTCGTTCACGGGGTGGTTGTATCCCGGTATCTCAAAGCTCTTTGCACAGCAAGTGGCAAATGCAGCTTCTCCTTTGATTCAGTCAGCTACCATAAATGCAAAAGATGATATGTGGAGGTAAGGGCTGATACTCAGATTTCTTTCTTTCTCGTTTAGCAAGTGTGTCACAGCTTATAATAGTCGCAATCATGATCAGTGATGTATCAATCACTGACGTTCAGCAATTGTAATCACGCTTAGGGATGTGCTTAGTTCCCAAAATAAAATGGTACCATGTGTAATATTGCAGACAAGTGTTCTCGTTTCAGTAAACAAGTGGAGAGCATTTACCCCCCCTAGCTTCCCACCCAATTAATGCATTTCATCCTTAAACAGGACCTCAGAATCAGTTCTGGGACTTGAACAATTTACAGCAAGCAAATTCTGGCTCTTTCACTGGGTTTTGCTTATCCAACTTTGATGTAGTCTTAAATCTTGATTTACTAACTCCTGACATTAGTACCACTTCTAAATCAATTAACATGAAAATCCCCATGTTCCTAGATGTTCATTTGCACTCACTGCATTTCTAAGAGAGTCTGCATTTACCTTTAGCAGTTTTATGTTCAGTCTGCAAAGCTAATGAAAGACTGAGATCTTTTCCTGAATTATTTTCCTTAGACTTTTATTATTTAATGCCACTTCCAAGAGCTGAAATGTCAAGAAATGTCAAGACTATCTAAAATTTCTGATATACTTCTGCTCTGCTATGAAAGCTCTGTCAGAGAAGTGATCCAGCCAAGAGCTGAAATTCTCTTGCGGAGACTTCCATATTAATTCACTGCCAGAAGCGTGATAACTTCTGTGAAGAAGCAGGAGTGGTGTTGGTCACTGCGGGTGCCCAGAGAAGGGCCTTGTGGGCCATCTCTAATGGCTCTTCTGGTAAAAGCCCCTCTCCTCACAAAGCACGCCCTGCTCGGGTGCAGAAAAATACGTACTGTGCTAGGCTGCGAATGCTTTGGAGGCTGAGACTTGGGTCAAAGCTGTCATAAAGGCCCATCTCCTGACCAGCCTCAGTGGGAACCTTTGTGTGTCTCCTCCACCCCAATGTCTGCACACAGTGCATTCTGAAATACGGCTGCTTTGCATCCTTGATTAGTATCTAACACCCACAAGGCAACTCCCAAGCCATTTTCTTCATGCATTCAAGCCCCTTCTGCACGGTAGGACCAGTGAGCAGCACTACTCAGCGTTCACCTGAGTAATGCCTGAAAAAGCCGCAGAAAGATCCTTCTTATTCCTCTCCCTCTGTAGCTATGAAGGCATTTCAGCCTGCTGTCACATTGGCTGGAGCTTCCTCAAGATCTGTATTTCCCTCATTCCTCTCTGGCCCATGACCTCACCTTTCATATATCCATTTCCCAGGGCTATTCCCCAAGGCGCGTTTCCTGCAGTTGCTTTGCCTTCTCAGCTTGGGTTCTTTTCCTTTCCGTTAGTTCCCAGGCTGTGATTCATGTTAATGCCATGATACAAGTGTCAGACTAACTATCTAGGAGACTGGGTAATAGTCTGGAAAAGAGGAGGAGACAACAGTTACGCCGCAATACGAGAGTTCAGTGTTGATAAAAAGGACGAGCTCTTTCCTTTGCTGAACTGAATGGCTTTCATCCACTTTTTGAGGCAAGGGTTTCAGTAAAACAGGTTTTTCCTCTGTTTTTCTTTTTAATTTTGCCGTCCTTCACTAATAGCAACTGCCATTTAGTCTATGAAGGCATTGTAATAGTTATTACGTGGGCAGTACTTGATATCTGCACCACACTACCTGAAAGAACACATTTGTAGCAACTTCTAATTTCTATAACAAAGCTAGAAGGAGCAACAGGGCAGTAGTGATTGCTTTATGGTTTTTATCACTTCAGACTGGGCAAACACCTTGTAGCAGCCTTTTGGCACAACTTGTATCATGTAGTGCCACGTGAATTTGGAGAACAGCACACTAAATAGGAATAAAATTGGTTATATGTGCTATCTGCAATAACAAATGCATTCAACTTGTTGCAAGTGTGGGACTTTTGGATACGGATATGTATGATCACAGTGCCTTTCATTTATGCTTAATGAAAAATATATCATTTCCAACCACAAGTACTGTAAGGAGTCTTTAGTCTTTTTGGTAAATGACAAATTTCTAATATTTAAAACCTAAGTATCACAGTAGAAAATCAAGTAACAATGATGTAACAAGGACTTTTAGATAGGAAAAAAAAATGGGCAAAAAAAAAAAAAAAAAAAAAAAAGCAAAAAGCATCATCCACATTGTGTATAATACAATCAAAATATATATTAGAAATAATCAAAGCAAATGTGTTCACTCTTCCTAAACTCATTTTACATAATTAGATGAGAGTTCTCCTTCTTCTTCTCCATTTTGCCTCTCAAGATACATTGAAGAGACAATTTATTCTTTTCTGCCTAGCTGTCATAGGTTTGCCTACCTTCTTTTTCTGTGTTGAAAAACTGCAAACGTATCTCTTCTGACATCTAGTAGCCGAGGGTCAAATCCTCTGGCTTTCGTAAAATTCTTGAAGATGAGTGGAATTCTACCTCAGAAAAATGTAAAAATGTAGCTTTGACTTGAAAGATATTAAACCAGATTCATTATTATTCTCTATGTCTAGAAACCATGATTATGTCCAAGCCAATGTAAGTTGTAGTGCTGAAGTCAGGTAGACAGAATCATTTAAGTTTGTCAAAATAATAATGGTAGCCTAACTTCTGGGCAACTGCAGAAAGATCTGCAGCTTCTGGAGCTATTTTTGCCATGAGAGAAGGTTAAGCACAAGACTATTGTCAAATACATGTACAAGTAGGGAATAGCAGGAAAAAAAAGTGAGGGGAAAATCTGACAGAAGTGAGAGGAGAATCAAATAACCTTAGGCTGACTTTTAATTGATGATTCATTGAAAATTTTGGCTTCTATATGATTTATTTATAAATTTATTTTCCTCCCTTACTTTTGAAACTTCACGTTACAGAGCTGTGAAAATCTCCTAGAATAGAAAGGAAGAAAAGAAGTGGATGGGTCTTTAGTTTGATTCCTGACAAGCTTCTGAAAGGTCTCTTTCAGTGTGTCACATTTTGGAGGTGGTGGCTGAGCCTGGACATCTGAAAAAAAGTACACGCGGGGATAGCCGAGGTCTAAGATCTGGATGTGTGGCAATGTGGAGGATACTGTGCAATTCAAGTAATGTTGCTTGTCAGGGGACCACCAAAATTGAAACAAGAACTACGAGGACGAACTTTAGTTTCTGTTTATTCAGTTAATATTCCTCCTTTGAGTGGAAGAGAAATGCAGGAATGCTCACAACTAGCAAAACCTTAGCTTGGTCAAGCACAACACCATATTTATGACTTCTGAGGAACAGGACTGAGCTAATAAACCCTCCAAAATCTGCTTCCTGGCTGGTGGACTTACGATCCGTATCCATGCCCAGTTTGAAACTTCCTAGCCAAGTATTTATGGTGGTTTGCGTTTCTGGCTTACTGTTGCAAAACCAGACTGCTTGTTTCTGCAACTTTGCCTTTACTTGCAACTCACGTTTTTGGTATCTTTAATTTAGGATATGTAAGGGTCTGCTGCTTACTATGGACCCACCTTGCCTATAACTTAGTGTGACTGTGAGCTAAACCACATGTGGGTAAGGGCTTCTCAGTGTGATCCAAAACAGTCAACATACTGAAAAAGTCACCTAAATTCGCAGCATCTCAGAATGCAGCTGTGCACATCTAAGTCCATCTTGGGTGCTTTCCTAGAAGCTGCAGAAGGTCACTTGTCTACTTGACAGCCATTGCCATAAATCCTTTCCCGTGCATTAGGAAATATAGCCAAATTCCTTCCACTCGTCTTCAGGAGGCCACCAGAAATGGTGCTTCATCCTTGATGCAGAGGATGGATGCCGGCCAGGTGCAATCCACTGTGCCCATCAGCTGGGGGAATGTTCTAATGACCTGTCACAGAGGTTGTTTTTGCTGGGATTTATTTTTATACTTCCTGTTCTGGCTGCTCCACTGTACACAGAACTGGAGATTCGTTAGAGTGGAAAGAGGTCAAGGAACATTATTCTGACAGCTGGAGAGGTACCTGTATTCCCATCTGTGCTTCCCGGGCTGCTTCTGTACTGTGGTTTCAAGGGCTGAGATGTAAAATGCAGAGCACTTTTTTCTTTTCTTCTTTCTCCAACCCAATCTTGCTAGAATTGAAGCCTTGTAAGCAAATAGATTCGTATAAATGGAAAGTGGTTTTAATTGTCATCATTCTGATCATACATAAAAGAAAATAGCAGCTCTGCTGCTGCAGGAAGAAGGGCAGAAGGCGACCCGTCCGACCGCGTTCTCGAGGTGGTGAAGGTGGCAGCGAAGACTGGCACAGCGAGGTGGAAGTTCCCAGCCTCAGACCAGGGGGCCTTCAAGTTTTCTGAACTCAGGAAGATGCCTCTTAGAATTAAAAGTAGTTTTACTGTGAAAGATACTCATTATCAAAATAATTGTTAGATAAAATACTCTATCAAATATGCTCATTCCCTCTTTCTCTCTCATTTTCTCTCTCTCTCTCTTTCTCTTCCCTCCCTCCC
>NW_020455810.1:2314146-2355570 GCF_003342845.1 Nothoprocta perdicaria
TCCTTCCCTCCTTCCCTCCCTCCTTCCTTCCCTCCTTCCTTCCCTCCTTCCTTCCCTCCTTCCCTCCTTTCCTCTTCCCTTCCTCCCTTCCTCCCTTTCTCTTCCTTCCTTTCTTAAAGTATCATAATTTCTCTTCCTGGGAAGAAACCCTTGAATTTTTCAATTTTAGAAAAAAAAAAATTGTCTCTTTCTGTAACTATCAGCCGTGGATCTAGAGGTGTGGGCTTCCTTACACATCACTGCTAGTGTGCTGGAGGCAACATGCAAAGAGCAGACCTGAGAAGCTTTGGCTTGAGAATATTCTCCCAGGCCAGGGGCATTTAGGAGCCTTCAAAAATAGCTGATTGTAACTTAAATAAACACATCTTTTAAGGCAGTCCAGAGCAGCGTAGAGTTGTGCCCATTACTTGAACTGAACCTAGCTTTGCATAGGTTGTAGAATAAATTAAATAGGACATTACTTTAGTTGATCAAGAGAGCAGTATAGAGCCATGCTGGGGAGGAGGGATGTAAATTCACCCTCCCCACCTGTGCCACGCACATTCCCTATAAAGACGGCAGAACAGAAAGTCAGCAGCTACTCTTACGGAGAGACCACCATGGAAAAGAGCGCACATGAGACAGCACACGGGTAGCAGGCCAAAGGGAAACCCAAGCGTTTAAAATCTCTAGCATTAGCGTTGAGGCCAGATGCCATCTTTGTGCGTCCTGGCTTTGAGGTTTTCCAGGCTGCGCGCACAGAGCTGCGCCCCTGCCTGTCCCGGTGCTCCCCGGCGCGCGCCGCGCGCTCCTCGCGACGCCGCAGCCGCAGGGAAGGCGCTCGCTCGCTCTCTCTGCCGCTCTCAACTGCAGCTCTTCAGCCCCCTCAGTTTTTCAGAACTCCCCAGGGCAGCTAAAAAGGCGGCTTTTTTTCCAGCTGAGAATTAAGAAAACTTCATGCATGTAGTCGAAACTCTAAGCAAGCACACATACACAAACTATTCCAACATATGCATATTTTTACTATTGAACTTCATGAATACTTGAAATTCCTCATGGTGGAGGGCTAGTATGAGCTCTTTGCTAAGATGCAAAGTCCAGTTCTCAGTGAATACAGTTGTTGTCACTCCAGGTATTTGCTGTGTCTGGGGTGGGGGCTGTCCTGGCCAGATGGCTTCTTTGCACTTTGTCGTGGTCGCTCTGAATAAAACTGAAAGCTTGCCTCAGTACAGGCAAAGGCTGATAAGGAGAAGGTCTCCCCACAACAAGTCATTTCTCTCATCCTTCATCCATCTTCTCATTATTTTGGCACTTTACAGGGCAGAAACAGTCCTCCTCTTTATAAACCTGGTCTAGCTCCTTTAGGGATTTGCAGAGCACTTGAGTTTAATGCTCTGCAAACTAATTGTCCTTCCTTATGCTACCCAAAGCCTGTCCCTGGCTAGCAGTTTGTAAAGGGCAGGATTCTGGTGGGGTGCAGGAGAAGCAGGAGAGGCGCTAGGCGGTGCCAAGGCCTCTTCCATTGAAGCCCTGTTGTGGACATTTGGGAATCCACGCAATAAATAACGGCAGCTAAAAGTGTGCCTGGGCTTTTGATTTGATTTGATCTGATTTTCAGCCTAATCATTGAGTTTGGTGCCTCGATGGGTTGTATCTTCCTTGCCATACTGCTATCCACTGGAAATGGTCCTCAGAAGTTTCACAGCAGAAATGACTCCGTAGGGCCTTGGATGTGGCCTTGCGTCTCTCAAGAGGCGCTGCCAGGGAGCCAGTCCACGCGGACCTGAGGAGCTCGTGCTTAGGCTCGAGGAGCCTGGCCTGCGTGGGAATGGCCCCGCGCTTACTTGGGCCTGGCCTGCATGGGAATGGCCCCGCGCTTAGCTGGGCCTGGCCTGCGTGGGGATGGCTCCGCACTTACCTGGGCCTGGCCTGCATGGGCGAGCTTCACGGCACCCCGGCTGCTCTGGTCCAGGAGCAGGAGCCCTCCTTATGATCTCTGCCGGAAGCTCCAAGGAGGAATCGCTCGTGCCTTGACTCGGAGAGAGAGATTCATATGTCCTGCAATCAGACAACCTCTCAATCTTCTTGATTACTGATCAGACTAAGCCTTTTAATCATATCGGTCATACCAGAGGAATTTTCATCAGTTTAATTTGTATTTTTCTGCACTTCTTTTTTTCCTCCAGTCCTTTCAATGACCCCTCTGGAATTTAATTTCTGTGAGCAGTATTTAAATATCAAGAATATTTCTCAGTCTCCCACTGAAATATAATTTTTTCCTACTCCTTCTTATTCTGTTTTTTGACATGCAAGGCTTATATAGTAGGTCTTCTTGCCACAGCATATCACACTCGACTAGATATTTAACCACAACCTCTAAAGCTTTCTATTGCTGCTTTCCAAGATATACTTTTTTTTTCTTTGTAGGTGAAACTAGAATTCCTTGGGATTTTTTAGTGAGCTATTCTGCCTTTGCCTGTAATAAAACACATTTTTTACCTAAGGAAGTAATAGCAACTAAAGGTTGTACTTGTATTCCTCCTTTCCAAAATTTTTGCCAACTCCACTCACCCGCAACCTTTTAAAAGTGATTATAATGTTTAGCTCATCAATAAAAAAAAAAAAAAAAATAGCTACACAGGAATCCCACTGTCCATGTCCCAAATTGCTACTACAAATATCAGTCATTTTTTCTGGATATGCTTTGTTTCTGCCAAGTCCTATCTTTTAACTAAAAGCACTAAATCAAATGATTTTGTGGAAACCAGATATATTGTAACTTTTGAATGGCAACGTGGATCTAAGAAGGTAATCAAATTAGTCTGATAATGCCAATCCTTAGTAAAATCTCACTGACTGATATTCGGAACCTCCTCTAGCTTGGTTAATGCCAATATAAGGTATCTTAGGAGACTCACTGATAGTTTTAGCAAATGGAAGAAGAACAAACATTTTTCAACTCGTTTTATTCTGTCTACTTAGTATGAGGACGGTGCAGACACCTTAGGCCCTTTCTCCTGGGTCTCTGTAACTTCACAACAGACTTTCACCTTCAAAAGCTGTTAATCGGGCATGATCTATTTCAGAATTTATGAGTGAAATAACTAGGCTCAAACTCATTGAACAGAGCATCTCACACAGGCTGACGTGTGCTGGGAGGAGGCAGGAGAAAAACCTCGGCAGCGGTTGCTGAGTTGTGCCAACAGCTTGTGCTTCATTTTGGATTGTACTTATTAAACGGGTAACACACGAGCTGGGAGGTGATTTTTGTTGAGAAGGTATTTTGCAAAATAGAAAATGTTAAGTAAGCCTACAGTCCTGATGTGTATAATTCCTAAATGTCGTATTTGGATACAGATTTAAATATAAGGTGATAATTAGCTTGCATACTTTGAATTTCCTTGTGAATCTTAGTATTTTGTAAGTATAAATAGCTAATACCTTGAGCTTCTTTGAAACTCACTGAATCAATAGTTTTTCTTAATCAGGCTTTGATATCAAGGTCAAGTAAACCAATATTTGGATTACTCCAACTGCCCTGCACATGCTATAAAATTTTGCATAGTCTCCTCATTCCAAATAATTATTTGTTCTTTCTAAAACATCCTGGAAAAAACTAACCTGTTAACAGGAATAAAGGTTTTCTGATATTAAGTTCCCCTGTTTCCACTAAAAAAAATAACCCCATCTTCTTGTTTTCATTATTGAAGCTATTCAACAGCCAGGACTGCACAGCTTGCCGTGCTGGAGTGGGAGCGGAGCCACGGCTGCAGCTGCGGCTTGCAGGGTGCCCCGAGGAGCGCTGGTCTGGGGACCCCGTCCCCTTCTCAGGGGAAAGGAGCCTGATCTGCCCTTCCTAACCGGCCCTGCGGCTCCTGGGAGCCCCGCTGTGCTCTGAGGTGCCTAGCAGAGGGGCACAGCAGCGCCTTCAGCAGCCCCTGGGCTGTTATTCCCAGCCGGAGGGCTGAGCGGGGCTCAGCTAAGGAGGCGTTTCAAAGGGGTCACAGATAGAAGCGGCAGCCCTGCTCAAGGGTTCAGCCGAGGAGAGGGGGCGAGCAGCCATATGGCTGGGATTACCACTCAGGGATGAGAGGGAATGGGCGGCTCGCGGAGGCTGCTGGTGGGGCCCCCCATCCTCCCACACAGCAAATACAGAGACTGGTGGATTTTTGTCATGTCTGGCAGGTGGGCATGTATTAGACATTGATAGGAACAGTTGTTACCATATCTGTAATAATGCCCTGTGATTCTCTAAAGAGATACATAAATCAACCCAGCACCTTTTGGCTTTCTTTTTCCAATGAAATTCTTTCTTCTAGCATTGTATATTATCACAGCTTTGCCCATTTAACAAGATAAGGCAACATTCTTTTTGGTCAGTGTGAAATTGTCAGAAGATAAGGAACACTTAGATGACACTAGTATTAGTACTAGTGCTGTAGTAATTCAGTGTAAAAGCAAAGCTATTTGTAAATACATGGAGTTGGCGCTGGCAGGAACTGCACCTCTCGTCATGCCTGTGCAAGCCAGGCAGGGACCACAGAGTGTCCCAGCACCTTGATGAACCCCGTGTTGATTAGCCCAAGTAAGCTCATGCTACTGGCAATGAGTTGCTGAAAGATATAGAATATTTAGAGATCCACACAGGAAAAAATGGGCTTTTCATCTGAACAACACTGCTTCTTCTCCTCTGTATGGCTCGCTATTAACTATTCAACAAACAGCCTTTTGCCTCTATTATATAGTTCACTTCAGATGTCAGTTTTTTGACTTTCATGAGCCGAGCACACAGCCACCATGGATCTCACCAGCCCTCTGCCTTCAGGAGACACTCGCCAGCACCAGCAGAGCTTGGCTTGTCCCCTTCAAAATTCTGCCTCGTGCACAGTATGGCTCATTACTTCTAGTAGTTTAATTTTTCAGGCCTGTAGGGGAGATCAAGATGCCAGGCCTCTCGCTTTTGAAACATTTATTTCCTCTATAAATTCTTAATCTCTTAAACTAGGAAGTTGTATCAAAGGGGAGACAGGAATTCTTCGGAGAAAATAAAATGTGAATGCTTCATTAATAAATATATTGTTATATATATTTGCAGTTGCAGCTTAAGGAACACTAGCTCACAAACAATGATGCCCCCAAATATGCTCTTTTTTCTTCAGAAATTTCCTTCAAAACATATATACGTATTCTCATATATATATATATATATAAAGGTTTTGCGTTTTCTAAACAACATTCTCTTTGGTCTCTTCATAATAATTCTACTGTAAAATCCCTTCAAATACACAAAAGGAACCCAATATAATAACATTTCAGTAATCAAGTGTAATGTTTATGATCTATTGCTATAGATAATAGCAATATAGATAATGTGGATAATATAGATAATAGAAACTGAACCAAAACTGTCCACTCACTGGTACCCTGTGGCACAGCTAGGTGAAAAGCAGCCTTCCCAATCCACATTCCAAGTTAGACAGTAAAATGAGATATTAATAATATCACCTGCCTGTGCCCTGCTGAGGACACTACAGTATGAGGAACATAAAATATCGGGTAGTTTTTGAGAGGGAGTAATCATAGGTATTTATGCAGTTCTGAGGTTTAGAACCTAATAATTGTGTATTTGGATTGTTTTAATGAATGAGTAAATCTGTCTCAGATTTACTGTCTGTCTCTATACTGATGCCATTCAGGTACAAATATATTATTGAGAAGGATCTACCGCTCTGGCAAGAAGTGAGTGTCGGTGCTTTCATCAAAGAGGAACTTTCTAATGGAACAAAGTATCAGTGATTATTTTAACTTAAAATAACATCTTCAGAAAACTTCAGTGTTTTTGTTTTTCTGTATATCAATCATTTAAACAGATTATTTTTTTAATTCATCCTCAAAATCTATAGTTTAAATGCTGTTCAGGAATCAAAATCTTATCAGTATTTTTCAGAGTAGAAATGTCAAGCTCATCTGTCTATTAATGTTTTCCCACATTCCAACTTTAATTATTCTGCAGTATCCTACAGCTTGTTGCTTTAAGCTCCACACTTGTATAAAATCCTGTATTTGGACACGTCTTAAGGATACAGAACAATCCCTGCTCCCAACTCAGCCTGGCCTGGATGTTAATCTATGACTCATGGCTTAAATGTTCTTGCTTGGCCAAGCTACATCCTTAGTTTTTTTTTTTTAATTCTCCCTTTTCTTTCTTTTCTTTTCTTTTCTTTTTTTTTTTTTTTTTTTTGAGTAGGTCTCATCTTTAATATTTGTAGAATACAGCTAGCACAAAATTGACATTTATTGTAAGCCTATTCTTAAAATACAAGAGTTACTGAGCAATTCAGATGTGGGAGGAAGTCAGTGTTCAGCCTAGATGCACGATGTTCTGAAAATAGAACTGGTATTTCCGATGCTTGCTTTTGATGCAGCTAAGTTGATGTATGCTGGCACGCTGTTGGGGGCCCGCAAAGATTTCTTCTTTCCAGGATCAATTCTTAGTTTGAAGCATATCCCCGTTTTTTGCAGTTGACCATTAGATACTGGGGCAACCACTTTCTAGTTCTGACACTCAAAAGAATATGCAGACTGGGTGTGTGATTAAGTTTGCTTATATATATATAAATATTTGCAAATGTGGACCTTTTGTCTTCCAGTGTTTTATTTGAAAACAAGTAAACCAAAGTCAGCTTGATTAGGACTCTGTGACAGTAAACAGAAAGGGAGCAGGCAGGAAAAATGGGCCTTTATTATGGAAAAGTGTGGTAGCTAAGATGGGTAATAAAATGACCCTTTTTTAAAAAAAAAAATGTAGTTTGGCATAAATAAGAACATAAATTCAGCTAAGAGTACCTTATTAGCAGGTTCATAAAATGCATGCACATGTAATTGATTCTGTATTCATTAATAATGATGATTGTTTATAACAATTTATTAATAGTAGTAATATTATTTATCAGGATACACAATTTTGTTTATAGTGAAATTCAAGCCTTATTTCAGAGGATCTGAGAAGGATCACTCATGAGACTTTGTTTGCCAGCTTGGTACTCATTCAAAGCGAAGCCATAGACTATTAAGCAGAAAATTTCACACTTGCCAAATTTCTAAGGGCAAGTGTGATTTAGTGCATCTGACTCCTAATGGTGAGTAGCTACATTCCCATGTTGGTGGGGACAAGTAACACTAGAGCTAGGTGATAGACGACATTTGCCAAACACTAGACTTGGGACCAGAGGGGCCATTGCCACCTCTTCACCGCACACTGCAGAAGCAGCATCTGAGCCCCTAGGCTGCACCTCGATCCTGGAAGCCACAGTAATCCCTTAGGATAAGTTTAGTTAGGATACCAGAACCTTTTCCTTGCACTTCAGCGTTTAATTTCACTGCCTCCGATGTGGAGATTTTGTGCTGAAATTTACAGAAGGGCCAAGACCTGACATCTAGTTTTTGGTTGTAAAGTCTGTTTTGTGCCTAATAGGAAGCTGGTTAGGTCGTGTCAGCCTCTCCAACGCAGCTGCAGTGATTAAGTGCTGAGCATGAAGTTTCACACTTGCTCCATTGGAAATCCACTGAATTAAGTGCAACAGGCTCAGAAAAGCTTTTACAGTAGCATCCAGCACTGCAGTTTGAATACAGAAGATCAGGTACTCTTGAAAGCAAAATATTGGCCATCAAACCCTGGAAATGACACGTTTAAAGAAGTCTGACACATTTTGCTTCTTTCCCCACTATTTCGAGTCACAGAGTCTCTGTGATTACTTTGTGCAGGTCAGGTATGAACAGTCCTTAAGGGCCCCAGCAGGCACAGCCACCGCGCTGTCCACGAGCTCCAGCGCTCCGCTTCAGCTCAGCCTGGGACAGCTGATCCCTTGAGCTGGTTTATAGACAGCTCTACCTAATTTACACTCCAGTGAAACAATGTGGCACCTAAGAGGGGAAACTGAGCCCTTCCTGTCAGAAGCAAGTCAGATGCAAAATGCAGTATGGACAGTAGGAGATAGGGAGAGAGATTTGTGAATCCAGGGCGGGTATCATCCACACTGTGAAAGGATGGCTTTTCACAGACTCCTTTTTGCCATGGTCAGTGCTTCCATAAAGAATAAAGAATGGGACAGATGTGATGACTTCAGGCAGGTACAATGATTGGCTTCAGCTTTGTGGGGAAAAAAAAAATAAATCTGCAGAATAGACGAGTGTACGGTCAGCAGCCCCTGTAAAGCTGGATTTGACACACAAAATAACTGCCAGGCGCCCAGCATCAATTGGATAGACTGGCAAGGAATGATTTCTGTTTCTTCTCGTGCAGAAATAGTAGGTTATTATTCTTTGTCCTAATGTAAGCTTACAAGAGATGTGAGGGCACTGTACAAGTCAGGACAAGCCAGCTGCTTTCCTAAGCTGTGCTGGCTCTGAGTTTTACAGAAGTAAAATTTATGTGGCTAACCTATGTCCTGACATATTCAATATATCAGCTTCATGTATTTGGAATGGGATCTCTTGATTTTTTTTTTTTTTTTTAAGCCACTCTTGAAGTGCATAGTTAAACAACAGACTCCCAACTGATGTGGGCAGAGTCTGAACTGTTAGGTAGAAATGAAAAGATCTAGAAATAGTTTAAGCTAAATGTGTTTATTCAATGGATCAATCATGCTTGGGGTCCCACTGAGTTCAGCCTGGTTACAA
The DNA here is from genome assembly GCF_003342845.1 of Nothoprocta perdicaria. NCBI lineage: Eukaryota > Metazoa > Chordata > Aves > Tinamiformes > Tinamidae > Nothoprocta > Nothoprocta perdicaria. Next base: position 2,322,805 of record NW_020455810.1, read on the forward strand.
ATTCCATTAGGGACTTTTTTTTTCCTTTGAAAGGATTAAAAAAAAAAAAAAAAGTAAAATGGGAGGAAGAGGGGGTAGGTCATAAAAATAAACATAAAAACAGCAAAAGCCATCTTCAGTCGCCCCCCTTCAAAGCTCAACCTAAGCGTTTCCTCGGAGGTGCTGCTTCCCTACCAGGGCGGTTACCAGCCCCACTGCCCTTGTGCCAGCAGCCCTTACCGGCTGCAGGGGAGGCAACGGAGGCTGTGGGCGACCCCACAGACTCCTCGCGCTTCAGGAGCCCTTCCCTCAGGCAGGGCAGCAGGAAAGCACGGAGGAAACACGCTCGTCCCGACCGCCTCCCAGCAAGGTGGCTCCCGCTGCGCCTGGGCTGCCCTGCACCTGCCCCGGCATGCAGCGAGGGCCGGCACAGATCGGCCGGGACCAGATGGGACCGGCTGGAACCGGCTGCGACCGGCTGCAACCGCCTTCCCCACCTGTGTGTGCGGCACCTGCGCAGGTGCCGTGGTTTCTGTATCACAACTGAAATTGCACCTCCTAATATGAGACCCAGTTTGCACTCGATAATAATCTCCAAGATAACTTTTTTGTCTTTTTTTCCCCCCTTCTCTGCTGTTTTTCTTTTCTCTCCTTTGCAATATGGAAAGCCTAAGGGTGTTTTGGTCTCGTGGTAGCTTTGGAAGACACTATTTTCTCCTTGCTCTTCAGCTTTAATCTCTCCATGGTGAAAGTGATGACTCAAAGGAGAATGTATATCAGGACTGGAAATGCTTAGCTGTGATTAGTTTGCATTATCCAAACTTTGCATGTAATCTCTCTGCTAATAATTTAGCTTTATGCCTTTATAAGTATCTGCAAGATACTAACATGCTAATTAAAAGGTATTATTAGGTCTAACATAAAGACTTGAATGTAGCACTAAATGGCCCCCCTTTGTAGAGCCCCGCAATTTCCACATACACATGAAAAACCAATTTCTCCAGTTAAGGCTGGAGCTATTTATTTTCCTTAGAGTCTGCACTATGGAAGAAATGTTAAGTATTTATCACCTTGGTGTATGAAAGAATGTCGCTGTGTGCAGATAGCACATGTGCTTGCAAAACAAATACCCCTGTTTCCAATATGGATTTGTGACTATTCTGCTGCCCTAAGCTTTTTTTCTTTCTCAGTTGCTGAATGAAAAATTAATGAACCTATTGGACGAATTACTGTTTTAACTTACTGGTTTTTGAGTGTAGTGGTAAACATAGGAAGCCTTCGTTTCCTCCTCCCTCTGCATTTGTCTAGCTCTACTGGCAGTGTGTTTTGAAGTGGTTTGTTAAAGACTTACTTATCAGAAATAGAAGTTGTATGGCTATTATAAGCCTTTTTCTATAGATTACCATCAAGTATTTTAGAGCTCCTGTTATTTTTTCAAAAACTGACTCTAAGTCTGTTTTGTCTTAATTTTTTGAGGAAAAAAAAAGTGCTTATTCAAGGATAAGAAAGACAATTTTCAGTCTCAGTATCCTGAAAAAAAAAAAAAAAAAAAAACCAAGTCATTAAAAAACGAGATGGGAAGTAACCTTAAGGAACAGTTAGTTCAGTCATATGTGGTACCAGAAGATTGCTGTAATGCATTTCGGATACTGATCTTGCCTCGTCTCAAAAAGGATCAAGTTTGTCTTGCGGAAAAGTTTATTCCAGGATCAAACCTGAGCCTGATAAAGATTATTCCGAGTAAATCTGAGGCAATTCCCTCCAGCTCAGCTTCACATTAGCACTACTGGATGTCTCCTGTCTAGCTATTTTTATGCCTACTGTACAGATCTTGTATTAATTCCACTTTTTCTTTTAAGCTAAGAACTTAACTATGTCATATGGATTATATGCCCAGAATTCCTGATATATTAGATTTAGGTTTCTGCTACCTTTCCAGAGAAAGTTAGTTTCATCTGCTGTGTGATGCCTTAGTAAAAATGTGTGCATTCATTCATTTATTTTCCTGTTGATCATTACAGTTCTCATTATTAGCAAGAATTCTTAACCTTTGGAGATGAGTCTCTGCGCACCTCGTGGTTGTTCAAATCTCTTCCTCCTTTTTTTAAATACATGCAATACTTAGAAGTGTCTGAAGAGGAAATGCCATCCCTAGCTTGAGAGAATTAGTAAACATTGTTACTAATTTCAGCTTGAGCCTGGAGATTTTATAGTTCCTAAGATGTATGGCCTTCTAAATTCAAGGACTTCTCCTTACTACAACATCATTCTTACTGCAAACAGGTCAAGCACAGTTTCTGGCTTTATTTACATATTTTTTATTCCTGTCGCAAGTGCAAAGTGATGCAGTATTGCATTCATTGGAAGGTTGAAAAAAAACTATTTAAAAATATTTTCCTTACATATTGAAACTACACATTGAAATAGTTAATATTTTATAAACCTGAAATTTACAAAATAATATTTTGAAATGCATCAAAGTGTATTAAAAACTGTATATCACAATATTTTACTTTTTTGTACAGTGTTGAATTTTCTATGCTACTGGTAATTCTTAAAGATTTTCATGAGTGAGTCCTTTCACATTTTTTCATGGACTTCCTGCTTACTCATTATATTCTTGGAAGTGAAAAAAAAAAAAAAAGAAAAAGAAGATCTGGGCACGATTTTTAGCACTCGGAGACTGGAAATGCCCCCTCGGCTTTTCTGCTTGACCCTGCTTTGAGCCGGGGGGTGAACTAGATAATAGGGAGTAACAGTCTGTTTCTGCTCCCAGCAATCCTCAAGCTAACTTGTCCTTAAGCTAACTTTCAAATCCTATCCGTACTCAGCATGCTATGAAATACACTGCTTTTCAACTGTGCTTAAATATTAGCTTTAGCAAGGAGCAAAAGCAAAGGGGAAAAAAAAACCCTTTCTTTTGTACCTTGAATTTCACATTTATGAAGAGAATACGATCTTTTCAGCAGCATAAAGGAAGAATGGAAGAATGGGATTGAGGGGTCTGCTTTTATTTTTAATGAATATTTGCATGAACATTCATGGTTGGGTTGCCCAAAACAGAAGGACCAAGAGGGCTGAAGTAGAAGAAGGTTTAAGAAACCAACCTGCCTGCTGCTCTAGTTGTAGCAAAGTAGCATGCAGTAAGTGCAGACAAGAAATTTGTTACTTGTTTCAATATTGAACCAAAACGATGGATTATGGAAAATCCAAATGGAAGACTGAAGTGGTGAATAGAACTTTTGGTTGCACATTTATCTTTTGATCTGATTTTTCAAACTCCTAATAGTAACATAGCCCTTACTGCTTTACCTGTCTGCCTGACAGATCTTTAAAAGACAAATCAGTGCACACAGAATCAGGAGAACACATCAACAAGTTCTCTTGCAAAATTTATCTCAATTTTGAAATGTGCGGGGTACATACATATGCCAAGATGAAAAAGGTCAATCCTTAACTATGTTGGGAAACGATATGTTCTGGACATACCATGTATTTAAGTAGAAGGGTGATAGTTTGAGTTTTCTTTCTGTCACTACAAAACAAGAAAAGTTCTTGTCAACTATTTCACAACTTCTTACATTATATTATTCTGTTGAGAATAAAGCTGATCCAAAATATTGTCTGTCTCTGGTAGGATTTACTGGTAGGATAATAGTGATAGGATATCTGAACGACCATTTTCTTCGATTTTTGCAAGGATATTCTTTTACTCTTTATGAAGATTCCCTTAAATATTTACTTACAGCATTGTATTTTTTTAAGGTATTGCTTGCATCTGGCTAACCAAATGTGGGACTTCTGAGCCCAGTTTTAAGTGTGTCAGATCTGCTGTGTTGTATTTCTTTTAGTCACTGTAGGGAAGCAACAACAACTCCCTGTTTTCTCAGGGAACTGATCCTTCTTTTCCCCTCTGAGCCTTAACGGGAAAAGGGATAGAATAAGAAGACTGCATCTACAGAGTGAAACTTTAAATCTATCTGAAGGTTACTTTTTTTTTTTTTTTGTCATTTTCCGTGATGTATGTGTGATTAAAGGTTATCTTTATAACCAAATAGCTGTTATTACCATGTGCCATTTTAGTTAGTTAGGTAATTTGTCAACTCTGTGTACAAATAGACAGTTTGCAAATACGAATTTTCATTGCCTGAGTTAAAAACATAAATCAGTAGTGATTGTTTGGGGGGTTGAGATATTTGCTCCACACCCACCTAATAGGGCAAATTACCTTCCACAATCATGCAGCAGCTTGGATTAGAAAGACACTTTGTGCTGTGCCCACTGAAATGTAAATATTGAAGAGTGTTCTTTTCTTGCATGTGTGGCCTCGCTTGCTTCTCGAATGATGATTTCCCCATTATCCAATGGCTTTGGTATGAGTTACTAACTTACACCGTTATGTGCATACGTGATTCTGCACGGGCGTATATCCTGCACCCAGTGCAACAAACATCCAGCTGCCAAGGTGAGAGAGGTGAGATTATTTAACATAGAGAACAGGAGAGACCTTCCCGGGACGGAGTCCAGTCCCTTGGAGTTGAAACTCACATTTTTTTTCTCCAGATAAAATTTTAGTGGGCAGCTTGGACCTGGCTGTTTTTGTGATCTGTGTCTTTCCCTATTTGTTGCCCTTGCTATGTGTATAATGGCCAGTTATGCTCTCTTCTCAGTCTTCAGTTGTCCCACCTAAGCTTCCCAAACACTTCCAGCTTTATATTCTAATTGGGTTTGGTTTTCTTCCTTAAAAAAAAAAAAAAGTTTCCTGAAAAAACTCTGAATGGCAGACTATTCCAGCAGAATATTCCAGCAGTCTCCCTGATGCCTTGTTACGAAGTCCTGTCAAGGACAAGGCCCTTAGCAAGAAACTTTTAAGTTAGCCGAGCTTTAAGCAAGGCTCAGACCAAGCGACCTCGGAGGTCATTCCAATCAAAATTACTCTGATTCTCTCGCCTTCATCTCAACAGGACAAAATTGCTGAACAAATGAACGTTTTTGTTCAATGGACTCATCAAATTGTTTACTTAATCTCCCCTGAACAAGAGGATCAGTGAAGTCTTTCCTGCTCCCTGCAAAATCTTCTGCAGCTTCAAGGCAATGTTTTATAAGGAAAAGAAAGACAAGGGATAAGGTGAAGGTGACTGCGGTGACGTTTGTTCAGTCCTCAACTTTGCACCAGACAGCACCAGGGAAAGCAGTTCTCGTTAGTTACAAGGGACGAACAGCCACTGTGCTAGTGCTGTGGGAGCTGCAACTCCCCCCAAAAATGACCAGCAGGCATAACTTGTGGGAAGGGGAATAGCACGTTGGCGAAGAGAAGCAGCATCCTGCTCGGTTTTCTTCTGAGGAGGGGAATGAGGAAAGGAAATATGGGACTTGTTCACATGGAAAGAGGAAGAAGAAAAGAGCCAGGAGGGGTGGGTGTCCTGCAAGGCTGTGAGGGAGGAGCTGAGTGGAGCTGGTGGGGAGGATTTGGGAAGGGCTGAGCATGCAATTCCTTCCAGGATGGACCATTACTAGGCTTGAGGTCCTAGCGTGGAACTAGGCTCTTTCTGCAAGGTGGAGGCTGCCTGGCTTCTGTCTACATCCCTTCCCTGAGGAAGTGCTGCGCACAAAATGAATCTGCTCTCAAGGGCTGGAGAAGATCTCTTTCTTATTAATCATCAAGGGCAGCACAGGACAAATATTGCACTGGAAATAGTCATAGGAAAGTGCAGTCAAACTTAAAAAATAGTTTACCTTAAGCATTTGTTCAACATGTTCAAGGGCTCTTGGCATAGACTGCATATGAGGGATTACACGTTGTGTAAAAGAGCCTCGGTAGAGTTTGTTGGTAACAAGGAGGAGTTTCACCTGTTGGTCACTCGTACAATGCTGGTGGGCTCTTAACCTGCTCTAGAAGTTACTTATCCCTGCAAGTGTCACTGTGTCATCCTGCCCCTGTGTTGATTTCTCAGGGGGGCTTTATTTATATTGTGTTTCTTTAGAGACTTGCTTTCTGATATCAAAATTCAACTCGAGAAAGTTGCTGAAAGAAGTGTGCTGTGCTGCCTCATTTTAGTGAATCTCTCCATGCCTCTTACAGTTTGGTTGGAGTTCCTTGTGTGCTTGGGAAGTGCGTGGAGAATTACCTGCCTCGGGATGCAGTTGGTATCAGTTCACTGAGTATTTCTCCCTAATGTCAAAATATTGGGGAAGATTTGGAAGGTTCTTTATATTAAATTCAGAGGAAAGCAGCACATTCAGTCTTACATCTGGACCTTGTTCTGTTCTGCTGGGCAACTGCCTTGACCCAAGTGGGCTGGCCCCTTTTGAGCCCTCTCTCAGAACTTGGTGCAGAGAGAGCACTGCTGTGGTGGTCTCTTATAATCCAGTTCCATAACTAGAACACCCATTCTTCTCAATACAGGACTGAGGACTGGCTATAGTTAAATGAAACATGACTTTGAATTCCATCAGGTAGAGAGAAAAAATGGAAACACTCTAGTTCTGTTACATCTGGGATGAATACTCTAATAACCAAGCTACTGGAGTAAGACGGGGGAGAAAAAGCAGAAACTAGACCTCCTTACTTCTTCCAGGGGTGATATTTTTATTTTTTTAAAAAATATTTAGCTTCTTCCAAAGCATGGAAACTGTTGCCGCATTTTGTGTGGCATGCTGTCCATTAGGCACACTTAAAGGATATAATTTTATGAGTACTGGTAGGCTGAGTTGCGATTAAGTGCCAAATTGCTCAGCTGCTGGAAGACAGTGCTATTTCCAGCGAGCCAGCCCTGCATTCCTCTTATTGCAAATTCCCGATGTGCTGCTGGAGCACTGGAGTCCATCCCAAATCCTGCGTGCAATTCCCGCTCGGGCCAAACCCAAGTATGACCCGTGGGGTGGAGCACATGCAGCGCAGCACTGTCCAAGGAGATACAGCACGGAGCAGCGGGGCCGTTCTAAGGGTGCTCCTGTTCAGATGGACCAGTTTTGAACTCCTCCTTCAAGGAAAAATACCAGAAATCCAGCGCTAAGTGGACTGCAAGTGAGCAGCCCGGTATGTTGAGGACAAGGGTGCTGCCGCCGGTCCCCAGTGTGCGCTCCATAGGAAACCCAGGGGAATCATTCCCAGCGTTTTGAAATTACATCTCGTTTAAACAAGAAAAATATAGAGCCATTATTGTCAAGCGTGATGGCTATGGGAAATGCGGGTATAGGCAGGAACGAATAACATACAGGGCAGTTAAAAATGGCTTTTAAAGGAAAGTGTGTTTGCACACTTCTGTTAAATGTAGAAGGTTCTGAGCACCAGGCCCTTCTGAAAAAAATTGTTGCCAAAAATGCTCTGTAGGCTTCGTAAGAAGAAAAAAAATGGGGGAGGTCTGCACCAGGAAACCTGGAATACTGCTATAGATTTTGTAAAATCTGGGGGACAGCCCCAAAAAAAGGTTCCATTCTTCAAAAAGGAGGAGAAATTATGAAGAAAATGAAGAAAAAAGCATGAAAACTAGACATCTCCTTTCCCTTTAGGAATTTGTAGTCAAAGAGAACGGCACTAACTGGTAGACCGTGTTCTGCTCCCTAGTTAAGAGGCTGCTGTGTCACAGCTGTGCAGGTGGCCCTTGAAGCCAGAAATTTTCCCTTGATTTTAAAATGTGGAACAAAAAATTGTGCATGCTGGATCTGGCCTCTTCTGCGGTAATTGACTGAGAGCTTGGCAGCTTTTCCTGGATTTATTTCATGTCAAATCTTTTCCTGATGCTTCTTTTTTTTTTTTTTTTTTTTTTCCAGACAGTTGGTTCTAAAGTTTATTCAGTATTTTGTAGGTAACCAGAAGTGGGCTATTGATTTGAGAGCCGCTTCTCCTTTCTTTTGAGAGAATATTAGTGCTTCTCATCCCCTTTTTTTTCCCCTGGGAAATGCCTCGGAATCTCTTTTTCTTCCACCTTCCACAAATTAAGAGCATCCAGAACAGCAATTTAAAAATCAGCGAGACAGTATCTGCCTGTAATTATCTACAGCTATGTTTGGGTGGCTCCATTGCAGAACTAATTGAGAAGATTGTGTGCTGACACAGCCCCTTGTCAAACTCCTTCCATTGCCACCCTTTGATAGTGTTAAATATAATTTCATGAGTTGTTTTAGAAAACAGGCCTCACGTAGTTGGCCTCATGCATGGCACTCTCTTCCTTTTTAGCTTTACTTGAGATACGTTATTAGAAACGAATTAAGGCTCCCAGAAGCCCCGTTTGTTGCTTATATATAGACACACTGTAGTTGAGACTGTAGATGTGTTTCCATGCCTAAAAAGACACAAAGTTGGGGTGGATAAATTCCCAGGAATGCTAATAGTGTAGCAATAGTATTTTTTTTCCAGTAGTAGCCTTTGCTGATGATAGGAACTTGGTGTTTCTGCAATACTCTGCCTCTGGTCTTGGTACAAAGTACAGATATGGATGGAGTTCCCTGGGTGCTCTATTTGTCTAATATTCCCCAAATGAAGAAACTGCTCCGCTTGTTTTCCTTCCGCCCTTCTGGAACGTAGGGTCAAGTACAAACTCTCATCCCTGATGACGGTCTCTTGCTCTGTGGTGTTTTCATCGCACGTGTGCAGGAACGGGCACTTGTGGGCGCAGCCAAAGCCAAGACGACCGCCCGATGGTCGCTCTGCTCACACGTGCTGTGCCAGGGACAGCTTCCACTGGAGGGTCTCCAGCCATAGGTGGGTAGGAAAGATATAGCCTTAGGCATGAGGTACCACACACTAAATGATGGAGAGCTCATCAGCTTCGTGATGAACAGTCAGAACTGAACACATCAGTCTCCAGACTTTTTGTTAACTTTAACAGTAGCTTCCCAGGGAAGCAAAAGACTCTTAAGAATGAGAAGCTAAAGACTTATTTCTTGAAGTAATCCTGTCTTTCTGAAGGCTGTAGAAATACAGATGAATCAACCCTGCATAGCTGAACTGTGACACAGGATTCCTCACATCACACTAATATTATTATGTGGAGAGGTTGTCTTACTTGTAGTAAATACATGATTACGTGACTTCTAGTGAGAGGAGAACATAGCAAACTAATAATAATTCTGCTTGGAGTTAAGGGAGGCAATACTTATACATATCTAGCTGACTTCTCAGCATATTGATACTTTATTGTAATATTTTCTTATGCTATATTAACATAATTCTGATTGAAACCTCCCTCTCTCTTCATCTCCCTTTCTCCTCAAACTCTGCTTGGTGCAATTTTGTGTAATTCAGAACTTCCCAATGAAGTATCTGTTATCTTCAGCTTCCTGATTTTAGAGGAAGAGCAGGGTTTACAACCTTGCACAATTAGGCGTAGGAATATACAGAAAAGTTGTTGATAATGAACTTTTAACATTTTTCTTTAGAAAAACTATCAGGTTGAAAGCTATGTTTTGTTGAACATGCTGAAAAATTAACAAGGAGAAAATGTTTCTTAGTCATGTGTGTTTTTCAGGTATTTGGTGTCAGTGTACAGTCAACTGCTCTGTTCCCATGGGTAGACAAAATTACCCCCACAGCCACAAAAAAGCCCTTGTTCTCGTCGGGCGGATTAATCACACTTGTGAGACAGGCTGAGGCTCCGTGCACAGACACGTTGGGTTGTGGCAGTCAGGAATCCTGTCAGGGCAAGAGCAGGAAAGGCTCCTTAACAGAAAAAAAAAAAAAAAAGAAAGAAAGGTTCAAGAAAAAGGAGGGTGGGAAAGACATGTTTACGTTTAAAATGTGTCAAATCCTAATCAGATTTTTCTTGGGGAACTTGTTTTGTGTTTGTCTGCAAGATTTGGTTTGTAACTAAGAAATAATCTTGTAGTATGCAACTACATCAGGCTATTTCAAAGCTAAAGATCACAGATTTAATAAGGGGAAGCAGAATTCTTTTCAGAACATACTGATATCCTTGCAGGAGCTAATGCACTTCTATTGCATTGAATCAAAAGGCACTATCAGCATGAAATAAAAGTTAGGTAAATCTGTTAACTACAACAGTTACGATATTTATTAGCAGAGAGTTACAGTATTTGTTGAAAGAAGCTTGACTAAAACTGGAAAGTGCCAAACTTGCTACAGCTCTTTTTTACGCCCTCCAATTTTAGATTTCTTCAGCTGGATATATTAAATGTTCGTGCAAATAGTGGTGTAGGTCAACACTACCAATCAGCCCCTATCAGCATGTGTACCGTGTCAGTCGTAATGCAGGTGGAAGTCATTTCTTCTGGTGCAGCACTTTGCCATTAGTGTCTGCCAAAGGACTCGGGCTACGTTTGCCTTAAATATTATTAACTTTGATAGCCTTAAATGCAGGCATTTCAGTTGCAGTGAAGGGCCAGCTTCTTAGTCTATGAAATCCCCCTCCAGTGAGTCAGTCTCAACCACAGATGGTAGATATGTATAGATATCTGGAAATTAACCATGATCTAGAGATGTGAATTTGTCAGAATAAGACTTTTGATGCCAGTTAGAGATTTAAAGATGTGTTTTTAAAACTATTTATATGTAAATTAGGCAATTATCCATTTCTGGTAACTATTAGATCTGATTAATAATTAAATCAAGTTCTTTTCCTATAAAAAGGGACCTCTGAAAAAGAACCTTCTAATTTCATTTACGTTATTCACAGAACATAGATATTAGAAGCTGTGCTCACATATTCATAAATGATCCAGCATCCTTTGGGAACATGGCAAACAATTCAAGCTGTAAAATCCACTTCCTCATTAAAAAGAGCGTCTCAGAAAGAAATAAATTTACAGTTTCAACAATTAAAAAAATACATTTTTTTAAACTGATGGGTGTGACACATTATTTTGCTCTCCCCTAAAAATACCTTGTAAAGATCTAGAGAAATGTTTTAATCATGACTATAATAATCAGATCGCTGTCATCAAAAGAATGATTATTGCTGTGTAGTTTTAGTCCTTTCTGTATTCTTGGCATGAAAGAAAAATGCACATTGAAGGATAAGCAGATCATGCCTTGCACAGAAGTGTACGCATTCCCCGGTTGAATATAACCTCCATTTAGAAAAAAATTATCTCACCCATGCTCATATTTGGATGCTCCTTATTTTAAGACCTCCCTTTGTTTAAGTGTTTGTACATGGAAACAGAAACACATGTAGATTTACTGCCTTACGTAGGCTGATTGAATTAACTTTGCTATACATTTGAGTAATATAAAAATGCACATGATGCTCAGTGGAACCAGCAGTTATATGGGTAGATTCTTGTAGGAGTCACATGTAACTGTTCACCTGAGAAAACTATGGCTTTCTCCAATCAATCAATAAGACAGTAACAAAATGATCAAAAAAGGCTGCAAGGTAAAATGTTAATATTTTTGTCTATGGAATGGTCTAGTTTGTATTTCAAGGCTGAGAGAGCAGTTTTTATATATATACATTATATATTTGTTATCTAAATATATTTCTGTATGCTTTATATATTTAAGAAGGGAAGATCTCCTTTTAAGAAGTATCCTCCTTGCAAAATGTGCAAATCATTCACAGGAGGAAAAAAATAATAAAATAAGAGTTGATGTATTTTAAATGTGTTTTTAACATGCCTAAGTCAGTCCTATCAGAATAGGTCTGGATATTGGTTGGGCTCTACTGAATGATTTCACAAAAACAAAAATCTTTCTTTTTTTCTTTACAGTTCAACAGAAGAACAGTTTCATTGGCAGACACAAGGTAATCTACTTTTCATTGCGGCATAACTTATTTTCCTGAACAATCATATTCCGTAAAACAGATAGGGAAAAAACAATATGCAATTGTTGCGTATTTTTGTTCTAATAGAAAAAGATGACCGTATGGAAAACTAACAAAAATCAGGAAAGATGCTAGGCCAGGCAAATAAAGCACCTTCAGTATTGTACAGTTTTCTGAGGGGAGTACTGCTCAAAATGTCAGTATGTGAAACCTTGAACAGTTTGGAGATTAGACCTGAATGTTGTCAGTACAGGGGCAGGCAGAATTTCCCTGGTTCTTCATGGCAGCTTCCTTGTGGATATGTGATTCCTTAGCTGTGAATGTTTAGTCACATGTGCCTGGCTTTGCCCGTCCTCTCTTCTTTATGTCATTAATCTTCTTGCAGATGGCCAGAAGGACATAGAAGATGAACTCACCACTGGTCTGGAGCTGGTGGACTCCTGTATTAGATCACTGCAGGAGTCAGGGATACTTGATCCCCAGGACTACTCTGCCGGTGAAAGTAAGTTGCTAGAAATGTGCTTTTCAGAATCCAAGACTATTGGTAATGTTTCATGCTTTAAAACTGAATGCATTTGTATAATATATTTGTTGATTATTTTCTCACATCGACAGAAGACAATGTACTTTGGAACAGGAAGCGTTCCTCCTGGCCTTTGCAAGTGAATTTTTGCTTTTTTATTTATTTATTTTTTCTTCTGGAATAAACCTCATAGGAAATTGGTGGACAAAAGAACAATGGATTAGATCAAAGACCTTTTGTTTAGATAATACATGCTAATACATGCTGTAATTGCAGTAGAGTGACGCTGTATTACGTGGCCACAAGACTTCCGTGTCACCAGTACAAAAGTAACTGTCAACCAGCGCTCTTATATTAGGCAAACGTAATAAAATGAAGTGTAGTGTGGTTGTTGGCGTAATTCCGAGATCGGTTTGTAGGCCCTGAGCACAAGGTGCTCTGTGAGACAGAGATTTCCAGAGCTTGCAGAGCCCAGCAGTGAGGTGGACTTCGTAGAGGTGCTGCTGAGCACCCGGCGGCGAGGAGAAGGCCGGAGTCTGTTACCAGAGGTTTGTTTGCCGGGGGGTTAGCAGCCAAGTTCTTCTCACAAGGGCAGGTTCTCTGCTAGTGCAGCCGCTGTGGGAGGGAATCATGGCTAAGCCGAAGCAAAAAATGAGGGAGAGATTTGTTTTTGGAGAGCAGATTCCTGCCAATGCCTCTGTTTGTGAGTCACATACAGTCGGACAGTTTTCCAGTGGGATAATCAGCCTGTTAAAAGATAAGCCATTAGATTATGAGAAAGCAGGATAATATTTCCCTTTCAGCAGTCTCCTATCCAAATACTCTGCACCCCCCTGCCACAATGCATTCCTGTGCGTTCACCTCAGCCTTATCCTGCTTCTGACGTTGCCTAGGCCTTCCAGTTTTCTCTGGTGTTCCTCCATATGTGACCCCACTGCTCTCTTGAGCCAGCTCTGGCTTTTTCAGTGCCCTGCTGCCCAGCACCTAGTAACCCAGTCATCTCTCACATGGAAAACTCTTGGGAACACAGGGGAGCTCTCCGCTTCTCTTGGGAAGGGCGATGCCATGGGACAGCCATTTCTGTGAAGCGTCACCAGGGATGGCAAATCATCACCCTGAAATCATTTCAGTGGAAAGCAAGGTGGCATTGCAAGGTTGAATGCGGAAGGCTAATTTGTCAGAAATTTTAAAAAATGTTTTCTACAAGATTTGCAGCACAATCTACAGTTGATAGTCTGGGGAGATTAGAAATTTTTCACTTTTTATGTGTGTGGATATCCGGGCCCACAGTGTTGCTAGCGGCCTTGATAAGATGTTGCTTGGTCTGCACACAATCTTCCATAGGTAAAACATGATGCAGCAGTGTAAGCCCTTGCAATTTGCCCTCATTTTTTTCCCCTTGAGATTTTTTCCTCATTTGAAGGTAAGAAGAAACTGATTAAATGACTAGGGTGATAAGAATTTACAGAAAGAGAAGACTGGTTCGATGGTGATACGGCAGCTTGGGGAAGAAAAAAATGGGTCTGTCTTTTAGATGGGACTGAAACTGAGGGAAAAAATGTTGTGGAAAGATGAGGGCAGTAAATAGGGAAAAAAAATCGGGGCATGTGAAAACTCAGTACTAAAATGAAGTTCAGGGGAGTATCCCAAAAGGGTAAGAGACAAATTTGAGTGGGAAGAGGAATAAGGAATGTGGGCATATATTAAACAATGATGGTAAAGTGGAGAGAGATGGATTTCATGGGGAACCAGAAGGAAAGGAACTGAGCTTCATTGAAATAGGGAGCCAGGGAGTAGGAAGCCAAGCTTGCTTCATTGGATGATTTGTCAGGATCAGGATATCGGTGGAAAGAGATCAGGATATTTGTCAGGGTCAGGATATAGGTGGAAAGAGAGTGAATGGCAGTGACTGGAAGCAGTAAGAGTTACAGAGAGAACAGAACTGTCCTTAAGAAATAGTAACTTTGGAGGGAAGAGGCAGATGAACATGGTCACAAGGGAGCAGACATCCCCACAGAGTTGCAAACTTGGTTCTTCACCATTTCATTGTCAACCAGTATTTGTGAAGCCCTTGGTCAGACTGTGCCTCACTCCTCCTGGCCCACCCAGAATTTTTAAGCTAGATTGCTACCTGCTATTCATTTTTTTTTTTTTTAATAAACAGATACATATGGCAAATGTACAGGTTGCAGCTCTGCTAATTACTGCCAGTTGTGTAGAGTTTAGCCTGGAGAAGAGAAAACTGAGAGGGGATCTTATCAACATGTAGAAATACCTAAGGTGAGGATTTAAAGAGGGGTCTAGCTCTTCTAAGTAGTGGCCCATGACGAGACAAGGGGCAATAGGTATAAGTTGAAACACAAGCAGTTCCTCTCTATGTGAGGAAGACTTTCTTTGCTGTGAGGGTGACAGAGCAGTGGAACAGGCTGCTGAGGGAGGTTCTGGAGTCTCCTTCTCTGGAGGTCTCCAAACCCACCTGGATGCTGCCCTGTGCCCCGTGCTCTGGGTGTCCCTGCTGGAGCAGGGGGTTGGACTAGATGATCTCTAGAGGTCCCTTCCAACTTCAACCATTCTGTGGTTCTGTGATCTTTTATTGATAGCCAGTTTTGGACATTAGTGGCTAATTTGCAGGAGTGCAAAGCTTTAACTGGCCACTGTGGAGGCAGTACCTCAAAAACATGAGGGGAAATTCAAAACTCTCTGAAGCAGAGCAGATGCAGCCTTAGCACCTTGTAGACACTTTGTCTTAACTGCTTCAAGAAATGAAGACTATATAGAAGTCTTGCTTCACAGGTGTTACAAAAATCATGATATTTGTGGTGTATTTGTAGAGAGCATTGAGTGCTATGGGATAATTCACTAGGGCTCTAGAAGTTTTTTTTCTTCCTATTGGCCATTCTTTGAAGATGTCCTTAGGCCATGTGGGGAAGATTTAGACAGCTGGCAAATAAGGAATAGTTTTGCATTGTGTGTCCTGTCCGTACATTAAAGAAGGAAGTAATCAGCATATGTGCTGATTTTGACATTGTAACTTTAATTATTTTCACTTGTGCATTTTAGTTGTGCGCTTTAGATACCTGCATTTTCTGTGGCCACGCTGCCTGTCTTTACTTGACCCCAATTTATTTTTTATTCTAAAATGTCATAGCAGACTGTCCAGAGGTGTGACCACAGACTGTTTTTCTGACTGGTGGCCTCTAGTCTAGCAAGATATCCTATCAGTAGCTGTTTCTTTGAAGCAGATTAGTCTGTCCATAGTCAGTCGTTATCACTCAGTTTTACAAAGTCTCATTTTCTCCAAATTAATTTTTAAAAGTGGCCACATGGCAGGCATTATTCTAATGCTCTAAATCCAGTGTCAGCTCCCATGGGCTCTTCCTTTGCTAGCAAATACAAGCTGTCCACAGAGCCTAAAGAAGCAGGGCCCATGAGGGAGCCTTAGACCGGGAGGGTTCTGTAATGCCAGTTGTTGTGTCTACCAAGTATGTCTGCTGAGTGTGAATCAGCAAAGAGACAAATATATAGGTATGGTATATAATACTTTGATTGATTCAGGGCAATGCAAGGAGGGCACTCCTTGTTTTTTCTTTTTTTTTTTTTTTTCCTGTTTTTTTTTCTTTTTCTTTTTTTATGAAGAGTAATTATTATCAAACAGTGGCAGATTCAGAGCAGCTGTGTTCTCTTATGTACTTTTTTGTGCTTCCACTGAATCTGGGACAAGGTTGTACATGTCTGAGGGTTAGTCCTGCACTCTTGTCTCTCCCTTCTCTCTCAATTCAGTATAATTGGGTCTCTGAAAATGCATGATTTTGGTTGCAAACAAAAAGTAAGAAAACTTTGCCAGTTGTGCAAGAAGTCTGTAATTGAGCTGAGAACTGAACTCAACTCTCCTTGCTCTGATCTCCTCTACAACAGTAATGTTCTTTGTATCTTTTACAAGACTATAGCTCTGTCACCAAATAAGACCTGACACAATTTTCCTGGAGGCAGTGGAGAATTCGGAGTGTCCTAAATGTTGGTGGGGTAGGGGGAAAAATAAGACACACGAAAGCCAAAATAGGTCACATAGGAGACACTCAAAACAAGTCATAGGAGAGGGATGTGGAGCATGTTTAGGAACTGGAATCATTTGAAAAAAAGCTGTGGCTGGGACAAGAGTTCAGGTCAGAACTAATACCTAATACTAATAGGTGTATTTTAGACTTAGGCATGAAACACAGGAGTGCAGAATGGTGACAGCAACTGAGGAAAGGCATTTTGATGGTGGAATTGGTATATTGGGAAGGAGACAGGAAAAAGCCCTTTGTGAGGGTTGAACATGTGTGGAAACCAAACAGTCTGATTTTAAACGGGAAAGGATTTAAAGGTGAGCAATGGAGGAAACCAAAGGCACTGCCTCAAAGTCATGAAAGTACTTCCGAGTAGTTCCTTTCACTACCTGGTCAGGACTCTTCGTCTTGTGCTTCCCCCCCCCCTTTTTTTCCCTATCTTTTTTGATGACATGGAAGAAGACTTGAAAAAAAGGGTCTGGGAAGGAGTGAGAATAAATGCACTTGCATTTATTCTCAGGTGCAGGTAATGCAGGTAATCTGGAATCAGGGCCTTTTAAGTGAGCAGCCCAGCCTGTGGAGGAGTGGGAAAGGGTTTGGTACTTCTAGTCTCCCTGGAGTGGAGACACTGGAGCCCTTAGAGCAATCACTAAAGGCCAACATCCTATTTTCTGCAAGGGTTTGGTAAATCTGCATTATAAAGATAGGTAATGTGAATAAGAATGGCTTGCTCCTCTGAGCAAGTTTGCAGATGACACCAAGCTGGGTGGAGTGGCTGACACTCCGGAGGGCTGTGCTGCCATCCAGAGGGACCTGGACAGGCTGGTGAGTTGGGCAGAGAGGAACCTCATGAGGTTCAATAAGGACAAGTGCAGGGTCCTGCACCTGGGAAGGAATAACCCCAGGCATCAGTACAGATTAGGGGTCGACCTGCTGGAAAGCACCTCCACGGAGAGGGACCTGGGAGTCCTGGTTGACACCAAGTTGACCATGAGTGAGCAGTGTGCCCTCGTGGCCAAGAAGGCCAATGGGATCCTGGCCTGCATCAGGAGGAGCGTTGCCAGCAGGTCAAGGGAGGTGATTCTGCCCCTCTCCTCAGCTCTGATGAGGCCGCACCTGGAGTACTGTGTTCAGTTCTGGGCACCCCAGTATAAGAGGGACGTGGAGCTTCTGGAGAGGGTCCAGAGAAGGGCAACCAGGATGATTAAGGGAATGGAACATCTCTCGTATGAAGAGAGGCTGAGTGAGCTGGGCCTGTTTTCTCTGGAGAAGAGACGGCTCAGAGGGGATATGATTAATATGTATAAGTTCAGGAAGGGAGAATGCAGGGAGGAAGGGGACATGCTGTTTTCACTGGTGGCCAGCGATAGGACGAGGGGTAATGGCCACAAGCTGGAGCACAGGAAGTTCCGTCTCCGGGTGAGGAGCAACTTCTTTACTGTGAGGGTGACAGAGCAGTGTAACAGGCTGCCCAGGGAGGTTGTGGAGTCTCCTTCTCTGGAGGTCTTCAAAACCCACCTGGATGCTGCCCTGTGCCACATGCTCTAGGTGTACCTGCTTGAGCAGGAAGGTTGGACTTGATGATCTGTAGAGGTCCCTTCCAACCTTAAATATTCTGTGATTCTGTGAAATGAGGAATGAGAGGCAAATCTGATCTTGTATTTCTTTCCCTCCTGCTCCTTTCCTCCTATCTTTATGGTTCTTTAACATGTTACATACCATGGTACTAGCAGTAAATCAGTTCCTGCAATACTTGCTTGAAACACGGATGTTCCTTAACAATGTGTAGGTACTACAGCAGCAAAGAAAAGGGGTAGTTACTACCTCTGGTGTGAGGGTAACAGGCTAGGGGTAGACAGATTTCTGAGACTGCTGAGCAGATCTGCTGGCTCTTTCTCTTAATATAAACCACGGGCTCAAATGTCTCCTAATCCAAATTTCTCTAATTTTAATTTGAGGTATATACACTTTAAATCTGTCCTGCTATCTTCCTTGATTTAGTCTCCGCAAAATGAGCATAAGACCAGTCTTAAAAGGATTATGGTTAAGATTTCTGGAGCTCTTGCTGCTTAAGTTTCTAACTGGACTGTAATCGTTTCATTAGTTATTTTTTATGTGTTTAATCACTCCATGTGGAAGCCCTCCTTCCGTGCAGACTGCAGACACAGAACTTCTGTTGATGTAAATCAGAAAAGCTCTCAGATCAATGTGACATGGCTGCAGTTGCCTGATTTTAAGAATGTTACATTCCAACTTTCAATTTAAGATAGAATTATTTATACTGGAATTGCAATCTGCCCCAGCTGACACAGCCAATATTCCAGACAAGTTTTTTTTTTTTCATTTTTTTGGACTATAGTTATATTCATCTATATCTGTGACCCCACTGTCCTGGTGGCCAGGTTCTACCTAAGACTAAAAGCACAGATTTTCCTGCTCTCCAAAATGAGTGCATGTTAAAGGCAGAATTTAGCACAGGGATAAAGAAAAAAAAAAAAAAAAAATCCATCATGGATTAAACAAATACTGTCTTTTTAGTTATTGCCATTCCAGAGTTTCATCACTGAGGATGGATGTTGGCAGAAGTGCAGGCAGTTTAAGGAGATCTCGGTCCCTCTGTTCTGGGCAGAGAAAGTGTGGGCTCTCTCCCACTTGAACTCAGTCCTACCCTCTACCAGCTCTTCTAGGGAAGTAAAAGGATTTGCCCAAACTGCAGCACAAACGGGTAGTACTGCCATTTTGACATGCGTTTGTCTGCTGTAATAAATACTGACATTTTCCTCTGAAAAATCACTTGTTACATGGAGATATAATTCGTATTCTATGAAATATACATAGTATATAGCTTTTGTGTGAGACAGATGTCTTTTTTCACTTAACTAACCTTCCTTATTCTCAGGCTGAGAACCTGAAAGGACGGCCTGAGCTCTTACTTCATTGTCTTAATTCAGTTTTGCTTTCAGTGATTTTTTTGATATAATAAAAATCGTCTTTGCTCTGTGAGAGCAGATGTCCCAGTTGAAAGAGCGCTCCTTGTTCAACCTTTGCGATTTTCATCCTTTATCAGCTGCTTTATGGAAAGGTAATGAAAATGGACTGAAACAAAAAGGCTGTTTTTGCACCGCGAACGTGTGAAGAAGATGTGCGTGTGTGTGTTTGATGCCACGGCTTCTTTTGTGATACTGCCACCTGCCAGACGGCTGACGTGCTCAACGAGATGAAATTTGGCATCGGAGGACCTCACAATTTGCTGGTAGATGAAGTTATTTCCATTTCATTATCTGCTCCGAGTGCCTGGCTGATGCAGCCGAGCCATTCTCGGTGCGCGCAGAGGAGGACTCCTTATGGGATCCCGTGACAAACGTGCTCCCTAATGAAACCTTGTGCTCTTTGGGCATGTTTCAGGAATGTCAGTCACCTGGGGAGCCTGTCTGCCGCTCGGATCTGCCTCTGGAGCCCTGGTGGTGGCAGCGGCTGCTGAGGCAGAGGAACACAGCACAGCCGGCTCGGTTCGGCCTTCCTTCCCCTTCACCTTCCTGTGGGGTTTGTGCAAAGCGGGCAGTTGTCTGGCTCAGCAGTTCTTAGCTCCAGATAAATCTGAGTGTGAAACCCGAGGGAATTTTGGTTTATTGATGAAACTTCCTGGATTAGTTTGATACTTTCTGCTTAATTATTTGTCATCTGACATTCTGTAACTCAGAGTGTAACTCTGCTTGTTCCATCTCTCTTAATGCAAACCTTTTCAATACTTCGACTTCAAAAAATCAGGGCTTTGAAATGTTTTTGACCATTTTGTACTGAGGTAAATTCCCTGGAGTGTGGATAAACAAGAGAATATCTTTTGTTAAAGGGTAGTCTCAGAGTTGGTCATCATTTCTTCTCACAGAGAAAATTAGGCACAAACTGACTAACCTGTGTGCCAAATTCTGGATTTTGAAGCATTCATTAAAGAATTAGATCCCTGAAACCTTCCCTTTCTGGCCTTAGTTGTTCTAAATATGAGCAGAAGAAAATCAGTGTGTCATTTAGCACTGGCTAAACCCAAATCCAGTCCTTACCACAGAGGCCTAGGTCTAGAAGCAGTCTCCAGAGGGAGGTGAGTGTCTTCCCAGAAGAGCTGACCGTGTAAAGTTCCTGTAGATCCAAGCTGTTGATCCAAGGTGAAAGTAGAGAGAAACCAATAGAAGTCACTGGCAGAGCAGTTTGAAATGGGCAGTCCAGTGTGTCCTTTGTTTTTGAACTCAAAGTGTTGCAGCCTGCGTGATAGTTGTCTCTCTCCAGGAAGGAATCTCCAGCCCGAGATGCTACCTCCAGCCTTCTCCCTTCCTTTGCCTTCTCGTAAGATCCCATGAGCTTATGTCTGTTACTTCCCTTCTTGCTCCAGTTCCATCTTGTTTCCCCTTTTGTTTTCTGTTCTTAGAAATTTCTGTTCTTATCATGAAATAAAACCCAAAGTCTTCTTCCCAAAACAGATGATTCATCTGTGGAGGAAAACAAAAGCAAAAACCACCATCACCAAAAAAGCAAAGCAACAATTTTCAGTAAAAGAGTGTCCTTGCTATCCTCCCTTTGTACGCGTTTATGTAACTTCAGGCTAATCCTCCTAGGTTGTTGGTTTGTCATTTTGGGAGTCAGAAGGTAATGCTATAATAACATTTCAGGTGAGTCATTTCTGCCTTCCTTCCAATTCTGTAAAGTATCTGCAGGCAGAACTTGGTTGCTGTGTGCTCTCACCCACAGCCTGTTTCTTAGGTGCCCTCAGCTCAGGTTGTGTCTACGTAATGAAATGCACTTTTATATTTAAATTCCTTACTGATATCACCATATTACTTTGTGTCTCTGAATTTGCTTGCCTTGAGATGAGTCAGCCTTTGCTACATGATGTCTTCTTATGCAGTGTAATTGATATAAAACCTTCTGCTAGAGAAAGCCATCCCATACAGTCTTCCCAGCTTTATCACTGTAATACAAAATGTGGAAGTTGAATTAGCGTAGGAATAAAAATTGCAGGCAAAACATACGGGAAGGAAGAAAATGGAGATTAAGGTGAGAAAAAAGAGCAGGAGCAGCTCAGTGATGGAAAGGAGGTAATGATCAGCCTGTGGCAAATACAAGCGCTGGGCAGGCAAATGGATAGCCCCACATCCAGGTGTGCCCTGAGCCACTGCAGGAAGCAGCTGCTGAAGCTCTTCAGAAGTGACAGTGACTGATGGCAGCTCCTTGTTGGAGCAGAGCAGAGGAGGAGCCTGGGCATCCCTGTGCCAAAGAACATCAGTGACTACTGGAGCAGGAAACGGGGGCACCCACGTCTCGGGACAGACTGAGAGGAGCCAGCACCTGCTCTCCCATCTCGGCAAGAAACCACAAGGATTGCTCAGGGTGGTGAGCTACCAGTGCCAGCTCGTGGCTGAGAAAATATGCAGGAGCAATCTTGAAAAAGGTACCTAGCTGGTTCACCTCTGTAAAATGTTTACATAACTCTCAAGAAAACAGGATTTATTTATTTATTTTTATTTATTTCTGTGGTAATGCAGAGTTGACATGATCTCATTTTTTTTACAACTTGGCCTTATAAGAGGAGAAACGCATTTCCAAAGTACAATGAGAAGGCAGAGCATGGTACCTACCTAGGGACCCTGATGGGAAAATAGAAGCATAAAATGCAGCCAGAGAGTCTTGGGTGCACAAGGATGTTGCCCAGACTCATTTACCTGTGGCATGTCTGGTGGCGATGTGCAAAACTGCAGCACATTGTGCCAGGTTCACAGTCCTGGAAAGGCTGCGTAACTGAGACGCGGGTCTCTCCAGCCCTAATGCACAGACTATTTTTAGGCAGTCTTTGACTTCAGCTTGTCTGGATTGGTATCTTCTGTTTTACTTTAGAGGTGTTTGCATATGAAAAAGATCTTCATAAAAATTCGAGCCTGCTTCTTTCTAAACTGGCTTACGAGGCAGTGCTCCTGAAATGGCTCTTCCCAGAGGCCACGGAGCCTTTTTCATTTGTGGACAGAAAAGATTCAAGATTTAAGCTCATCAAAGGTCAGAGAAAAATGAGAGTTCAGCTTTGCACAAGAAGAGGAAACCGATTTTGTGATTTCTGATTTTATGTGAGTCATATTTGTGTGATGTCTACAGCCATCTCATTGTGCTTCTTAAAGGAGAAGTGAACACTGAAGTTTAAGATTATTATCAGCAGCAGCGTAAGGCTCCCCCTAAGCACAGGGGGGCATTAAAAACACAACCATGATTGTAGCATATGAAAAGATGTTTTTAAATATATTTATTCTTTTGATAATCAAAACAGATATAAAATAAGTTACTCTTTACAAAATGGGGCATTGTTGATGAAAGCACAAATTAAAAAATCCTTTATGCCAGTCACAGAGGTAGCCAGTCCCGTTCAATAGGCCGGTTCACATCCTGCTCTCGCTCCCTGGGCTGTTGCTCCGAGGGAGAGGACAGTGCTGCTTGTGTGTGATACTGGGTGACTTTCCCCACTGCTGCTGTTTCGCCTGTAGCAGCTCACAGCAGTAGCACCGTGGGCATCACTAAGTGATGCCGTTTGGGGAAGGATTCCTGTTTCTCAGCGTGGGTCGCATCGTGTCTGCTTTAGGCCCCTGACAAGCCCTGCTGGCCAAGGCCTCTCACGGAGGGGCCGTGTGCCAGCAGGAATCCTGCTCCCAAAGCACTCCAGTTCATCTTTACATGTCCCTAGAGGGAAGGCAAATGTAGTTTCTCTCCTTTCTCTCATCTGTGGTGGAAAAATATAATTCAATTGTAATCCTTGCTTTCCATCGTGTTCCTACGCTGTTGCTCTCCACTGCTTCCGAGCAGTAGAAGAGCACGATGAAGACCATACGGCCCCAATTTGGAGAATGTCCGGTTTCAGTAATTGCAGAGTTTAGCAAGCATTTCCACCAAATATGCTCAACCTTCTACAAAATACCTCGTTCAGTTTTGGGGTCCATTCAAAGACTTTCAGCAGTAGGTTATCCTTGTTTTAAATCTGTGTTTAGGGTAGATTTATGTCAGCTTTCATCAAGCTTTGCATGGCCTTGCCCGTGTCTTCTATGTGCTGTACACCACACGCTCCTGAGCTTCCAAACAGCTCCTGGCTCAACGCGCTGGAAACAATGTTATATTTGCAGCGCATCACTTCTGCTTTCACAGGAAATCCCGTATTTCACTTTCCCGTTTGAGCTTAGTTAAATATGGATTCTTGTTATTTGGGCACGCTTCCTTACTGTGAGGTGTTGGCTGAAATCTTTGGTGCCAGGTGTCCCCTTTGTGTTAGATATTGTTGTTATTCCCTCCTGACTGCGGGATTACCATGCAAAAAATAAATAAAAATAAAAATAAATGTTTGATGATCACAAAGGAGCCGTTTACTTCTGGGGAGAAATGCAGTATCACGCACGAGTGTGAGGAGATATTGGAGCTTACAGCAACATGCTGCAGTTCTGGTAATTAATGTTAGAGTTCAGTATCCATGAGTTCTGCTTGCTGATCAAGCCAGGAAAGTTGTTTACAGGGCAGCTTTTAGATGGCTTTCTGGCTTCATTATTTTTTCCTTTTCACTACTACTTGTGGGCATTTTTGTTACCCTTGGAATAGTGCCTTATTATATCCAATCCTAACCAAAAGCTGCTATTTTTCTCTTACAAAAACGGGTAACTTTTATCTTTTATACAATCATAACATAATCAGTGTGTACAGAAACTATTTTCTATTCTTCATTTACTTACTTTTGAAGTAGAATGTGCATCATCTTTTATCCTAATAATAATTAAGTCAAAAAGAGAATTGGAATTGTTCTCGTATATAATGGTAGCAGGCTAGTCTTTGTACTGTTTCTCCAGTTATATATCATTTATAGAATTTTTGGATAAAAACAAACTTATTCCATGTTTCTGAAAGCATTTCTCAGAATCCTATTTTCCACTACCTAAAAGCAGGCAATGTTACACCACTAAAGCTCTTTTTTGTATCGGTAGGTAGAACACAGCCGTCCCAACATTGGTGGAGCGTGGTGTTGCATGCGAATTCCCGTGGGGCTTTACGTTTTTGTAAAACACATTTATTTTGGGTGTACTTGTTTTATGGTTGCTGCTTCTCAGCTAAGATGTGCTTGTTTCATAACATGGGAGCCACTTGCAACTTTACAGCTCAAGAGGGCTGATTTACTTCATGATCTTAAGGGTGCAGTTGCTTTTTTGGTTTCATTCTGTATTGCAGTGTTCTGGAACACTTATGTTACCTTGTGCCTTTGGAATTTGTAATTGTAATATAAAAGTGCTGATATCTCTAATATTTAAATATCTCTTAGGATGCAGAACTTGAAAATACTCTCCTAGCATTGTCAGTCCTTGACCAGGGGTGGGCAGGAAGGGTGACCTGCATATTAGCGTCATCTTATTGTAGCTACTTGCTGTCTTTTGTTTGAGATCTGACTAGCGGTTGCCTTGAGAGTCCTTTTTTCTACCGAATCTGATCAGCTGTAGGTGACTTGCCCTCTTTTTGTGGTTTAGTTTAGTTTTCCATATTGCTCCTTCTCATGATGCACGTGTTACGGCCCTGCAGCCCGTGCTGTAGCTGAGCTCCTTTCCTTTTCACCACCAGCACGAGGGTCTCTCATTTGGAGGCTCATCCTCCACCATTGCCCACGGCCTCCTCTGCTGCTGTTGTTGCTCTGTGTCCTCCCCACATACTACAAAATGGGGGGCAGAAGGGGAAGCTACTTCAGCCATCAGGTCCTCGCAGGCTGGGGTCCCCCGTGGCACTCGAAGGATTTGCCTGCCATTCACTGGCTTCCTCCTCTTTCTAGCACTGCCCTAAATCATTTCAGCAACGGAGCATTTCTTTGAAGAAGCTTTCAGATGATGGAAAAAATAGGCCATGCTGCAACAGCGGGTTTTAAAAACAAGCAACCACACACTTCTTTCTCTATCAGGTTTGGGGACGAGGTTTGTCCTGATTGCACTGGGATAGATGGCCTCGCATGCCAGGCTCAGCACAGGATGGAGAGGCAGGGCATAGCTCGAGGAAATGAAGGGCCTAACATCTCAGATCAGGAGCGTCCACCTCGTCTTTAACTGCCATCTGCCCCTTTCTGCTGACAAGTACTTTGGAAACACTCTGACAGTACAGTGAAAAGCTACCGTGGCTTTTAATAGTCTTTTGGTATAGTTCTGAATAGATACAGTATAGGATTCCCCCAGCTTCCCAAATATTGAGCACTCAAGTTCAGATCCCGCTCTACAGATACCTGACCTGATATTTTAGTACATCTCTTATTTAAGCATCTGTCCCTTTGTAAAACTGGGAAACAAACACAACTGAGCTTTAGGGGTGGTAAGCAACTACTCTGCATAGGCATTAATAATAATAATAATAATAATAATAATAATAAAGTTGCAGGATAGGAATCGATATCTCACACTCAAATAAGGTGACCTAAGAGGAAGAAGCAACAATAAGCAGTGAGTCTTCGGTGAGTATTTGAAATGTTTAGGCTTGAGTTAGGCAGGTAGTAGTTTTGTTCTAGCTGGGAGATGAGACTCCTTGGTCTATTTTCTGAGTGAGTATTTAAAGGATGTTACAGGAGTTTTACTAGTGCTTTCTTTCAGCTGTTACTCAGATGAGCAAAATTTGGAGAATGTGAGAGATAATTAATTATACTAATTAAGTACACTTTATTTACATTTACTATACAATTTATCATTACTTCTCCTGTCTATTGATCAAAGGTGAGTGAAGTGTTGTTTATAATTGGTCTACAAGATAATTAGAAGTTAATTTTGTCATGTTTTGGTCGATTTCCTGTGTCAGTTAGAACTAGCATTGCAATAGAGAGTGTAGACCAAATGGAAATATATAACACAATAATAGTGCTGCAGTCTACTCCTGCTGCGAGTGGAAATGTGTCCCTAGGACAACAACTGACTTCAAATCTTCAGGAGAGAAACAAACCCTCCTCTTTCCGCTTTTCACGATGCATTTCCCTGGAATGGGCCCATGAAAAGCTAAGTAACGAGCAGGTAATTATCGTGCACAGTGTGGCTAGGTATGTATTTCTCTAGTCTGTAGAACTGAATACTGAATTAATCATGCCCCTATCTTTTAATAATACAGTACTATATGTAACCTGTCATTATATGGTAATTGTTTGATAATTGAACAATCAGCAGGTAATGCATTATGGAATACCTGTTGCATGATAATGCCTGCTTTATAATGTAAAGTATTAGTCTTGTCTCATAATTCAAGTTTTTTTCTTTTGCACATTGACCATATTCTTGCTATACTGAGTGAACTAAAAGTTACCATGACTTGTTCTAGACAATGCAGCTATGATTTTTAAGGATTCCCTTATTCCTGTGCAATGTATTCCCTCAGATACTGCAACTTCAATATTTGGCAATCATACTAACTTTTCAGATGTTAGAGCAGCAGTCCCTGGATGTAGGGTGTCATTAGCATCACTGTAGAGAGAAGAATCTCTTTGGTTTCTTTTTGTGAGTTACCCTTTGTCACTAATCCCACTTTCATCTGGCTCTTTAGCTTTGTGAGGCAGTAGTTGGCACTACAGCATCAGCTATAAAAAATACGAAGTTCTGTGAGTTTATAAAAGATGTTGTTAATCCAGAGATTCCTTCCACCTTAACTGTCCATCCTATAGGTATCAATGTATCATCATAAATACTCATTGTATTTATCTCATCATAAACACTTATTGTATTTAATCCTTATTAGACTTTACCTCATTTGTTTGTTTTAAACTTTTCATTCATAAAACAAACGGCCAGGTTGTGTACAGTCCATGTGGCTTTTCTGCCCCACGTTTTCTCTCCTCAGTGTAAATGTACACGGCCATTTCTCAGCACTTACACATCATGTTTCTCTGGGCTCACAGAACTGCCCAACTCGTGACACTGTTAAGCTGCTCAGAGCCCCATGTAAGTTCCCCTGGTTTCTTTAACGAGGAACACTGCTGCTTACAAGCACTGTGGGGAGTGATTCAGGTAAGCTCTGCTTTTCCATATTCACCAGGCAAGGGCCTACCCAAAGGAGGGTGGAAAACACGTCGTAACCCACCAATTTTGATTCCCAAGAAGGCTGGCTGCCTGCTGGATTGCAGCCTTGTCCTCATGCCTGTCTTCCTGATCTCCCCCTGAAGGTTTTCCAGTGGGCATTAACATCTGCTCACTGAATCAAAATTCCGTGCTGCACTGTGATCTTCAAGGCTGAGAGCGCTGGGCCTGTTCAGCCTGAAGGAGAGAAGGCTGAGGGGGGACCTGATCAGTGTCTATAAACACCTCAAGGGAGGCAGTGAGGAGGAGGGGGCGGGCCTCTTTTCAGTGGTGGCCAGCGATAGGACTAGAGGAAACGGCCACAAGCTGAGGCACCAAAAGTCCCACAGGAACTTAAGAAAAATGTCTTAACAGTGAGGGTGACAGCGCCGTGGGAGGTTGTGGGCAGCCTGTGCCAGGGCTCTGTGGCTGCTTGGAGGCAGCCCTGTGCCCCGTGCTCTAGGTGACCCTGCGTGTGCAGGGGGGCTGGACTGGATGATCTCCAGAGGTCCCTTCCAATCTTAAACATTCTGTGGTTCTGTGATCCTTGCGCCTTGCTCACCATTAAGCATGTGTTTCTTTCTCCCCTCTGGCCTGGGCGCCCTGCTCCCTGCTTGGGGCTGGGAACAGCGAGGGGAGCCGCGTGCGGCGCGGGGTTTCTTCCCCAGGCCTTGGGAAGCCACATGCGTATTCCTGGCGCCTGGCAGAGTCAGGAAGTTTCAAATCCCCCTTGCGGCAGCGGGACCAGCAGAACGAAATGCGTCTTAGAAGCTGGCACGGCAAAACGCGTCTTAGAAGCTGCCACTTCTGTTGGAGCATTCTGCAAATTGCTCTTGAGAGTACGAGAGTTACACTGGTGGAATTGTACTGTTGCCGTACTGGTTTTTCATTCCTTTCTTTTCTAATTGATCTGTAATATCTTGTCAATTGTTTCATAAGAAGTAATCAGAAGTTTGTATGTAAATTTTCTATCATATCTATGTTTTCATTGTGTTAGGAAGCATGGGCACAGATAGAAACACACTTAGAGAACATGAAAAATATCCTAAAATATAGTTGTTTTTAACACCTGTGTAAAAAAATTTCTGCATGCAAATATTCGCTGTTTAAAACCAATTGCTTACCTTAAAATAATCATTCTAAATCGTAATTTTAAGCTTTGATTGGATTGTTTTTGTTGTTGGTTTGGGGTTTTTTTTTTTTTTTTTTTTTTTTTTTTTGGTGTTTTGGGGGGACACGGAGTGTGGTTGGTTGTAACTTTTTTGGACTCTGACCTGTGGTCTGAAGACAACAGAAAGGATAAACCCAAGATTTCATTACTAAAGAATATATCACACTTAAAAGGAAAAATGTTCTCCTATTTTTTTTCCCATTTGCAAAGCCATAGATGATGATGATGATGATAATTGAGATTCTTTGTATAACTTTGATTTCCTATAATCAGCTGCTACGGTGATGTCTCTGAATGAATAAGAATATCTTCTGAAACTGCTCGCTTCACTGGCTGGGCTTTTCAGTAGCTACGCTGCACCTTGCCACAGCACTGTATGATTATTCAGAAGGAAAAGCAGTGGCTCATGGGGGGGAAAAATGCCGATTCAAGTAGGTCCCAACGAACTTCTGTGATTCCTAAAAGAATTCCTGCGTGCTTGGCTGTGTGTCACCCCGTGATAGAGTCCCTGCTCCTTTGCTCTTCCTCTTGCCTAATCTTCTTCTTGTTCCACAAGCTTTGCCCAGCTTAGGCGTGCTTGGGTTTTCCCAGCCGAGATGCAATCGCTGCTCCTGCGGCCAGAGCTCCTCACTGGGGCAGGCCGCAGGGGCCCGGGTGGGGATGAGGGGCAGCCCTACTGTACCCAGGGCCCCCTTTTGATGTTAGTTCACAGCTAGTCCCAATTTTGAAGCAGTATTTTGAAGCAGTGCTCTAATACTCAGGGTCTGCTAAACGACCCATATTCAGCTGGAAGTGTTTGTTTTCAGGCTTATTTTGAATTGCAGATTGATAGCCAAGGACATAGCACTAAGGTAACAAATAAGTTGGAATTATTCCATTAGTTAAGGAGTGATTTAGAGTAACTGACTGAAAATACAGAATTCCTACCTACCTTTCTTAACTTTCTTTAAGCTTTCTTTCTAACTTGCCTAAAACAAACTGCTTGTCGAAACAACACCACATCAGAGTTCAGATTGTTTCTCAGTGGAGGCAGCGTGTTGTAAAGAGCCAGGATAAGCCTTATCACTTCTTTCACTGTATGGCAGCACACAAACAAGCCGCGTTCTTCCCTGCTCTGTGACCCGCAGGCTCCTACGAAGGTTTGTTTTTGCCTTTAGATGGAAATCTCAAGGATCCTAATGAGAAAAGTGATCCATCTTTTCTTTAGCAGAAAAAAAAATGGGGCTGCTGTTTGTAGTCACTCAATACTGAAAGGGGAACCTGTGCCTTCTTTTAGTTTATTTTTCTAAGATCATTCTTACCTCAAATGTATCTTTGAGATTTTTTTATTTTCCCAAAATAAATAAATAAATAGAGCTATCTGCAGGTAGGCATTTCACTTCTATTCTACTTTTACTTGAGGAATGTTTGTATTTTGTTTTTGTTCTAAATTATTTTTCTAGCTAGCTATCTCAAAAGAGTTTGCAGTCACTTCATTCAAACACATGCAGTTTATAATTATTTTGTACTTTACCAGACAATAATGAACAAGCAGTGCTATGTAGTATCTAGTGAGCTTAAAACCATGAGCATCAAAAGAAGATTTTTTAAAGTTTTTGGATAAGTTTCCTTAAGAACGTTAATCGTTTTAGGCTATGTTGTAGGAAGGAAACTTGGATGTGATTCTAGGTAGCTGTGCAAAACCCCTAGCAAGCAACAGCAATAAGAAAAGAGCACCTGAAAGACAGATGAAGTAAAAAAATTAACATATTGAGTTCATAGTATATGGCAGTTTGATCATAATTCCTTTTAAATTGGTTACAAACACTTTCATGAGTAAAAATTGTCTTGCTTGCTGTATCTCTTTCCCCTCCTGGGAAACTTTGATGATACTATAAATTTTATGAACTGAAATGTGTTAGTTGGTCACCAGCAAATTTTCAATGAAAATTCAAAATCCAAAGGACTGAAATAAATTTAAAATATATATTTTAAAATTAAGCCAATATTTTCGTTATGCTCTTAAAACTTTCTATGAAAATGTTTATTTTGTTTTGTTGCAAATCTTGCTCAAAAGCACTTAGTCAACCTTATTTGCAACGTCAGAGAGTAGACACCCACCAAATGTTGGATTTCCAAGCAGACGGGCAGAGCTAATTCAGCTCTCCTAGGCATATGGTATATTTTTAATAACGTCAGGGTGTACATTTTTTTCCGTGCCCTGTCTCATTCAGTACTTGTCGGGAAAACAGGCCAGAATTTACTTTCAAAATTGTCATAAATCTGAAAGTTTCTGATGCGTGTGATTGACCTTGTGGTATAAGTTGTGTCTGCGTGTGAGATAAAAGAGTTTTCTGATGACTGTCTCCAGTTAGACGCCAGCAGTGCTCTTGCTATTAGGAAACCTACTTCAGTTTGTTTGTAATGTGAGCCATTCAGGTTGGGTTTTACACACCAGATTTCTGCCTCAGGCTGATGATTTTTCGCAAATGTCAGTTATAATGATTCTGCCATTTCTGCGAAACAAACTAGAGAGAAGAATGTTTTCACCATTAATTTGGGGGAGTTATTTGCATGTTTTCTAAATGGGGACCTTTTTAGAGCAGCTGTGTATGTGCGTGGCAAAGATTTAAAGGACTGAAAATTGGGCATTTTATTACAAAAATAGTGGAATTTTTTTCCAGTAAAACTCAGTCTCTTTAATACATATATAGAGAGAGAGACTATATATATATATATATATATATATATATATATAACTGTTCCTATGTTCTATAGGAGCTAAATCAATGCTATCATCTCACATCCCATGGGATATTTGCCGCCTTCGGTGCGCTTGTGAGACGCTTAGCACTAAGCAGGGCGTGAACGCATCATCTTCCCAGAGCCTCCAAATATCCTGTTGCCCATCGCTGTTGGGCTGCAGTCCCTCAAAGGGCGCAGTGTGCCCAGGGCACAACCCTCGTCCCTCTGCCCCTGCTTCCACACTGCACAGCATGGAAGAAGACTGGGTTGTTTGAAAATGAGAAGAGACTAATGTCAGTGAGGACATGGGGAGACGGTTAGATGGATATTCCTGACCACAGGAATTCCTTTAGTAAGGAATATCCGTGTATGGAGACAGCTCTCCATTAGAAGTGGTTTGGGGAGGTCATGCCTGAACACGTTGCCAGAGCGCTGAAGGAAGAGCTGTTCCCTGTCAGGTCCATGCTCCCAGAGCAGAAACTGGGAAGTTTGCTGTGTGCAGGTGAGAAGCCAAGTCCCTTGGAAGTGAGCCTGATTGGAGCACGTTTTAATTGCACAGGAAAAACTAAATGACTATGGTAAGTGTCGCTGTTCCCATTCCTGAATTTCCAAACACCCTTCGCTTTTGCTCTGCTGCTGCGATGGGAAAGATAAGCGGGGCTGACAAAACAGTCATCAGAGAGTGGTTGCCGTCAGTGTGAGCCCTTCAGGATGAGAGGAGCTGTTAATATTTTAAGGGCTGCCACCCATCCCTGCAGGCACAGAGCGATACCTGGGCGCGCGGCGGAGGGGCAGCCATCCACAGATGCCACCTGGCGCTGGAGCGGGGCGGAAGGGGCACTCGCTGAGGGACTGCCTGCAGTTAAGGAAAGCAGGTTTCTCTCCCACAAAGAAAGAGAGAGCTCATTGTAAGGGGGGAAACAGGGCGCTCTTATCAAGCAGCACCTCTGGGTTTGTGTCACTGTTGGGTTTCTTTACCAGGTGGCAGTGGATTTGTTTTGAAGAAAGGAAGTGTTGGCTGCAGCTGGAGAATGCCATCAGCTGATGGAGTGGGAAAGAATCCCTTTAATTTGGCCTGATTTTATTACAGCCAGCACAGGGAAACGCGGAGTCATGTAATCCTCACAGGGTTCGGAGCCCAGTGAATAAGCAACAGCGCGCGCCCCCTTGCACCGCGTCCTCCTGACCGCTGCGCACTCCCTTCCATGCAGGGCCCGGCCTCCTCTCCCAGAGCGCCCTGCAGCTCAACTCCAAACCCGAGGGCTCTTTCCAGTACTCGGCCAGCTACCACAGCAACCAGACGCTGGCCCTGGGCGACACTGCGGCGGCGGCAGCGCTCCCGGCCCGCAGCGCTCAAGGCAGAGCGGCCGCTCCGAGCTACAGCCAGGTAGGTGGCCTCGCGGCGCCGGGCAGGGCGCGAGGAGCCGGGCGGCTCTGCCAGCTTGCCCGGGTTGTCCCTTGCTGTGGGTCACACCAGGCAGGGCTGTGGGGGAGCCGGGGGGCTCTGCCAGCTTGCCCGGGTTGT
>NW_020455810.1:2355730-2399994 GCF_003342845.1 Nothoprocta perdicaria
GCTTGCCCGGGTTGTCCCTTGCTGTGGGTCACACCAGGCAGGGCTGTGGGGGAGCCGGGGGGCTCTGCCTGCTTGCCCAGGTTGCCTCTTGCTGGCGGTCGTGTCGCAGAGCAGGGCGGAATGACCAGCCTGCTTTCTGTGGCCCTAAAGCTGCTCCACGTGTGTGGAGCAAGCAAGTGCTGGTTCAGCAGGGGATTTGTGTGCCCGCTTTGCTTTGGCACGTGAATATTGACTTGGTTGATCGAACGCTCGGGCACGGAGGTCTGAAACTTTGCATTGCTGTGCTGATTGTAAGGCTTAATTAAGGACCAGGACCCCACTGTGTTGTTGCCTTGGTATGAGGGAAAGTGCTGAAGTAGCAGTGAACCACAGCAAAGCTGGACTGGCAACAGATGCAAAATCTGCTCCGGATGCCATACCTAGCCTGCTGCCAGGGCCCGATTCCTTTCCAAAGAATCCCTTTTGCCTTCTTTTCCCATATTGTAATACAAACAACTTATCAGACAGTCGTGTGTGTTTCAAACATTTTGGATTTTTTTTTTTGAGATACTCATGAAAACTTTATAAATCTCTCTCCTTGTTAAAGGGATTCTTCTGAGCTGCAGCACGCAACCCTCTCACCTCCTGTGCTTTTCACTGAGAGATCAAAGCCTCTCACTGGAAAGTTAAGCTTCAGTTTAGACAAAAATTGCTAGATGCATTCATGCTCCTGCACATAAGCAAAATCTGGTTGAGTTTTACTGGTCAGTTCAGGTTATTTTCTCTTTTTAGAACTTAACAGCCATAGTAAAGCAGACTGTCTCAGTGTGATACTGGGACATTTTATAAATCAAGATTCTTTAGAAGTGAGTTATATTTGAATTTCAAAGCATTATATTGCTAAGAGAATTCAAGTGCTATATAGCCATGGCGCAGCTTGTGGGATAGCAGGAGAGATGCAACATTCATGCTATTCACTCAGTTTGCTCAGAAAAGCCCCCTGTCCTTAAAGACTGCAAAATGAAATAAAGCACAGTTAAATTTCATTGCAAATTGGTTACGTATTTCTTTTTCCCCCTCGATGAAGGGTTTAAAATGAGGCTATGTAATAGCAAGACCCTCAGGGTCTTTGTGTGTTTACCAAAGCAGCCTTCCCTGGTGTTCTTTGGGATTGGAGCCAGCAGGAGAGCAGGACTCCAGCTAGACCGAAAAAAGAGGCTCTGATACCCCCTTGCAGCCTGGGCAGATGCCATCCGCAGTTGTCTCCTACGAAAAGCATCATCTGCTGGGGATCACTCTGTAAGGCTGGGATGCATTTTGCAAGGTGGCTAGAGAAAGTAAGACAACGGGAAAGGAACAGGTGTGCTTAGAAGGTAGGTTATGGGAGCACTAGGGGAAAAAAAAAGAGAAAAAAGTGGCAGGAGGATGGAAGGGAGCTGTGGAAGGGACAGCGTGCGTGCATTTCCTCCAGATTGCAGGAGAGATGTTTACGCAGGAAAGTAATGCACAGAATGCACTAAATAATCTTTCACCTCATTAGCCTGCAAAGGAAGCTTGGCCATAGAACTGTTCCTTGAAAATTTTTGCAAGCTGCCTTATAAACCATGATACCATAAAATATATAAAGAAGGTTTTATAAAACATATTCAACAGAAGGAAGAGGAGGAAGTCTCTTAAAAAGTTCTGAACGTGACCTTTTCTGGTACAACATTTAAGGAGAAGACAGGCAATCCTTGGAAGTGTTTTGCTATCGCTGTTATAATTAAAACAAACCTCAGGAGTCATAACTGCTCAGATTGTGCCAATTTCCTTTGGTATTTCTGTGCACGGCCTATAACTATCTCTGAACGTGAATGATAGCCTAAATGCGTGGGAAAATATGTAAATAGTCTCAAGGCCAGCTGTGACAGCAAGAACAACTTCTGAAAATGCAACTGTGGAAAAAAAATGAAACTAATTAGTCTTGGGACTTCCTGTATAGTGCCGCAAAGTGAAGTCTCACATTTTTCTCAATTTGGAGGACTTCATTATATATCACAGCTTTTCTACGGCTTTGAATACTTTAGAACATAAAACTTACATTTCGGTAGCATTTAGAAGGTAAAACTTCCTGGCAACAGCTGCTGCTATGGCTCAGAATTACTGTTTCCTAGTGGAAAACAGTTTTTCAAACTTGGTGTCCAAATTCTGATATATCCTATATTTATCAATCAAAGGGTTGTTGGTTGGTTGGTTGGTGAAGAGAATAATGAATCTGTTACAAAAACCTTGGGCGATGTGGTGATGCTGCAAATGAATTGCTCAAGGTGAATAATCTATTTGAACAAGAGAGGTTTGTGGACAACTGGTTGGTTTTACTATCATCTCAAGAATGGTCAACTTACCTTGCAGATACAGGAATCTAAAGCATGGTTTACCACACGTTCTGCTGGGCATTTGCAAAAGGAGGAGGAAGGGAAGAAAAGCCAGTTTACATTTCTGAGTAAAGATATCTCATTTTCTGTTGCTCCTGCTGTCTTTTCAGAGGCTGAGGTAGCAGTAGAGAGAAACTTATTGTGTATTATCCTCCCCTCCTAAAGCTTCTGGGCTGAATGAACTAATGCAGATTTTGTCCACTCTGAAAACCAAAAGCAATTAGAATATATATATATATATATATATATATTTAGTTTCCATCTCCTTTTTTTTTCCTGTAAACATGAGCTTGTCATTGATCAAACGGCCACATATCCCTAGCCCTGTTTATAATGTTAGCTAATGCACACTGGTGTCCAGTTGTCGAGCAAAATGCAGACACCAGCCTGCTTCAATGAGAGGCTGCCTCATCGTGCCATGAGTCATCTGCGCTGCAGGTGATGGGCCACTTGATGCTCCTTGCAGACTAAATATAAACTCATGACTTCACGTTGGCCTCTGGTAGGGTTTACAGAAGATGTTAAGGAATGAATTGAGAAGACGATGAAAATTCATTGAAATGAAAATTGGCTTCCAAATATGAACATGAGAACTTCTCAGTCATTAAAGGAGGCAGATGAAATCTCAGGGCACAGCTAATACAGTTTATGTTGGTGGGAAATTGTTCTGCATCATATTGATGTTTGATCCTGCCATAGGTAAGGACTGTGGCTTTCATTGCTGCTTTCAAACTCTCAGACTGACCATCTCTGGATGCCTTCAGAGGATCTCATACCACACTGTTCATGAAAGTGGCTTGTGACGGTGCTGCCTCCCTTCATCTGCACATACATCCTTTGAGATGAGGGTCAGGCTGCCTGACATTTTTCTCCAGTAGTCCTGGGGTATATTTGGCAGGGTATAGAGATGAGCTTACCCTCACCATAGTTTGGGGATGAAATCTGGAGCAGCAGATAGAATGGACCACGTATGAGCGACTCAGAGGGGTAGTCGGCCCTCTGCTATTACGTGAGTGCATTTGAGCATAGGTGGCATCGTATTAGTTGGGTCAGGGTCTCGTCAAAGGCAGCAAAACATTTCTGCAGAAGAAAGGTCCTTAGCTCTAAGAAGTCGTGTTTCACACACATGAGACTTCGGATTTCCACGGAGGACTGGGAAATCAAAACACTTCTTTGTAGTCATTGAGAGATAATTTCTGTGAAATACCTGCAACTGGCACTTGTCCAGGTAAATTGAAGGGCAAAATCCTCTCTTTGGAAATGAGATGCCAGTCTCGGAACTATTGACAGATCAATATGAAGCCTGTGTTGCTTATGAAAAGGCAACTTGATGGCAGTACAAAGGTACACATCCTCAGGGATCTAAGCCAACACGAACCATCCCCTGCATCCATTTAGCTGATGACATGTTTTATAAAATCGATTATTTGTGGTTGTAAGGAGGTAGAGAACAACAAGCATTACTGGAGAGGAAGCCGTCAGGAAAAGGTTCATCGCTCCCGTCTCCTCAGTGGTGCTACCCAAGGACGGAGCTCTGCATCGCTGAGTAGAGAATCTCAAGTGTTTCTGCATCCTCAGTTTGTTCTTTGCAGAAGAGTGTTAAGAGAGGGTTTGGGTCAGAGGAGGACTCTCTATCTTGGGTGAAAACATACAGATGGTTCCTAGAGAGAAGAGGAGACAAAAAAAAGCCCTCAGTAGACTGAGAAGTGTTGCAGTCATGAAAGAGCAGAGAACCTGATTTTGTTTGTGAAAGCCAGAGATCACTGGTATCCCTCAAACCTCTGGTGAGGCTGATCAAGCGCAGCGCCGGAGGCTGGCAGCAGTCAAGGCAGCAGACACAGAGGCAAATTGTGAAATGCACAAAACCAACAAGTTTTTGCTTTCACATTTTGCCCTGCTTCAGAAGAAAATCGTTTTTAACAGATTTTAGGTGACTAACACAAATCTTAGATGTGTGCAGAGGAATAGACACAATACACACACGTATGTAGCACGTTCCTAACGGTCACTTTGTTTCTCTGCAATTGCTTTGCAAAATTTGGTGGTCTCCCAATCTGCTTTTCCACCTTGGAGCTATCTCTAGGAATCAACATCCAAATTCACTGTGCTGGTATTTCAGTAATTAGCAGCTGCCCCCAAACCTTTGCTTCTGGTGTTTAGCCATCCAGGATTTTATTAACTCCTTGTCTATGAATAATTGTCAGCAGGATAAAGGATCCATACAGCTATTTGTTCATCATAATTCCTCTTCATAAAATAGAAACCTTGTTTCACAGTGCCTTTCATTTGATGGTTTTCAATTGAAGTTATGGTTCTAGTCAAAATTTGGTTAAATAGATGTTGTATGAAAGAAAAGGCTGATGTCCTGAAATGTAGTGCATAAAGACGTGAATGACGGTGGGCACACAGGAGCTAGAATAACCTAACTGGATGCCTTCCGTAATTTTGGGTATTGAGCTCTGCTGAACTTGTTTTGTCAGAATCAGTAGAGAGTGAACGATTCAATATGATGAAATAAGAAAAAAAAATCATTAATGTTCTCACATTTTTTTCACACATTCAAGCTGTTAAAAGGATAAAAGAGAATCCTTATGTTGGATCCAAAGCAGCAAAATGGAACCCATTTTCTGCAAGATACCAGAAAAAATGAAATCTCTGAGCCTCAGAATGGATATTTATAGGGACCACAGAAAGTAAAGTGCTTGATATTTTCCTTCTCCCCACCGCCCTCATACGAAGTAGATAGCGACAGGAAGATACAACAACTGGAAAGCAAATATGGTCTCAATTTATTAGCTTCAACACATGGCGTCATTATCAGCCTGACAATAACCATGGGTGGATGGAAAAATAATGGAACAAATGCCGCTGTATTTTGTTATTCCTTATGTAACATTGCAGGATGAACGATGACATGTCTGTAGGGTTGTCTTCAACAACAGACCAGGAGCAATATATGGAAAAGCTAAAACACGTTCTGCCTGTGAAAGCACAGGTGGAGAATGTTACTGCATCCTTGACCCTAGGAAAAAAAGATGAACCTCACAATATATTTAAGATAGGTCTGAGATTAGTCACATCTTAGGAATAAAAAACTGCATGCTAATGTTTGCATAGCAATCTGTTCATCCAGAAGTTCTCTCCTTCACACGCAAACGCTTAGCTTTTTAGGAAGTGCTAAACACTGTGTTTTTAATTTAAATATTTAATTTCTGTGTCCTAATGCTACACCTTCTTTCCTATAAGCCCTTCCTTGTAATCATGAAGTGAGATTCTTTTCTTGCATTAGTGCTTGTAGAAAGCCTGCAGCCTTTGAGAGATTTGTTAGAAATATGGGATAATACTGGTTTACTCCCAATTAATTACTTTAAATCCTTGACACACAGAGCTGTGTGGAGGAAGATTAGAAAAGAAGTTACTGCGTGCATGTTGACACTGCTTGCCCCAAATCCTCCAGGCCTCTAGTGACTGTTTTGATGTTATCAGTATGGGGCATCTAGGATATTGTCTTCTGGAGCAATGCTGAATATGGCCAACAGTCTTATTGTGCTGCCAAATGAACAGTCCAAGAAGTAAAATTTACTCTTAAATGTCAATTGATAGAGTAATCGCTTTGAATCACCTCTAGTCATATGTGAAGTTTGCCCTGTGCGTGCTGTCCTAAACCTTGGTGCAGAGCTTCCCTGGCTCAGACTTGGTGTTGGGCTCTTCTTAGCTGGTGGCCACTGCTAAAAGAGCCCGGTCTAAAACAGCTGCATGCTGATGTGGGTGATCCTGCTGCTGGAGGGAGGGCAGCACCAATTTCACGCAGTAGCACCTCGCTTCTCAGCGGGTGACGCACCTGGAGCCCCTGAGGCTCAGGCCAGAGATAACCCAGAAACTGCAAGAGCTTCTTACTAGTTTCCATGACAGAAATGGAAGCAAACCCCTGAGAGGGGCAGCTTCAGAGCTCGGCTTCCCCTTTGTATCCAGAAGCAAGCGCCTTCCTCCCCCAGGTATGCGAAGCATTTAAGGTGAAGGGAGGGGCTGCAGGAGCCCCAGAAGAGGAGAGCAAAGTTTCTGCTGGGAGGACGTTGGAGGAGGTGCAGGTTTCTGGCACTTTGAACCTTGCTTATTTTGTGCTCTGATTGTTTGCTTTACTCCTGTGCTGAGCTCCTGATCTAAAGGCGATCTCTCTTTCCTTGATCTGCTTTTATTCGGTATCCTAGTGAAATTCAGAGCCAGAATAAATCAAGTTTCGTAACAGCAATGTGCTTCATTTTGCGTGGCTTTCCTATAGGATGCTATTAAAAACCCACCTTTCTATTTAAACCAGCAGTGACACTGCAGTTGGCATTCGCAGCAGCAACGAGGCTCAGTCCCCAGCACTCATGATTCCCATTTCAGGAGCAGTTCCCGTGCAGGACCCGCGGGCTGTGCTCGGGGCGCAGCGGGCTCCTCGGCACCGCACCAGCCACCGGCGTGGGGCTGGCCAGCGCTTGGAGCCTTCTTGGGCCTTGCAGTAAATCCCCTGCCCGACTGGGCAAAAAGTGCTGTGGGACAAGTGGGTGCCCTGCGAGACGGACAAGCTGAGCTGCTCCGGGGTGCCACCACCCGAGGCTGGGGAGTATCTGCCACAGGCCCTCCCTGGAGGCCGAGGGCCCCGTGTTAATGCGGTGCCTGTCCCCCCTCGCCCTGGAGCCAGTAAAAACTGACGCTCGCAGTAGGCAGCACGTGCGGCGGCTGCCTGCGGTGCCCCTGCCCTGCGGGCCGGCGCGAGGGCGGCTGCGGGAGCTGCCGCGGGTCCCCGGGGCCCGCTGGCCCGCGCCAAGGGGCGGCAAGGGCCGAGAGCCCCGGCCAGCCCCGCCTGCACCTCCCCTGCGCGGGCGCTGCTCGCTGCGCGTGGGAAAAGTTTCCTTCAGTATTTTAAGCCACTTTATTATTATTTTTTAATGCAGAACAAAGGTTTGGAGGGGGGGGCTTTTTCTTTTCCCCAGCCCCTCGGGCTCTACATTTCTAACATCTGAAAGTAGCGGGGAAAAAAACAATCCATACTAAAACCAGGCGCCCGGGGCCGCGCTGACGCCTCTCTCTGCCCTTCCCTCCGCAGCCCGGCGCGAGCAGCCGCGGAGCCCACGCGGGCGGCGCGGAGCCGCCGCCGCCACCCGCCGCCTCCTCGTCGTCCTCGGCGTCGTCGTCGCAGGCGCGGGAGCCCTTCGCGCCGAGCCACGGCAGCGCCTTCCACCTGCCCGAGCCGCAGCTGCCGCCGGCCGCCGCGCTCTACTACTGCAGCTCCACGCTGCCCGCGCCGCGCCTCAGCTCGCCGCTCGCCGCCGCGCCGCTCGCCGGCTCGCCCACCAAGGCGGCGGGCGCCGCCTACGGCGCCGCGCCGCGCGGCTCCTCCCCCAAGCAGTCGCCCGGCCGCCTGGCCAAGTCGTACAGCACCAGCTCGCCCATCAACATCGTGGTGTCCTCGGCGGCGGGGCTCTCGCCGCTGCGCGTCACCTCGCCGCCCCCCGCGCACGCCAGCCTCGCCGCCGCCTCCTCGTCGCCCATCCACCAGCTGAGCTCCGCCATCGGCACGTACGCCACGCTCTCGCCCACCAAGCGGCTCGTGCACGCCGCCGAGCAGTACGGCAAGCACTCGCAGGAGCTCTATGCCACCGCCACGCTGCAGAGACCCGGCTCGCTAGCAGGTAAGCGCCGCCCGCACCGCGCGCCAGCCGCGCACCGGGCGCCCTTCGGCTGCTCGGGCACCGGAACGGCAGCTCCCAGCTCTGCTTTTAGACCAGTTGGTAGTAAGCGAGAGCCTCCCTCCCGGGAAGGGGAGAAAGCCGCTCCCCCTTTCCTGCCCTTTCACCCTTTCTGATCTTTCCAATACCAGGTCCGCCTCCTCTTCCGAGGTGCAAGGACCTCGGGCTCCTGCGTTTGAGCCCACGTTTTGGTAGAGGGTGCGTTTGTGTGCCGAAGGCTTTCCCTGCCCTGGTCAAAGCCGGGAGGCTGGCGCAGGGAAACGGCCTCTCCCGCCTTGCCCAGGGGCTCCGCTTGCCCGCCCAAGTTTCGCACCGCGCGGCGCGAGCTGGGGCCGTTACGGGCGGGCGGCCGTTACGGGCGGGCGGCCGTTACCTGGCGCCGCGTGCCCCTGCGAACGGGCTGCTGTGGCGGGTCGCGGTCCCCGGAGCTTTGAGCCAACCCTGCCCTTGAGAGAGCAGCCGGCTCTTCCGAGGCCGCTAAACCCAACGTCTCTTCGTGTTTTTCTTTCCCCTTCCCCCCCCCCCCCCTTTTTTTTTTTTTTTTTATTCTCAGAATTTCCCGTTTCATTGCTATAGTAACAGCTGCTGTGCTCATATGTTCCCTTGCCTGGCATAAATAGATTTGAAGATAAATAGGGTACGCGAGGAGGTCTTGCTGTGTTGGCCAGGCAGGTGCCCAACTTTCTTAGTGGAGTTAAAGCCCCTGCTCTTCCCTCCTGTCACCCACCCGCTTCGCTGCAGGGCTCGCTGGCATCCTACCCAGTTCCACTGAAACGTGCCTAAAAATGTAGGTAATAAAATATGGTCTCAATGTATCTACTTATGAGAATGATTCAGAACTTTTCTTACTTAAAAAGAAAAAGGGGAGGAATGGCAAAATTCATGTTTTTGAAGTTCCGAATGTGTAAAAAACATGTAATTGCTTGGGCTGCCTAAATGATGTTGAAGTAGAGATCTCAGCATATTTTGATCGCTTCTGCTGTAAAACATTCATTAATCCTGTCCCAAATTCCCAAGTTTTTACTGGACGATTGTGTTATGGTGACTTCTCCCCTCTGTAGTCACTGAGAAGGCCCGATGTTGGCACTAGGGAAGGGAACCGTTATATCAAACGAAAAGAGAGTAGTTAAACCTGCATACCTTGGACTTGCCAGTATTCCCTGATTTTTCTTTACTTTTGTTCTGTCTTGGATAAAAGTCTCTGCATGTGGAAGTTTCTAACATCCTTAGTCCTTATTTCCCTTTATTCAATTTTAGCAGTAGATGATTGAGGTTTTCTTTGTGCGTTAAGATACCTTTTGTAGTTGAGCAACATTCAGCCTATTGTGGCAGGTAAATTGAAGCTTGTGATTTAGGACTTCAGCACTGCCATAATGACCTTATATTACTGCATAACGACCTTCTATGTTAAATAAAGAGGTTGTCCTTGCTAGATTTGGATCTTCAGAAAGGTGGATTTGGACCTTTTTAGAGTGGTTGGCCAGTAGTATTATACATATTCTCCTAAAAGTGTTTTATGCTTTGAGTAAAACTTAAGAGAATTACTTTTTCTTTTCTTGTTGTCATTGCT
Organism: Nothoprocta perdicaria; assembly: GCF_003342845.1. Taxonomy (NCBI): domain Eukaryota; kingdom Metazoa; phylum Chordata; class Aves; order Tinamiformes; family Tinamidae; genus Nothoprocta; species Nothoprocta perdicaria. Next base: position 2,365,426 of record NW_020455810.1, read on the forward strand.
TATTTTCATAGATTTCTTCTAGTTAATAAATGCTTTTTTACTGAACTTTTTCTATGTCTTGCATGACTTTGGTATTTCTTTCCCTACCTCTTCTTAGGATACAAGTTCTTAGGACCAAGTTGCTAGTTATATGGTAGTTGCTTGGGTCAAACGAAGGCTCATAGATTATGTGGCTTTAGGAAGTTCCTGGTGCTTTTTGGCCTTTTTTTTCAATGTGTTTGGGGGAGGGGGAGATAGTCATCAGTCATTTGACCTTGATTATAATTATGTAGAAATTAAAGCAACTTCTCCAAGTATTGTGCTGATGACTTTCTGAGTTCTGGATCTCAGAACTAATCCATAACTAATCCATAGGGATTTTCTTTTAAGGTAGGCTGGAAATCTCAGTGTCTTATTTTATAAGGAATGCGGATTTCTGTAATGACATTAAATACTAAGTGATAGACATGCTGAGGCAGTATTGCTACTTTTTAAAGAAAAATACTTCAAAGCAGAGGCAACAGCATGTTGGTAAATACTAGTTTTGTGTTGTTTTTTTTTTTCCCACAGTGGTAACATCCCTTTCAAGTAGTCCTTGAAGGGAGCTGTAGCACGGATCCAATCCTTTGCAAAAGTTTCCTGTTGCAAGTTTACTTTCACTGTTTTCCGTTAACAGTCTGGGATGTGTTCTTGTGCTCTCCCAGTCATTCAGGAGGCTGCATATTTGCGAATGGTATCAAGCGCCTGGATAACTTGCAGAATTTTACTGGTTCACCAAAGTCACTGAACTGCTTGCATGTTTAAATTGCTGTCTGCTTTAGAGTTAGATGGGATCAGATGTTACGGTTGCTACTAAGGCGGTTTTCATTATTTTCATTTTTTTTTCCTGTAGACGCTTTTGCTTAGAACAGTTTGTGATCTTGAACTTTAAGGATGTTATATTTTTATAGGAGTTTTCTGCCTGTTGATTTAAAGATCAGACCAATGGGAGAAGGAGAGCAAGCAACAGTGTGCTGAAAAGCTGATGTTCAATAAATGGGGTTTTTGCTTGTTCACTACATCCTAGGCGATCTTTTTCTTTCCTTTGGGGGAGGAGGAGGAGTGGAGAGCAGTTGTCACATTCCCCTGATTGATGGTTTGCCATTCCTAAGTATGTGTCATCACAGGGAGGCTGCTGCTCAAAGTAATCAAGTAATCCTCTTTTTTTTTTTTTTTTTTTTTCCCCTCTCCAGGAAGAAAAGATAAGTATTTTGCAGTGATTGCTGTGAATGCAAATAGCACTTTATTTATTTATTTATTTATTTATTTATTTATTTATTTATTTTCAGGTGATACTAGAAACTTGTCCTGGAGCTGGCTGCTGAGTGCAGCCGTGTCTCCAAGTGCTAAACTGAGCAGGAGCAGCACGAAGCGCAGGGATTTGATAGGGTTTTTTCCATTGTAAGTGAAAATGTGCAGTGTGATCATATATTGCCCTAAACTGGTTCCGTGTAAGAGTGGATTGAAGAGAGGACATTGCATATATTCAGTTCCAACAAAAGTTAATGGGGAAGCCAGCTGAGGTTATAAGAACGCCAGTTCTTGGCCTGCAGTGTGCAAAAGCTCGTGTAGTTTTACTGTAGTTTTACTGTCAGGTGCGTAGCCATCCCCGCGAGAGGTGCCCTTCGGGCTGCCCCATTGCCCCTGCGCGTGTGCGCGCCTGCTCAGCGGGTCTTGGTGGGTCCAGCCGTTGGGGTCATTCCCGCTGCCTCGGCTCTGTGTTCGGCTGTAACCATCTGGGGAGCGGTTCCAGCTCTGCGCGCCTCCGAAACTCCCTCTGCACGCTCTTCCAAGAGTGAGTTTGATTCCCAGCTTAATTCGGCTCTGGAAGTACCTTGCTGGAGCTGCCGCTGTGTTGCAGCGCCGCTTGCGCCTCCACTTCTTCTCGGCTTCATCCTTGCTTGGGGGAGTCACATGCCACGTTAGACAGCAGAGCGTAATTTTGTGTGTTGCTTTGTTGCAAGCAATCCTTAAGAGCTAGAAGGAAAATAAATACTACTCAAGACTGTACCATCCTCGGTCATTTGTATTAAAAGGTTAGGTTTAAGAAATGACTGTGGGTATGAATCACTTAGTGTAATGTAGTTTCGTGAGAAGAAGATTTTGCAGCCATTTTTTCCTTTAATTAGGGTATGTTCATTGAAGCAACAGCTGAAACAGAAATGTTTGAGTTGCTTCTGAAACCATCAGCACTTACTGTCATGTCTGCAAGCAGAGTCTTCTTCTTGGTCTCCATCAAATCAAAATGTGAAGCCCTGTCCTTTCTAGAATAGGACTGTGTGCACATTATTACTACTACATTAATACTAGTTTATACAAGTGTGACATGAGTTAATATGTAAAATATGCTTTCTGTGCTTGGCTAGGCAAAGAATTCTAAGTTTTTCGGGGTCTTAACTGGTTCCTTCTGCTCCTTCGTCTGTCTTGCCTTGCTCTTCTCCCTCTTTCCTGGGACCTTCCTCCTTCCATATGCCTTTTGTTGTGCACACCATGGTGAGCCCTGCTTTCCTGCTGTGATCTATGGCAGGACTGCAGTTGAATTGTGAGCGTTGGCATGTTTTAGCATTTTGGTGTATGATCATATGGGTGCAGAACAGATCAGCTTCTGTGACCATGTATGAGATAATCACTGAAGTATATTACCACTAGCATGCACTTAGCTTTCCTTAAAATTGCTTGAAAATACAGGATTATCAATATAGCATTGGTTTATTGCAATCTTGAAATTATCTAGTAGGTCTAGATGCTGTGCGGTGTGCCTGTGCTGGGATGACTGTATCACTGCTTGTGAGCACACGAGCATCTACCCGCTGCTCTCCTACCTTCACCTGGGGGAGAAGAGGCTTTTGCAGCAGAGTTGGACACTATTCAAATCAGTGCTCTTACTAACCAGAGTGGAAATCATCCTCTCTGAGGAATATATGCTTTGTATAGCATAAAAACTATATGCCAGCCAAGTATTTTTTTCAGACTGTACCAAAACCATGTCCCCCTGTACCAAACCATATCCTTGGTTCTCAAATGTAGACAGTTCCTGATAATTGCGTTCAAATGTATCATTGTTCAGCTCCTGAGCAGAGCATTTTGAATAGTGGCGGTGTGAATGAAGTGTTAACCCTGGGTGAAATCACCTCAGGAAAAAAATAAAGCCCTGTGTGATTTAAAATTACCTGGAGAGAGACAGGGCAGAGTTAATAAAGCAGTCTGGATGTGAAGTGCACTTGTACTTTGGACAAGGAAGGAAGGAGAATCGCTGGATTTTTGGCTTTTAAGATAAAGAGTGAAGCTCATAATATCTACCAACCTACCTACCTACCTACCTATCGGGACACACTGTTGTATCCCTTAACGTGCTGCTCGGGGGGCCGAGTCGGTGCGACGGTGCCGCGCAGTCCGTGCCCCATGTTGTGCTACCGGCTGCACTGTGCTGTTCTTTGCCACAAATTCTACTCCGTCTTCTTCCTTCGGTGATAATGCCGTTATTAGTTGGTATGGTAAAAGTCATTTAGAGTGGGGTGCAGTTCAGGTCCCTGTTGCACTAGATGCATGAAATGGGCAGTCTTGAGCAATAAGGCAGAAGGAATAAGAAGATCAGTGTCTTTGCAGTGTCCTGTTATTGCCGTGATTTTTGTTCCTCTGCTTTTCAGGTCACGATCACATGAACTGGTTTTGCTCACAGAGAAAGGGCTAAGTGACAAGGGATCAGCTAATGCGGCCCTGTCTTCATGGACACAGTTTTGAGCCAGGGAACTTGAGCTTTGATGTACTTGTCAGCAGGTGCTGCAGATGTGTCTGAGCTCACATCCTGTTCCATGCTTTTTCCTACTTTGTTTTCACTTATTTTATTTTGCTGTTGTTTGTGCTGTTTGCCACTTACCTTCTGAGTGGACTTTCCAAGGGGCCGGAAATTAAGTAAGTATTTCAGAACAGCAAGCCTTTAGGAGAGACCTGTCGGCAGCTCTGTTGAAAACAGATTCCGCTGACAGGAAATTGCAGGTAGTTTGACTGACTGCCCGTGACAAACTGAGTGGCGCGGCCGGTTTCCTGCTGCTGTGGTGAATGTCACCTCAGACGGAGATTCTCCTGGCCAGGCCTCGAGCCTGGCGGGGGCATTCTGCCCGCGGCCTTGGCGGTTTCAGCACCTCCTGCAGGGCAGGGTTGCTGTGTCGCTCATCAACGTGGAGGCGACTGGAGGGAAGCTTTGAAGGGTCAGAGTGAAGTTTAAACTGTTAAACTGTGAAGTCTGGGCTTAGATAGACTATTAAGTAAAAGAATGGGAAAGGGCTGAAGTTGGCGAGGTTAGCGGGGAGGAATCAGTGCTCATAGCAGAAAGATGAGGATCTGAAATCATCTGTCAGTTTTTCTTGTCTTTTGACATTCCCTCGTTATATGCAGTTGGAGAGGAATGGTTTAGCAATCTAACTTTGTGAAACTTTTCTGTAGAGAAGTACAAATATGTGAGCCAGCGTTGGCCCTCAAATTCATGCAGCTCTTTGGGGCTTATGTTTATGCATGTAATTTTTGGTGTCTGGGGCTACAGGAGGTTGAGGCCATGGGGACAGTGATGGGTCCAACCGCTTGGTCTCGCGGGCACGGCCGTGGGGCTGAGCCTTGGCTCTGCCTGTTGTTACCACGTTGTCTCTTCTTCAGTTCCTAGTGTGTGATTCCGGATGCGGCCAAGTGCCCTTTTCCTGGGGCTCGCTTACTGAGAGGAGAAAAGATTATGGGTGTAGGGGATGGGGGACATGGGGAAAGGCTCCCTTAAACTCGCTCTTCTGGTGCTTGTGCCTTAGAGGCAGTTACATGGAGTAGCAGGCAATTGTAACAGAGGATTTGGTGGGAAACATAGTAGCTTTTTGTCCTAGTGTACATAGGGCAGATTTCAAAGCAATGGAAGTGCTTTGGATCACAAGGGAAGGGATTAGTTATGGTGGGAAGAGTCTCTGCAAGCAGGGGAAGTGAGGAAGGTGCCCTTAATTTAGGGCAGCAGTTGGGTGGGAAGCCCTGTGGGCTGCTCGTGCAGAGAGGCGCCGGGGGCTCGCGGGAGCTGTGGGAAATGCGGAAGCGGCAGCAGCCCAAGTTCTCCCTGGGAGAGGTTGCGGGAGATAAGTGGGGCAATTTGCCCTGAGTGCAGGGTCAGACTTGGAGATTGTCTCACTGTGGGCCCACAAAGGAGACAATACTTTTCATTTCTGTGCTGAGTGGTCTTGCAAAGGGCAGAGAGAGACCATCTAATGGTAACGAATTCATGGAACTGCCTTTAGTCTAAGTAGGGGGAAGCAAAAGTCAGACTTTAATAAGGCCAGGGGCAGAGGGACCAACGGTGACTAATCTCACAATTATAAGGCGCAGCATAGGAAGCTGTCAGTTGGATGACACAGATCTTAACAAGTACATCAAGTTGCAGTTTGTAGTTTAGGCCTGAGGAATAGGAAAGTGCCGAAAGAGTTGGAATACAAATAGTCTCGAGTCACAGGTAGCCTCATCTTTCTACAGGAAATTTCACATTCCCTTTTCCCTCTTTCTGTCTTGCACAGTCAGCACAAGTTTGGCACCTCTGCCACCCCCTGCCCTGGTGCAAGGCTGCTCCACTTATCTGGTAGGCAGCTGTGCTGCTCTCGGGCTGCAAAGCCTTTTGATGATAGGGGCTGAAGTTACTCCTGTAGGAACCTTTCCATTCGCATCCCAAAGGACGCGTTCAGCAGGGCAGGGCCGCATTGCCTCGCCAGAAGCTGCTATGAGCTCTTCAAAGGCTCTGCATCGAAGCCCTCATGGGGGCAGGCTGAATTCTGTAAGGATTATTATTATTTTTTTCCAATGGGAGACAATCCTTCTTTTGGGTTTGGGGTTAGGAGGCCCTTAAGAAAGGGAGGACAGAGTAACAAAACTGTAGATACAGCTCTCAACACATGGCTTTGCTGGGTAATGCAAAGGAAGTTTAGTGAAAGGGGGGATGACAGACACAAAGGTAAGTGGGTAATGGGGTAATTTGCAACGTGAGTTCAGCAGGGCAAGGTGTACTTGGAGTACACAACAAGGAGTACACAACTCTGTAAGGTTGCTTGGGAGAAGCTCACTCAGCCTGGACGTGGTGATGGGTATTCCTGCATGAGTTGTGTGGGGAAGGAGCTGGCAAAAGCAAAGTTGACAGTCTGTCATTCTTCAAATGAAACTATTGGAAAGGAAGGATGCTGCTAGCGAAGTCCCTCAAAGAGAGCACTTGAAGCCATTTACAAAAAATATTTATTTTTTTGTTATCTTGCCAAGAAGCAGAACAGGAATATGCCCAGGAAAGTTCCTGATAACGCAGCATTAGGAAGCATTTTCAGTAGAGAGGATGATCAAATACTGCATGGAAAGAATCTCACAGATCAGAGAGAAGCATCAGAATTGGAGTCGAGCTAATAGCTTGACTAATAGCTTGTTATAAATTTAGCTGCTTTGGCTAAAAACAGGAGTAGGGGAGGACCCGGATGACCTGCTTGCCTGCGCTGTGCTCCGGCCTCTCCATGTGCCCGTGCGGAGATCGCCCATTTCTGCCCTTGGGAGGCCGTGTCCGGCCCGCGTGTCGCACTTGCCTGCGGGATGCACCTGGCTGCAGCCGACAAGAATGCGACCCCCGTGCACAGCACAGCTCAACAGTCATCTTCACGTGGATCTAATCTCTGTCCTTGATTGCCATCCCATCCGGAGAGTTGGAGGATTCAGTAACTACTGTTTTAGCCTGAAATCTCTCTTTTTTTTTTTTTTTTTTTTTTTTCCCCTGAAGCTTGTTAGATTGTGATGGTGAATTGCTTGCAAGTCCCTGCTTTTCTCAGTCGGCAGTAGGTTTCAGGGTTGAAGCTGGTGAGGAACAGAGACTTCTTCACTGGTTTAAAAACCCCACTAAATTTGCTTGATCAGGAACATGCTGCTTTTGCAGAGCCGGGCAAAGCTGGCAGCAATTATCTTTAGCCGGTCGTATGAGCCTGGACGTATGGGTTTCATGGGGGAGACAACCGTTTCATATGGAAATGTGCCAATTTGCATTTATGAATAATCGGGAACTAATTGCTCCTGGCAGCTCAAAATCCCTCCAGTGTTTTCCACCTCAGGAATAAAGCGCACCGCGTTGCCCTCATTGTGGGAAGCCTTTGCAGGCGCTAAACTTTTCCCATGGTTTGTTGCAAACTGTGAACACCTTTTGTGCCCTCCTTTTTGTGCCAGACCTAACAGCCTCCTGTTAGGTCTGGCTGCCTTTTGCTGGTGACCCCTCTCACCATTTGTTCCTTGCAGCGTTTGTCACGGCCGCTGCTTCCCAGCCCGGGCTCTGACCAATGGCAGGACTGTCCCCTCTTGAGGCCCTTTCCTTGTCACGCTTTTCAGGGAGAATCTCGATCTGGGAGAGTAAGGCCACGTTGGAAAGCTGCTTCTTTACGTAAGACTTTCTTTGAGTTCTTGAAATGTTGATACTAATTCTTCGCTGTTGTTAATTACAGTAGCTGTGTGGATAAGCAAAATTAAAGAGTGAAAACTTAGCGGTTTTATGAGAAGTGAAATGTGCAGCGACTGCTCCAGCATAAGCTCTGCTTGTTGGCCACTTAAGGCACTCTTGATCTCACTGTTAGCGATATTCCGTTTCTCTTTGCCTGCCATGTTTCTTTCATTTAGAACAAATCTGTTAGAATTGCTTTAAATTATAAGGATTTTGATAATGAATTACTCTTACGAGTGTTAGCAGAGGTCTTGTGTGTGTGATATGTGCAACCTCAATTATTTGAATAATACTGTAGCCATCCAAATTGAACAAAATGCTGCAGTTATAGGAGTGCATAGGTCCCGATCCAAGCTTCTTTTACAGATATAACTAAATTCTTTATTTAGATAGTATTCAAAGGGGTTTTTATATTTGAATTCAATAAACTTCCATGTTTTGGCTCTCATATTTTAAATATAGTAAATTTCAACTGGGCAATGAAAATAGGAGAACCTAGTTTATTACTGAATGTTCAAAGATACTCTCTTTAAGTGCAACATGAAATACAAAGATGAAGCTGTTCCCCCTAGAAAGTCACAGAGACTTTTGCAGTCTCTGTGCAAAACTACCAGTTTTGTGGTGAACTCTACAAATTAGTGATTACAGCAAATGCTCAGTGAGGAGGAGAAAGCCTCTGGTAGGAGCAAGTGTTTAATATTCTTTTGTGTAGAGTCATCTTTGATAGAATAAATACTCTCCTATCTGATACTTTTATCTGTTCTCATTGTGAAATGCAAGCTTGAGTACAAACTGTTTCAGATAAAATCTCCAAAAAGTAATATTGCTTGCAAAAAGCAATGATAATAATAATATGCAGTCTCATTGTGAAATGCATGACAAAATTTGAGCTGCAGACACTCCTCTGTGAGCAAGTCCCACAGGTGATGCCTTGGATTTCAGCTGCGTATATGAGCGCCTGCGACATATATTTACTAAAGAAACAGATGCAGGATTCAACAGAAATTAGCACTTTTGAAAGATGCTAGCATGCTCAGGATTCGTTGGAGCCCTTTCCCTGCATTTTTGCTGTTAGCTGGAAAACTGCCTCTTGGGTCTGTGGATACCCCTGAATGATAGCGTGCTTAGATCCAAAAAAGCAAAAAAAAAAAAAAAAAAAGGTAAAATCAGGATGCCAAGTAAAAGTCAAATTTTGACTTTTACCTGGCAATATCACAGAGGATATTGCCATTTACTTGGCAATATCAAGGGTAATATCACAGCTGGGTGGACGTGAGCCCTCATGGTGCCAGGGAACTTTTCCCTCTGCGCGTGCTTGGTAGCCGCACGCCTTCTGTGCCGGCCTCGAGACACCCCTTCCTGCTCCCAGCGGCCGGAGCCGAAGCTCCGTGCCCTCCTCCCGGCCGCTGAGCGGGAAGGTTGGGTCCTCCCAGAGCCTTGCTGGGACGCTTCTGGAATCGGACCCGTTGCTCTGGTGGAGGCTGCCGCGCCTCTGCAGATCCTGGGGACTGCTGGAAGAGGCCGCAGCCCCGCGCACGTCTGCGCGTTTTGGGGCATGGGGACAGGACGTCGCTTTTTGTCTCTTTGTTTCATTTCTTGTCTCCTTAGTCACATTTTTTTTTTTTTTAAGACTTCCTTTAGCCCATTAAGCAAAACTTCAGAGAGGGGCTCGTGTTAAATAAAGGCTTGATGCTGCTTTCGGTTGCTGGAGAGCAGCAGCTACCCAAAGAGCACCCGCCCTGCTGCTTGGCATGTCATCCTGCTGCTGAAGGACTCAACCAGCAGTCAAATGGGCAACTTCTTAGAAATGGGGATTGTACCAAAGGAGAACGAAATCTGTTCCAGGTCAGGCCTGATTCCCCTTTCCCCTTTTTTTGTGAAACTGGCAGGGTTGAAGGGGAGGGAAGCGGTGTGACTTAAGGAAAGGGAGGGAAGAAAAGAGAAAGGGATGTGAACATTCAGGTATTAAAGACATATAGTTTCTATCTTTTCAGCCTTAATGAAGACAGGTGGTTGATACTGCGTGGTAGCCACTGGTTTGAGAGGACCCTTGTTTTTGTTCTTTCTTCACCGGCGTTTCCCTAGATGAGAAATGAAATGGGAATTATCTCCCTGAACTTGTCTGTCACATTTAATCCGCTGCTTCTCCCTGACTTTCTTTGCCTCTTATCTTTTGGCTCCCAGTCACACTCCTCTTTTTCCACTAACCATTTGTTTTTGATAAAATGTTTTAAGCAGGTGAATATTTTTGAGCAGAATGAGGACAGCAATGGGAAAAAGAAAATGCTTGTGAGGGAATACAAATATATAGGGTGGTTTTGTTTTTCTAGATTCGTACCAGTATGGAATTCAAGTAGGTGATATATTTTGACTTAAGACCCAAAAGTAAGCTTAAAAAATGAAGAAAATATTTGTAGCTGTATTTCGGTTTTATTACTTCACTTAAGAATGCGATTTAACTTCTGTGTTCATTAAAAAAATTAGATGGGATAAAATTTAGCTTAGAAGTTTATATAAGATGTAGTGAGCTTTGTTGAATAATTATTGAAATTCACTTTGGGATTTTTGGTTTCTTTTTAAACCTTTATTCGTAGCACTGATAAGCAAAGAGATGATCCTGGACCAGAGGCTGATTTTGTGGGGTCCCTTAAGCAGCCAAAGTCAATCTCTTACGAGGAGATTTTTCTAAGTCTCTTAATCTGGTTAATGGACAAACTGTCTCGGGGGAGAGTGTGGGGAGAACCGTTCTGCTGAATGGGACAGTGTCCTGGCAGTGAAACTCCTAATAGGTTTGACTGAATGGAGGTATTTTGCAGGAAGCGACCTATACGGTATTTATACTACTGTGCAAATATCAACCTGTTATGAACTAATAGCATCATCTTTCAAAAAGCTGGTGTTTTGCTCTTTGATCCTATCCCTAGCAGGGACTCTACCTGAGGGGCCCGCGAGGTGCCGAGCCGCAGAGCTGTCGCTGGGCTCCACTCTAATGCACCCGGCCTGCAGAAGAGCAGTCCGAGACATCGGTAGGTGAGGAAAGGGGCCCCTTCAAGTCTGGGTCCTTCGGTATCCTTGTAGCATATGCTTGGCTTGTAATAATATGTAGTGCCAGTACGTGTGTTTTCTCTGCATGTCCAGAGCTCATGGTGAGTTGAAAGGCAACAAGTGCAATTTGGGGGGGGTGCTATATCCATCTTTATTCATGCAAACAGTCCTGATCCGTGCACATAGTAACGTACGGAGAATGGGGGAAAACTATAAAGATGACAGTGTAGTTCTGTACTCGGGTTTATCTTTAATTCCTCTATTCAGGGAAAGAAAAACTTGGGGCCCAAACAAAATACATTAGGAGAGAACATGTGTAAACAGTCGGAACAACTGAGAAAACAGTATTTAAGGCAACGTTGAACCCCATTAAAAGGCGTTTGCTGGCTGGTGTGGTTTGCTGTGCGGGAGGTACTGCGCTGCGGCCGAGTGGCCTTTCATGTCCTGCCGGCTCTTTAACCAGCTGTCCCCTCCTGAGAACTTGCCCTCACTCGCCAGCCCTGGGTTCGGTAGGGTTTTCTTCACTTTGGCGCCCTGTTTTTCATCAGGCAGTATTGGCACATTCTCGTTAGAGGGTTTTATTTCTCGATATTAAGATATTGCGTGAACATCTCCAGCAACATTTGCTGTAGATATTGTTATAGAATCCCCTTTCCTCAGTTTAAGCTGAAGATGCGTATGTGCAAACAAGCTTTTGAGAGAGGTTTCTGCTTATATTTCTGGCAAAAAGAAAAAAAGAAGTTTGTTTTATCAGGAGTCCTCCCATGAATGCTTTTTAATTCCACCTCCCCTACTGTTTCCTTCTCTCTAATGCTACACTTGGGTTCACAGCAGCTTCTTTACTATGCAAACTACATCAAGTTAATGTCTATAAAAGAGGTTTCATTACATCTGGGTTCAGAGTAGAAATTCTACTGTAGAGAATGTGTTTATCTTTCCTTTCTCACGATGCTTTTTCAGAACTACAAGCTAAAAATGTAACTTACTATGTTGACATGATGTGCTATATATATATATATATTTTTTTTTTTTTCTTTGTAAGGACGGTAACATAGGACATGCACCTAAGAGAAATGAAGGTCACGTCGCACGGGATTTTCAGCCCCAGTTGTGCCAGTTAAAAGTTCATTGAGTTGAGTCCACTGAAGAGCATACAGCTCTTCTAAAAGCTACGAAAGCCGCAAAAAGCAATGTTGCAATTCCTTTTTAGTTTCTATCGCTGTGGTCTCACCAATAGTCTTATTCAAATGATACTGTGGTGGGGATTTGTTGTGGCTAATCGGTCCTCTTGGCTGTGAAATCAAGGTAGGGAGTGTTGTGCTGTGGCCTGCTCAGGGCCTCAAGCAGCCACCCGTGATACCTGTTGAGATGTGGGGAGGTACAGCCGAGTTAAGATAAGCAGGGAAGGTAAGTTAGTGGTAAGTGTTTCTTACTATATTGTAGTGATCTGTGGGCTTCCCCCTCATCTTGCTAATGTTTGTGTAACAGAGACATGAGGACCTGCTTTAATGGGACTCGTGATTAATACAGCCTTTGTGGTGGAAGATTTCAACAGGAGGGGCTGCACCCTTTGTGCCATGGTGCCCAGAGGGGTTTCTACCTTCTTAGCTGGTGACTTGCGTGTTGAATGAGTCCCGTGAGCTTGTAAGGTGCGGGGAGGGGGGCAGGAACGTGCCCTTGCTGTACTGTGAGTTTGGAGGGCGCCATGGCAGGACGGCAGGCGAACAGAGGCTGCTTGGGCTTTATTAAGGCATGGCTTCAAACTGAAGCATCGGAAGTTCCACAGGAACTTAAGGAAGCATTTCTTCACTGTGAGGGTGACAGAGCCCTGGCACAGGCTGCCCAGAGAGGTTGTGGAGTCTCCTTCTTTGGAGATCTTCCAAACCCGCTTGGATGCAGCCCTGTGCCACGTGCTCTAGGTGACCCTGCGTGAGCAGGGGGGTTGGACCCGATGACCTCTGAGGTCCCTTCCAACCTTCGGCATTCTATGATTCTATGATTCTATGTCGGACTGCTTGGCTAGCTGCTCGTTGGAGTAGATCAATTGACTTGAGTCTATTAATGTGAAAGATGTTGCCGATACAGTGGTTGACGCTATTGGCCTAGGCTGTCAGATGGGCAGCGCCGCTGGGACGCACGTGTTGTGCCTATTTCCACAGGGACTTGCACGGGTGCTGAAGGAGCAGCTGGGACTCTCTTGTCTCTCCCTCACGCCGCCCTGGTCTGGAGAAGGAGCAGGAGGAGCACCAAGCTCCCTCTCTGCAGGGCTGCTTTCCACCTGGTGCATCCCACCAGCCCATCCTGGTGCATGGAGTCGCTCCTGGCCACGTGTGGGGCCCTGCCTTTCCTTTGCTGAACTTCACGTGGTTCTCTGCCCCTTTCTTGGGCTTCATGGGGTCCCTCTGGCATGTCCTGGTCATCTGCTGTTGTCTCCCCCTAAAGGTCTCCCACTAAGAGGTCCCTTTTTACAAGCCCCACACGGATATAATAAAAGGACAGTCCACTTTCTATCGGATACCAGCCTTAATCTTCAGAATTCAGAAGACAGAGAAGATTCCCTTTCCTCTATGTTTTGCTGTGGTTATTCGGTTTGGGCTTAAAAAACAAACAAACAACAACAACAACAACAACAAAAAAGAAAAAAAAGGCCTGTTTTGATTTTGAGTTAACTGGCTTCATTTTTCCTGCTTCTCTCAGCTCTTCTAGAGCACTTGAGTCTTCTCCAGACGTTGTGCTGTGCGCGGTGGTGCGTGTTGGGTACCGCGCTCCAGTCATTTCACAGTACTTTGTCTAACTGAAGATTGGAATCCATAAAGATTATAGAATTCAGTGTGAAGTGGTTTCTTCAACCTCGAGGGAATGGTCTCCTCCTGTTTTTCCATTTCTCTTAATCCAAAGTGGAGAAAAAGCATCCTTTTCATAGAATCAYAGAATGCTAAAGGTTGGAAGGGACCTCAGAGGTCATCWAGTCYAACCCCCYKGMWCAYGCAGGGTCACCTAGAGCAYGTGGCACAGGGYTGCATCCAAGCGGGTTTGGAGGATCTCCAAAGAAGGAGACTCCACAACCTCTCTGGGCAGCCTGTGCCAGGGCTCTGTCACCCTCACAGTCAAGAATTTTTTCCTTAAGTTCCTGTGGAACTTTTGGTGCCTCAGCTTGTGGCCATTTCCTCTAGTCCTGTCGCTGGCCACCACTGAAAAGAGGCCGCCCCCTCCTCCTCACTGCCTCCCTTGAGGTATTTATACACGCTGATCAGGTCCCCCCTCAGCCTTCTCTTCTCCAGGCTGAACAGACCCAGCTCTCTCAGCCTTTGCTCATAGGGCAGATGTTCCAGGCCCCTGATCATCCTGGTAGCCCTGCGCTGGACTCTCTCCAGCAGCTCCACATCCCTCTTGTACTGGGGAGCCCAGACCTGGACACAGTACTCCAGATGTGGCCTCACCAGGGCTGTGTATAGGGGGACAATCACCTCCCTTGACCTGCTGGAGACGCTCTTCTTAATGCACCCCAGCATCCCATTGGCCTTCTTGGCCACCAGGGCACACTGCTGCCTCATGGTCAACTTGTCGTCCACCATGACACCCAGGTCCCTCTCTGTGGGACTGCTCTCCAGCAGGTCCACCCCTAATCTGTACTGGTGTCTGGGGTTATTCCTCCCCAAGTGCAGGACCCTGCGCTTGCCCTTGTTGAACTTCGTGAGATTTCTCGTCGCCCAGTCCTCCAGTCTGTCCAGGTCCCTCTGGATGGCAGCACAGACCCCCCTTTTGGTGGGGCCTTGATCATGAGGGCTCTGTGAGTAGCCAGCATACACTGTAATCACCAGCTTCCCAAACTGGAGATGTAGTAATGAGCTGGGTTTGAATTTCTCTGTGTACTTGTCTTGAATATGCTGGCCTCTCCCAAGGGAATCATGCAGCTCTTTGGGCCAGGAGGGAGGAATGGCTCCATTTCCAGCACCTCCTCATGGCTTTGGTCCGTGTGGCAGTTTTGAGTTTTGAGATGTTCAAGGGGCAGCACCCATGGGGAAGGAGGAGGGACCCGTGGCGGGCTGCGAAGCACGTCAGGCCACGGGCAGCGTAGGGTGGCGTGCACTTCCTGACGGCACGAGGGGTAGAGAGGTGCGTGCAGTGTCCATCCCTGCGTGCTGCACTGCTAACGGGCCCTGGGAATCCAGGCTTGACCTGCTGCCTCCCGCGGGGGGCTTCAGTGTTTCGCTTCCATTTCTGACCTTGCTGTCTTCCCTAAAGTTAGTGTGCTCCTAAAGTTAGTGTGCTCCTTGCTAGCTAACGATGTAGCACCAGCACCGGTAGCTAATGATATAGCACCAGCAATGGAAGCCGCTGTCTCCTTCCTTCCAGTAGCTAGTGATTAGGTACTTTTAATATTTAAGTAAAACCTGCAGTAAAACTTGTTATTCCTACTCTGAAACTTTGATAAATCAACATAAAAAAGTATTCAGAAGAGCAACAATGAAGAGAAGATTTTATCGAGGAAGAAGACTTCGTGTTGCAGCTTTTGAAATGCCACTTTAATAGAAATATTAAAATTGGGGTTGAGGTTCCATCTTTTTAAACATTTTATGGATCTTTTACTAAACTTAAGAATTATAAAGGGTGCTAATATTTGCTGTTTAAATATTGATATCTCACTATTTGGAAATAGCATAGTAAAATTGCATATTGAATCATGTAGAAAAGTATTCGTTTTCCATTTGAAATTACATGTGTGCAAGGCATATGCTTTAGAAAGTGTGTATTTCTTGTTAGATTGCATTTTTCTTTATTGAGTAGTTTTATATTATTATTTGCTGTGATTTGCCAAATCTTTAACCCATTAAAATGACTCAAAGACAAACACACATAGTGAGATGCATCAGCTTTGCAATTGATGAGCAGTTCATAAGTTGATCAGCAATTAATCTGTGGAAAAGCCTACAGAGATGATGGCAAGTAATTGTTGCTGTGAAAATCACATAAGGCAAAGGGACAAATACTGCCATGCTTGGAACTGTGATAACTTCAGTTTTGCAACTGAGAACAGTTATATTTTTTAAATGCAAATATGTTACTTGTATGTTGGAGTCTGTGTTTCTTTGATAGCTCAGGAACGGGTGGCAGCTATTCCCTACTAGTTGCAGCTCTCAGTATCTTACAGTTTGGGTGGCTTCAGGGTATTTCTGGTTTGCCACTTAGCTCTTCTGTGACTTTGGCCAAGTTGGGTCAGTTTTCTCCTCTTGTCTGCAGGATCTTCCTTGGCTTGTTTGCTTGAACTGCAGTGTGTTCCGGACAGGAGGTTCCTCTTGTTCCATACAAGCGTATTGCTCTGTGCAAGAGTGTCCCACTCTTGTCTGTATCTGCAAATAAATTCTACTATTTTTTAAAAATAAACTTGTGTTAATATTTGCAGATCTGGAACTGTTGCAAGAGCGTGAAAGAACTTGCTTTTAGCCTTGCTCACCAATTGACTAGCTGGCTCTCTGTTGGAGAGCATGTTAATATTTGGGTTATGCTGTCAGTGAATTCACTGGGAAAAATACTTTATTTCATTAGAGGCTGAATTGGGGAGGAAATCCATTGCTCCAAAGAGCATTGTTAATGTGTAAATGCATGAACAACAAGTTGAGTTTGTTGGTGTGCTGTTGAACCTCTGAAATGCTGTCTCAATTTTATTTGTCTGTATTCCAGGGGAAAAAAAAAAGAGCCAGTTACAAAGTGAAGCAGCTCGGGCAGAGATTTGCATGTAATCACATGCTGTGTGGAATATTCGGCTGCTCTGATGCCAGATTCCAGTATTGCTGCTCAGCTGTTCACGAAGACAGGCTCAAAGACCCTGGGGGTTCGCACGTTTTGAACACGTGGCCCGTGCGGAACTTGATGTTGCAACGGTCACGTGGAGCTTCCTCGCTAAGCGCGGTGGCTGCGGCTGAGTGTTTGAGGGGACTCGGAGCAGACCTGCCCGCGGCGGGCAGCAGCCGCCCGGCGGCGGCGCCAGCGGCCGCCCGGCTCGCAGGGCGCTGGGGGCACCCGCGGCGGACAGGAGGGCCCGCTGAGACACTCGCGGCTCTTGAACAGTCTGGAAGGAAGTTTCATTAGGTTGGAGGGACAGAAACCAAAGAAGTTATTCCTTTCCTCTAGACAACATGCATTAAAATTTAAGCAACTTTGGGTCTGCTCTCATTTCTGTCTTTTTGTTTGGGTCACACCCCGCTTGCTGCCTAGGCTTTGCACGGTGGAAATATTTAGTGCTGCTTTTTGCAGCAAGGTCCCTGCCGTTGCAGTGGCAGTTCTCTGCAGGCACGGCCACGCGGTCTGCGCAGCACAAACAAAGCTCCTGCACCACTCCTCACATCTAGGAGTCTAATCTCTGCAGCATCAGCAAGGGAGGTGCTGCATGCATCTTTGGTTGCTTTCCTCTGCTTTTAAATGGTGTGTTAACACTTCACGGGACAGGCCAGACCCTTATAAAACTTACTAGAAAAGTAGTTAGTTACTTTTAGTTAGTTAGTTAGTAAGAAATTTAAAAAGGCTTCTGTGACTTCCCCATGGCAATTCTTGAGAATCTTGCAGATGGGCTGTAGAGTTAAGTGCCTAAGTCACTTGTGTGACAAAGTGAATCAAGTGACAAGACTAATCATAGCTGGAAACACATCTCTCTTTTTTCTTTTTTTCTTAAAATACACTAATGGAAGATAATTTTAGTGAAATTCCAGCTAATCTTGTTGTTTTTAAAGGTATATCCTTAAAATATTCTTGTGGTAAGAGATGTTTAGTTTATTTATCCTCAAAGGATTAAGGCTGCAGAAAGTCTTAGTGAAAGAACTGTGACACGGTCCCTGTGTAAAGGGGCAACATGCTGGCTCGGCACAGCTGCTTTATTGCACTGCCAGGAAAGCTGCAGAAAGGTTAGATTTGGTATCCCTACACTTACTCATCAGGTGCAACTTACTGCATCTGTAGATTTAAGATGTGAATAAAAACCATGTGACTCCAATTCTGACTCCGCATCTCCCTCCTTCTCCTCCTTTCCTAATTCTGCTGTGGGCCGCTGTGGTGCAGGGTATTCCTGGATCTCCTAACTGTTTTTTTTTCCTCGGTATAAAAAAATAAATGAGGTCTTGATTGGCTTTTCATGACAACTGTTGCTCTAAAATACGTATTTTCCTTGGAAGTAACGAGGTTTTGGAGTAGGTGCAGACAGCTGGAGGATGCAAGGTGAGTAGCCCGAGCTGCTCCTGTCATTGTGCCTGCTCTTTCTCCTTGGATCTTGCCAATATGCATATTTCTTTGCTCTCCTTTTTATGCTAGTAAGCTTTTGATAAGTCTCATTCTGCATTTGACACTTTTTCCCTCACTCTTAAATGCCTCTCATCATCTCTTTACAGCTGGGTCTCGGGCATCTTACAGCAGCCAGCACAGCCACCTGGGCTCCGAGCTGAGGGCACTGCAATCTCCAGAGCACCACATAGATCCTATTTACGAAGACAGAGTTTACCAGAAACCCCCTATGAGGAGTCTCAGCCAGAGCCAGGGGGACCCTCTGCAACCAGCACACACAGGCACATACCGCACTAGTACAGGTAGGTGCGTGGAACTTGTGTGACTGTCTTTTCATGAGCTGTATTTTGTTCCCCAGTGCTAATTCTTCTGCTCTTTTGGATGTGCTAAACAAAGTGCGTTATGTGTGTGCCAGGCAAACAAGATACCTCTTGCACGACAGCTACCAAGAGAACCCTAAAAGCATGCATGAAATGTAAAATACTTAATCTTGTGCTATATATACAGGGTGGGCTAAGCTGATTGGGTAAGGGGACTTATTTTTAAGGAGGAAGAATTTTTTTTGCTGATCTTGTGTATTATCTACAAGAAAAATCTTTCTGTTCTGAAAAAATGCCTAGTTTTTTTTTCTTTTACTCACAAGGAAATCTTTTATGTTGCAAAAGATCTTGCAGAACTTCCTTCCATGTGAAGCTGAAGGCTTCTGCATGTATTTCTTAAAGTCAGTCCTAAGCACAGTAGATGTTCTGCTGTCAGGCAAAGGGCCGCTTAAGTATATGGGTATAAAATGAAACTGTAGCTTCAGAAAGAGTTGTTAGCACCACCGATTTGTCCATAAAATAGTGATTGCCCATGAAATGCATTGATGCACAAGTCCTACTTGCAGAATGTCCTCTCCGCCAAATTAAATACAGCTGTTTGTTGCTGCCCACAAATAGATCAAATAAATCAGCAGGGATATTTATGGTATTTAATGCACAGAATAATTAGGATACATAAATGCCACAGACAAAATAGCCTAAAGCAGATGGAGAAAGAATTTGCCTTAGGAATTGTGTTCCTGGTGTTTTATCACTGCTGTGTTGATCAAACAGCGATGATTGTGTCCATTCCCAGGTCGCGCCCATTTTCACCAACAGAACTGAGGGAAAACAATTGAATATTTTGGAACAAGAATCTTTGCTTTCTTTTAAAAGTTCTTAAAAAAGAGAAATCTCTAAGGGCAAAGCTGGCAGTTTTTTTGTCTCCAAAATTCCTGTTGTTTATTTGAAATTTTGGGTGCTAGCATGCAAGGGAAAATCCTTAAATAGAAATTACTCCCAGAATTGTGAAGTCAAATACCTGTAACAGCTATGGAATTTTAAGGAATCCCACTTCTGTTACTTGCCTGCATAAAAAGCCATGTATGTATGTTTGCATTGAGTCCTATGTGTATATATGTCAAAAGATGTTGATATCTGTCAGGAAGGGGACAAAACTGAGCAGCAGAGGCAGCGATAGTGAACGAAGGAGCTGTTTACACAGGACTTTCATCCTCATGTTCAGCGTGTGGCCTTGTGTATCCCATCCGTTCTTCCCCAGGTCTTACAAAACATCCCCCAGGTGTCTCAGCAGCAGTAGTAGGCTGCCTTGTGACTGTTGTGCACTGTTATTTTCACAACACCCCCATAACCAAGGAAAGCTTGTGATCACAGATAATTACAGTGAATGGAAGTGGGGCACAGGATGTGTGCGTGTCATTCCTGAGGAGGGTTTTCCGGGGAAGATCTACAGAAGACAGCCCCAGGTTGGCTAGTGTAGGTAGCCTCAATGCCGTTGAGTTGTGTTGGGAGATGGGTGTTAGTGCATTGCTGCCCATGTGCTGCAGAAAGGCCCCCCGTGAACTGGGCTTCCTTGCGGGGTGATCCTGGCTGCTGTCCGTCCAGCACAGAGAGGCTTGCTGAGCTTGTCTTGCCCAGAGCAGGGGGTTTGGAGCGACCTCCACTTGACTGCTCCTGCCTCTGCCACAGGTATCTGAAGGACTATTGTTTCTTAACACGGAGGAGACAGTGCAGCTTCCTTCCCCTCAAAGTAGCAGGGTAGATGGGTGTCCAAATGAAGTTTGGCACATGGAATTCCTGGTTTCTTTGCTGGGTTATCTGAGTGCTTTTTAATGTGGGATTGGGTAGTTGGTTTGAGTGCTCCTGGGGGATGTGAGGCATGCAGATTGGTGTGTGCTCCCTGAAGGTGGGTGCCAGGGTCTGTGCCTTGTGTGTCTGGTGTGCGTGTGGCGGGCAGTGGAGGAGGAGGAGGGGGCACAGCACTTCTAGAGACCATAGCTCACATTCTCTTAGCAAATCCCTGTCTTTAGTTTTGGGAGCCTGTTTGCCAACCTCTGGTGAAATCTTAAGAATTCCCAGATATCTATTGTATACTTTTGTGCCCTGTTGCTAAACCAAAAGCTAATGTCACTCCAAGAAACTGCTCAAGGATTTTATTGATGTACTTCGGTGCACAAACATAGCTAAATGAGTCATAGGAGCACAGAAAGGTAAACCTGGTTTTAGGCCTTATGTCCCTGACAAAGGCCAGATTTTTTTTTCCTCTGCAGCTGATGTTAACCATTTGAAAGGAAAATAATGCTAGTTATGCGTGCACGCCATTTGTTTCTGGACTGCCTTTGAAAAGACAAAGCACTTCCCAAATCTGAAAATTTCACTTAATCTTCAAGGTTAAGTTACAACTAAGTAGAAAAGCCCCCTCAGTTTCATGTTACCCCGGTGATTCAACATTCAGTGAGCAGAGTTTTTCTGTGAGTTATTATTTTTATATTTAATCACTACATTGTTTGAACTTCTTTATTTTTTCTCGTATTTTACTAATGTACAAAATGTATGACCATAGTAAGGTCTATGGTAAGGGCTACCTATTAGAATAAGATGTTTAAACACTTTGAAATTTAAATTATCACTGTGTGCACTACTGTTATTCTGTCCAAGCTAAGAATAATCTTTCAGTATTTCAGAAATAGCTGCAAAGGGATCTTTGGCTTGTGCTTTTTGGCTGTGACTTTTACACAGGCACCCCTGCAGTGTGGGGAGGGTTGCTAGTCAGCAGAGGGGAAGAATTGTCTTCCATCCGGAAGGGGCATGGAAATACAGATAGGTTTCATTTGAATTGTTTAATCTGTGGAATTAGGAGACAGGACTAGGGATCCAGTCCTATCCCACTTCGTTATTGACAAATGATGTTAAACATGAAGCAAGTCCAAGCGGGTAGGATCTCGGTATTTTACAAGCCTGGGATTTCCATAGCTTCCTTGGACAGAAAGCAGCTTCCTTCAATCCCGAGCTGCCGCTTCCCACCTCCAGCACAGGAAGGCCAGTGTGGCAGCAGCGTCACCTGTGAAAGGAATTGCTGTTTTATTGCTCTGAGGAGGCTGAGAGCACCACCTTTGGAAGCTTGTAATGACATTCGTGGCCCTCAGGGTGCCTCAATGGAAGAGAAGAGCCCTTTTCTGTGAAGAGATGTTATTTTGGTATTTGAAACCCTCCCCAAAGTGGGTCTGTGGCTTCATCACTGAAAACAAAAGCAGGTGCTGCTGCTGTAAACCTGAGGTAGGTGCTGGAGAGCTGCACACACACAGACCTGCGCCGGAGCAGGCCCATGTGTCCCAGCGGCCGAGAGCCTCTGCCAGGGCCCCACGCGAGCGGAGCGGCGTGGAAGAAGCTGCCGTGGAGCTGCCTCCGAACTGCCCCGTGTCCCTGCGCACCCCCCAGCCACTGGGATGTGCCCTGAGGCCTGGCCCGTGCCACGAGGCCTGGTGCATGTGTGTCCCGGCCGCTCCGGAGCCGCCCTCATGGGCGCTGGGTGCAAGTGGTAGTGCCACGGCTGCCATGCCGAGATGGGCTGGCTCCTTCCCTCCGCTCCGGCTGCCCGGAGGGTCACGGCCCTGCAGAGTTATCCGGCAAAAAGAGGCCCTGCCAGAGGAGCTTGAGGGCTTGACGTTAACCTCTCGCGCGGGGCAGAGGGCAGCGCGGCGGGAACCACCTTTGTGGCCGGCTGCCGCCGCCTGGGGTTTCTGCTCAAGTGGCAGGAAACATTGCACGTTTTTTAGCCTCCTGTGAGGCAATGGAGAAAAAGCCTCTGAAAGCGAGGAACACGAGTACCTGCCTGGAGAGATGCAGTGCTCCGCCTCAGCACCTCCCTTCCTCCCTTCCCTCCCTGCTGCATCCTTCGCTGACTGATGGAGAAGAACCCGCTCCCAGGAATGGCTGGGCCGAGCACTGCTCTTTGCTGCTCCTCGTGTCAATGCATCCTCCTTGGCTGACTGACGGAGAAGAACTTGTTGAATGGGAGACGAGTCCTGGGAGAAAAACCCAGGAATGGCACGGGCTGAGCACTGCTCTTCGTGGCCAGAGGGGCCCCTTTCCTCTCAAAACCGCCCCGCGTCCAACCTGGGAACACCCGCTCTGCCCTTGGCCTGACAGTGCTGCACAGTTGGTGAATAAGTAAGTGCACTATAGTGGAATCCATAGCAGTGCGAATTGACAAAGTTTTTCTGTCTGTTTCTAGGGATAAACTATTCTTTTAACCATTTCAGTCCAATTTAGTACATGTTAGTAACAGTATCCAAGTAATAGCTAAGATAGGAGAGAGTTTTTAAACAGTTCTTTTGAGAGATACCTTTGGATAGTCACAGAATCACAGAATATTCAAAGTTGGAAGGGACCTCTAAAGATCATCTAGTCCAACCTTCCCTCTCAAGCAGGCACACCCAGAGCACGGGGCACAGGGCGGCATCCAGGCGGGTTTTGAAGACCTCCAGAGAAGGAGACTCCACAACCTCCCTGGGCAGCCTGTTCCACTGCTCTGTCACCCTCACAGTGAAGAAGTTGCTCCTCACCTGGAGACGGAACTTCCTGTGCTCCAGCTTATGGCCATTACCCCTTGTCCTGTCACTGGCCACCAATGAGAAGAGCTTGGCCCCTTCCTTCCTGCATTCTCCCTTCACGAACTTATACATGTTAACCAGATCCCCTCTCAGCCTTCTCTTCTCCAAGCTAAACAGGTCCAACTCACTCAGTCTCTCCTCATATGAGAGATGTTCCAGTCCCTTAATCATCTTTGTTGCTCTCCGCTGGACCCTCTCCAGAAGCTCCACGTCCCTCTTATACTGGGGAGCCCAGAACTGAACACAGTACTCCAGGTGCGGCCTCACCAGAGCTGAGTAGAGGGGCAGAATCACCTCCCTTGACCTGCTGGCAACACTCCTCCTGATNTAGAGGGGCAGAATCACCTCCCTTGACCTGCTGGCAACACTCCTCCTGATGCAGGCCAGGATCCCATTGGCCTTCTTGGCCACGAGGGCACACTGCTCACTCATGGTTAACTTAGTGTCAACCAGGACTCCCAGGTCCCTCTCCGTGGAGGTGCTTTCCAGCAGGTCGACCCCTAATCTGTCCTGGTGCCTGGGGTTATTCCTCCCCAGGTGCAGGACCCTGCACTTGTCCTTTTGCAAGTAGCTACTTGCTACAAGCCCCTTGGCAAGGTGTTGGTTTTAACCATTTAAAACCAACGAGATTGTCTAGGACCTAAATGTGTTGAAAAAATGTTAGAAAATCAAGACAGAATTCAAATGTTAAACTGGAATTATGTAAAAATGACCATGTGGGATTCCGGCTTGAGCATCTTGGTGAGTTCCATACAGTGAATGTGGTAACCGTAAGTATTTCCACAGCTGAAATGACAGCAAATATAATTAACCACAGCTCTTAGAACCAACTCAGAATTTCAGTCTTGCCGACTTCCAGCAGCAGATTTCACACAGGAATTTGTATCCCAAAGTTATCCCACTGCCGTCTCAGTTTCTCCGAGTAAGAATCACTTCTCAGCTAGAGCTGGATGTGGAGTTTAGTTACCACCACTCTCAGTTCTGCAGCCGTCAGGCTTAATCATAAAAGGAAGTTCCATCCTCAGATCCTTAGAATGAGCAACCATTTGGAGCAGTTTGGTATAGTTTTGCTTAATCTGCTGTCTGCTCAGTATCTAGCTATTAGCAACAGGAATATATCACAAGCTAATTCTCATGTTAAAAATACCTCATTTAGAAACTGAAGGATGAACTTAGTTTCGTATATATTTATTTGGGGTTTCAAATTGTCACTTTGAACACAGAGCAAGCGTGATAGAAAAATAAGCTTGAAATTTTGGATTAAATCCTTTTGGATTAAACCATTTGTCTTTTACATTACTTTTCAAATCTTTATTTAGTTTTTGTTTGGACCTAAAATGCAATAGCTGGGTTATAAACGCCAAATGTTGCCGTTTACTGCTGAGGTTGTGTTGTTTCTTTCTTTTTCTTTTTTCGTTTTTCTTGGTTTTGTTTAGCTTTTTTTTTGGGGGGGGGGGGTGGTTTATTTAAAAATGATGTGTAGTGACACCCTGTGCTGCCACAGCTGCAGATTAATTGGGACTTGCACTGGTGAATCACATGGCACAGAGTTTTGGCTCTGAGACTTAATGTTTTCATGAAAGCTAAACAGAAAAGTTATTGCTACCTCTGCATTTCTATTAGTTTGGTAATATTGAGATAATAGAACTATATCCCTAACTGCCATCCACTTGATAAAATTGCTTTTGGAGGGGCAATTATAGGAAAGAAGCAGGGAACAAATCCTCAATACAAAATAAATTGAGCACAAAATACCTTAGTGTTTTGTAGAGTGAATAACAAATCACCTCAAAGCAATGGGAAGTCATAATCCCATTTCATTTGATAGATCCTAGGTTTTGGCTATAGCCTTATCTGTGTTATATTCTTGTGTGTGTGTATATATATATATATAAAAACATATAAATCATGGAGGGTTGGTTTCATTCTTAAATTGGTATTGACTAATGTAACTGTAGTCCTGTAGGACTGGAGGAAATATTCTGACTCTCAGCTGAATAAATGAGACTATAACACAACAGTAGCTGCCGAACCCTGTGCACATACAAATGGAGCATGCTAAGAGCAACTAAGGTGTTGCATCTGGGTCAGAATTTGGCCTGGTAGTATTTAAAAAAATGTGAAAATTATTTTATGTCTGTTAGACATATTCTCCCGTTTTGTTCGTTGATGTCAAAAGAGAGGCAGGTTTCAAAAATCCATCCAGTTGGGGTTGCAGTGAAATATCTGGTTTGCATTCATGCAGTTCTTCATCCAGGGATGTGGTGTGGGCATCTTCTCTGAGAAAGGACGGGGATTTTTCACTCCTGTTTGAAAATTTGGGAGGATAATGAAAGAGACAGCTTTCTACTCCAGTGTTAGCCAGTGGTCAATGTAAAGCTGCGGGCAGGAGCAAAAAGAGATGAAGGGAAGTGGTAGGATATGAAAACCCTTCAGAAGCTTCTCTGTTAACTGTTAGCAATTTCCCCCTTTATAGTGGAGCTTTTTTTCCCTGAATATCCATGACTCGATACTTTAAAACTAGGAACATCTGAAGTTCCACAGAAAGGCTGTAGCCACCTGAAGGCAGACATAAGTGTTTCTCAGAGTAGAAACCTGTTAAAATTGTCACTCTCCACAGCTTCCTGCATTTGTCCCATAAACACGATAGTTTCAGAGGTTTGTGAATTGACCTATATATTTTCTGATTCTTCTATTCCCCACACTTTTTTTTTTAGAGCCTGTCTGAGTGCATCTCAGATGCTTCTTAACTTACTGCTGTCTATTGAGGTAGAACTGTAATTGTAAAACCTTGGCCCTAACTTTGAAATTCTGGGAAGGAAAGGGCCTGTAAGTCTCCTCTGCCATTACTGGAAAATATTGTGGCTGCTCTGTGCCGGAAAATGCTTATGTGTTTATCCTCTGTTTACTGTATCTGTGTAGTCTCACGGATACAGGTAGATAAAAGCCTGGTCATGTTAGACTTCCTTGATGCACAACTATGTCCATTTTCCTTTATGTACCTAAGTGTTGCCCAGGAATACAAGGTTGTCTTTCAAGAAATAAAAAGCAATTTAAATGCTTCTCTTAAATGTGCTCTTTGTAAATCTTTGCTGAATGAAAGCACAATGTTGTGCCTGAGGTACCTACTCAGTAGAGCCTTCACGAGGACTAATGCTTTTGTTAACGGATCATGCTTTCAATAGTATTATATTTAAAAGCAATCTTAAAAATCGCCAGCTCATTATCCTTTCTTCAGCTGAAGCTGTGATCCTTACTGCAGGAAACACTGCTTCTCCAGGGGGCTTTCTTCCTTTAGTGCATCCCAATTCAATAGCTTGCATGTAGAGTTGGGGTTTTTTGCAAGCAGAGAAAGGATTCACAGATGGTGGTGTCTGTTATAAGGGGTCCAGCAACTTTTAAACTCATTTACAGAATTTCTGTTAATATATCTAGGGTATATGCCCTGACACTGGAATGTAAATATAGTTAACTTAATAGTAAAATAACTCTCTGTTCTGGGAGAAAACCAGTAATTTAAATAGCTGAAGCTCAATAAGGTGTCTCAAAGAATACCAACTTGGAAATGTTTTATTACGTAGGATTATAGTGTGCTAAATTGGGATAAGTTCAAAATGTGCAGGAGGATAAATGTAGTTTAAGTGAACATTGTATTCGACGGCTGTAGCACGGTGCAGTACAGGCTGTTGAGCTGTTACATTCTCATATTTCTACTTTTTAAAAGAATAATAATTAGGACTTTGTTCGGTGTGTACAATTTTATAATGGCCAGCTGGAAGAAAAACTTAAGAGATTTTAGGAGAAAGTGAATTTGGAGTGAAAGCAGAAATTTTAGTGGCAGAAGATGCGGTCTGTATTCAGTAGGACTCTGTGGTTTTGCTTGGAGGTTTTCTAGTGGTTGCAGTCATCTTGTCCAGTGTGCAGCAGGACAGGGGGGACTCGAGTGCATGTGTCTTGTGTTAAACCATTGCTTAGGGTTGAGTTTTATCCCCAGCAAGCGAATTACCACAATAAACCTGAATATCTGAAATTCTCAAAGGGCAGTTATGGTTGAGGGCTTTGGAAGTTGCCATTTCCTCTGTTTAAATGTTCACATAACAAGTCAATTAAACTGCATTTTCTCCCTGAGTTTAGGGTGCAAGTCAGAGCGACAAGAGACAGTGTTGGCAGAGGACCCTCACAGCCAAAGTTGTTACCTGATTATCACATTATGTGGACACAGCAGGGCTTTTGAGCAGAAAAGCCTCACTGACATGTGCTGGAAGCTGAGTCTGAGAATTCAAGTTGCATGATTTAGTGAAGTTTAAGAACAGAAAGTCTTAAAAAGCAGTTGGTTTCTGAAGCTAGATAGGAAAAAACAAGGTATGTTGAAAAACCTGGCATGTGTCCTTACTTGTTTTGGCTCTTCTCTGGAGGGAGAGAGTTGGGAGTTTAAGCTGAAAATACCTGGTTGGAGAATTCCACTATCTGCATGAAACCTGGGGATCCTTTCACGGAACATCAAGGATCTGGAACACGATGCTGAGATGCAGCTTGCCTTACTGTGCTGGGTGCCCAGTAACTTTGGACCTGTTGGCCAAATAGAGGAGGGCAGAAGGGCAGATATTGCTGAGGACTGGGACATGGTGGTGCTGTGGCTAAACCTTGACCTGAGGTCCTTCAGCTTGGGTATCAGCTGTTCAACTGAAGTGCAATAGAAACTTCTTTGGCACTGCTGTTCATTGGCCTGTTTTTTTTCATTAGAATTTGCTTCTGAAGTACAAAAATTCTTATAGATACCTTTGTTCATAAACATTTAGTTCCATTGCTAACCTTAATGCAAGTAGATTGTTTCAGATTTATACCAGCTAATCACAGATTGACTGAGGTTGGAAGGAACCTCTAGAGATCATCTAGACCTAATCACATAATTGAGCCTCTAAATAAAATAATTATCAATGACATGGGAAGCCTAAACTGATTATTAAGCAAATAATCTCACATAGTGAGGGTTAAGAGTATGTGTCTTTCGCAGTGGAACTGTTGAGTAAAAGGAAAAAGGTGTGTATGTCAAATGGAGGACAAGTCTGAAAGAGGAACTAAGACACAGTGTGAAAAGGTGCAAATGGAAGTGCAAAGGAGCCTTCAGAATGACCAGGTTCTGGTTGTTCTGTAAAAACAGGATAGCTCAGAAAGCCAGGAAGCACTTTTTGCTCTTAATGAAGAAGGTGTAAGTAAAGGAACATCAGTGTCTAACTAAAGGAACATTCAACCCTTCTGGAGCAATTAATGTCAGATCTAAGGAATGCTCTTAGAAAACTGAAACGAAGGGATATGTCAGCACAGCAACAGCTTGAGCTTCTAGGTCCTCAAAGGTTATTATTTTCTGTATTGGTACAGGAGTTATTAAACATAACAATATGCAGAGAACAAGTGATGTTTCCTTGAGTTTTAGGAAGGAAGGAGTTGTTCTCCTGTGAAACACTGGCATATAACTACAGTGATGGTCACGAAACAGTTTTAAGTCTGTTAAAGAAGTCTATTCAAATATTTCTATTTCAAAATAGGAAACGAATAATAGTTCATTTTGCGGGTGTGCAAATAGATTTATGATCTTCATTAGATGGAGTACTTTGCAGCTGCCAGTGATGGAAATGGACCTCTTAATTTGGAGATGTACTGAGTATTTCCAACAGAAGGAGTTTCATAGAGGTCAGACACCTGGTCCGTGGTATCGGGTTAAGTTTCCCTCGAAGTGCAAACGTGGTGCAGCAGAAAGGGTGGCTGCTCCCTTGCCTTGCCCTGCCTATGGGAGGCACCGAGTTAAGTGCCCTGGAGCTGATGGAAGACCAAAAACAAAGCTGCACCTTTTGAAAAGGTGGTGCCATCAGGCCTGAGTTTAAGCTTCATAAAATGTTAGTACTTGTTTAAAACCGAGACAGGAACACGGTGAGCAATCTGGCACTGAGCTGTGTGAAATGTTTTATACTTTAAAGTCATTGAAATACTGAAGAGGTGGAGATGGCTGAGCAGTGGCTTCAGTCTTACAAATTTCGATACACTATGGATTTAATCAAGGTATTATTCAAAAGTCTCAGTGTTCGTTATTGCCTTGGGTAGTAAGAAGAGCTTTTAAGGACTTATTTCAGGAGTTTCTTGAGAAATGATGCACTCATATCAGTTGCTAAGACTGAAGCCCTAGGTCCTCACCAAAAAAAAAGCAACCAATACACCCTGACCTCTGCATCAGCTCGGAAAGCAGCCTGGCTGAGAATGCGAATGTCCCTGTTACTGAATCCAGTTTGGTCAGAGTATCCTTGGACCAAAGGATTCTGTTTTCTACAGTTTAAAAAGAAAAAAAAAATTGTGTGCAAGTGACAATGCCTTCCAGGTGGTACATGGTGTTTAGCCAGATTTTTGTCTTCAGTGGTATTTACAAACTTGCTTTGCACATGAGAGGTGTAGGTAAAGCCATTGCCGGGGCACTGGCACCGCTCGGAAGTCTTTTTAAGTACTTTGCAGAGCTACCTCCTCCTGTGCTGTAAGAAAGAGAACCTAAGGGAAAGGTGCCAAGTGCCTTCATGGATGATGCACCCAGTTCCTCATTAGCAGGTGACTTCAGACAGCGGATCCCAAAGTTCTTGAGCTGCCGTAGCTCACCCTGTTACAGGCAGTTAAGGTTCAGTTAGCACCAATGGAACTCCTAGGGAGTGGGGCTTGTTTCGGAGAGACCTGTCTAATGTGATGCAGCTTTTCTGTGTTCTGCTGTTTTAAACTTTCTTAGGCGTAAGAGAATGGGAGGAATGGCAGAAGTGAGAAGATGTAGACGGCCCGTGTCATGGGGATAAAGCCTCAGAGGCTGAGTGAGGGTTGAGACTAAATACAGGATTCAGAAGCTGGAGTGTTTGCTTGCAAGGTCTACACAGCACAAAATACAGTGAGGAGGAAGAGAATCTTGAAAACCTGTAGTAATGTTTTCTCTTTCTGCTAATATTTTGGGGCTACCCCAGTATTTCTCTACAATCCTCTGTTTTCCACGTGGAAAAGTGATTCTTTGTTTTAAATGCTAAGCAGCTTTTTATCACGTATGTTTTATACAGTTTTAACGGTGTTAAATCTGACTACTGGTGCTAGCTAATTTGCAGCATATTAGGTAAGAAAAGTATCTAGTTTATAAATATTATACATTTGCTGCTAGCAGAAGGACTTTAAATACATCTTTACCTTTTGTGAACTCCCATCATGGAGGGAGGGATGGTGGACATACCCTCAAGTGAGAGGACATCCTACTGGTACCCAATTTTCTACAGAACTTCAACTTTCACATATGAATAAGAATTTTGCTTGTGTAAATCAGTGCAAAAATAAATTATAAAAATCTGTATTACAATTTACTCATGTGAGAAGATCAATATAGGAACTGAATGTTTAGGTTAAAATAAGAGGATTAAAAGGTGATATCCACAACTCAAACAGTAGTATCAGCCAAGTCATTTTCCACAAGAAGGTGCAGCAAAATAAGTCTCAGTTTAGTTAATCTCTTCTGAAGTTCTGATCCTGGAACTGGATCAGAATTGTTAACTGGACAAAATTCCCGCTGGCTTTTAGGAAGTCTGAACATCTTAGCAGTTTTTATGTGAAGTTGATCTCCCTAAGATGCCCAGATGTGATGCTAGAGTATTCCTGCCAATGCAAATGACCATGATTTTGGTTTTGGATTTTGTTTGTGTCTTCTATAGAAGTCATCTCTTCAAAAATAAGATACAAAACTTAAAGCGAATTTCTGAACTTGAATGAGCCTTTTCAGAGAATCACCTAAATTTTCAGTGTCAGTATCAAAGTTGCTCTATTTTTGTTGATACTATGTAAAAGCTGTAGAAAAGCACGTAGGTTGGCTTTCTTGAAAGCAATTTCTGTCACCAAGAGTCATTGCAAATATCAGGTCTACAGGTTAACAGGGGCTTTGTAGTCTCTGACAAAATTTCTTAGGAAGACCGTAGTAAGTCTTTAAGTGACAATCTACTAGTTCAGGTTTTGGGGAATGTGGTTTTGATGAAGCAGTAGTAGAGGCTTGAGATGACATGGCATTTTAAAGGTAGTAATGATATGCCAAATTAAAACAAGATTTTAAAGGCAATCTTGAGGTGATATATTGTGCTTTCTGAAATTATGGCTCTTGGCTTGTGTATTTTGAAATTTTCACTTTGGAACTTCAAGGTAATTTCTCCTTCTCAGCCCAGAGCTAACGGCTTCCCCTTCAAATACCCTTCCTGTATTTACCTGAAGTCCCCCCACATTCAAAATAACATGAATGCTCTGAGATTTATTGGCCTCTTGCTGCTCGTGTTCTTACCTCCAGTGCCTGACCTTCCCATCAGTGCAAGTTAGCCCCAGCAGTGCAGGATATGGTCTATATAAGCCAGGCTTGCAAGCGGGGAGGACATTACGTCAAAGGTATTGCTGTGTGTGGATAACTCTGTTCCTCTGCTCCTGAAAGGTGACTGCACTAAACAGGTCCTGCAAAATATTTATGTGGCTACAAAAATTCTCATATTACAATTAATTCAGTCCATATTTTTATGAATTACTAAAGCTAAATCCATTTACTATCTGAGAAGGTTGTTATATTCAAGTTAAACCTAGCTTTTTTTCTGACTTTTCATTTATTAAACTAGTTAACACTGAAGAAGCATAAACCTATTTGTGAATGCTTAAAGAAGTGTTTTCTGAATATTGTTCTGTATTCTAACGATGGCAGCACTGTGTTCATTGCGATAAAATTCGAAGGGAAGTTGCAGTCTGTTGGGAAGATAAATTGAGAAATGAATCAGTGTGACTCAAAAAGCACGTAGGTGTTGGGGTGACAGCTAGTTTCAGTTCCTATAAGTACCTATTTTGATAACAAGACTAAGTAGCAAATGGAAAGAAAAGTTTTTCCAAGAATTGAAAAGCCAACACCATCTTTATAGGACTCCTTGCAAAGAAAAGGAAGGGCGAGATGCTGGGCTGCTTTGCAGAATGAACTCCATCAATGAGATTCTTGTTTCCAGCAGGACTGGCACTGAAGGGCTTTTTGCTACTTCCCCTATAGCAATGATGCATCAAAAGCTAGCAGCATACCCTGCCCATTAACAATGATTAACAGTTTGCTATTTCAGTGTAAAAATTGCCATTTTTATTTTTTTCCACTTAAAAATATTTTCAGTGTTTTCTCTAACTCATGTTTTAATAATTTTGCTCATAAGTATATTATTTTCTGAACTATGTGTATTTCTAGTTAAAATGTGATAAATTTTTCCTGTGTCTTTGTAATATTGGCTTTATTACAATTTGTGATTGGGATGTCTCAGTAATCTAACCATGTTATTGTATTTTAACTGATTTAGTGTTTTCTTTTTAAAAAGGAAAAAAAAACCTGTCTAATTACTCATTTGTTAAATCCACAGTTAGACAAAAAGAGTCCTTATTTAATGTTGCCATGTATGTGCATTAGAGTAAACCTGTTATATTTATGTGTTTTTTATAATGATATTAGAAGGTAATACTTGTTATCATAATGTGATACATGTTGCAGCCTCAAGAGAAATGAAAATAAGGCAGGAATTTGGTACAAATTTAAGCTGTTCAGGGTGGTTTAACTTGGTCAAGTATTAGCTCAGACAAAATGGCTGTAATTCTATTTTAAGCAGACAGTATTTCATTTTCTGACACTTCAATATAAAATGCTTAAAATGCCTTTCATGCACCTCTGATATATTAAAAATAATTACTTTCCTGGAAGGAAAATGGGCATGTTAATGAGAAAGGATTGGGAAATTCATTACGGTAAGCTATTGCTCGAGTCTGCAGTTCTGCTTGCAGGTTTGTGTGGGAGCTGCAGCCCCTGCTCCTGAACATGGAACCGCTCCCGTCTCCGGAGGAGCTCCTGTTGCCTGGGCGGGAAGCGGCATCCCCAGTGAACTCATCTGCTATTGAAAGTGCTCTCAACAGAAGCAGCCTTTAACTTGCATTTCTTTCCAGGGCGAAGATCATGTAGGTGTTAGTCCTCTAGCCATTGCAGGAAGAATTCAGTTGCCATTATCTGCACTTAAATATTATCGCACGTTCAATAAAACTCATAGAGCAGACTAGATTGTGCTACGCTGCGGTGTAATGGAAAGGTAATGGGCTACACAATAGATTAATAAGATTTTGGAGTTGCAAAAGCATTAAGTCAGTTTAAATCTACTAGTTAAGCTGCTCCAAACTGCTAATGCCCTAATCTTGAGAGCTGTAGCAGCCAAGCGTGGCTGGCCTGCATGAAGCCATCTGCGAGATCGCCTTGCGTTCACGTTCCCTTGGCCGCAGCAGGCCGGGAAGCATTATCCATGGGGAAACACCAAGAGAAACGGTTAACAAAGCAGCTGCTTCAGTAGCAGGTGTCTGATTTTCTGCCTTTTACAGACGGCCGGCACTCTAAATTCGGGGTGCCGGGGCTGGCAGCGCCTCGCTGGTGCCGCAGGCCGCGGTGCCGGCCCAGCCGTGCGCTCCCGCTGTGCGAGGATGGCGCCGGCTGCCCCGGTGTCCCTGCGGATCAGCACCGCCCCGGGCCGGGGCTGCCTCGGCTCGGGGTGACGCACCCCACGGGGAAGCAGTGCTGCTGCCCGCAGTGCCTGGCTGCTCTAAGGGCTGCCCTGCCGTGTAGAGAGTCACCTGATGGGGGCTGACTTGAGTGGTTTTGAAAATGACAATGTTGTTCTTTGTTTGTTTTTTTTTCTCATTCTTTTTGAACCCTTGTTTTATATGTGTGTGTTTGTTTCTTTTTTTTTTTTCTTTCCTCTGCCTAGACCTGGTTAACCATTTCTGTGAACAGGTCCTCAATTTTTTACTTTGTCCCTACTTTCCTGTCGTAGCCCCATCTTCCCCTGGTGTCGACTCCGTACCCTTACAGCGCACAGGCAGTCAACACGGCCCGCAGAGCGCCACCGCCACCTTCCAGAGGGCCAGCTATGCGGCCGGCCCGGCCTCCAATTACGCAGACCCCTACCGACAGCTGCAGTATTGTCCTTCCGTTGAGTCTCCATACAGCAAATCGGGGCCGGCCATCCCACCCGAAGGGACCCTGGCTAGGTCACCTTCCATTGATAGCATTCAGAAAGATCCCAGGTGGGTGAAACCTTCCTTCTCTACTCTCTCTTGCTCGGGCGAGGGTAAAAAAAGTGTGTATTTTAAGATTTTGTTTGCATCACGGTTGTTGTTCTAATGCTTTACCTTAAAGGGGTCTCGTGAGCTCTCTCGTGCGATGGAATGATGGGTGTGATTCGGGTCTGTATGTTTAACCTGCCTTCAGCCCCTCAAAATCGTCCAAGAAATAATCTTGGAAAATGAGAGCAGTGGGGTGACTGTTTCAATGTTTGAACTGTTGCGAATTGGATTTTCACGTGCCTCCTCAGGCAGAAGTCCTTGCAGTTGGTGGTTTGTCTCCGGTAAATACCTAGTGCTGCATAAGTGGGTGCTCTGGTGCTGCCCATTGAGACTAAGAGAAATGTGGAAGCAGAAGGCACTCAGGTTTGTGCTTGGCCTTATGTGCTGTTCAGGCTTCTCGTGCTAGCACAGGAGAGCAGCATGTGTGTACTATGATTAATACGCATGCCTTTCAAATAAATAGCACCAGAAGTCTTTGGAGAGGAATGTTCTGGTTTGCAGTGCACCTAGGGAAGTGCAAGGACAGAGCTTTATAGCCAGGAGTACAGACAGTTTCAAAGGAGACTTTTCTGGCATCATTTGGCTTCCATGATGGCTGTAGCCAAAATGTGAGGTGTAGTCCTTGGTATATTTGGTGGTTTTGTTTAATTTTTGGCTGGGAAAA
>NW_020455810.1:2399999-2493692 GCF_003342845.1 Nothoprocta perdicaria
TTTTTTTTTTTTTTTTTTTTTTTTTGTAACTTAAGTTTAAACCCATTGTAAATGTTAATTTATACAGAGTTTTCTGCGGCAGATGGTGTTTTGTGGGCTTTTTTTCTGACTTTTTTTTATATTTTTACATGAAACTTAATGATGGGCAAGTTTTTGGGTTCACCTAACAACAATGCTGAAAGTATTCAAGCAGCAGAATGAAAAGATTCCTCTTCTCCTTGCATTCACAACCTGATCTATTTATATTCCAGAATATAAATGCTCTTGGAGAAAAAGAGCATTGCTTTGTCGTTATATTGTTTTCAATCCTTAGGGCTGAACTAAACTGGAGGAAAAATGACTGCAATCCATAAAAACACTCCTTAGGAAAAGTGTGTTGGTAATAGTATCCATGAAATGTCTAAAATATGTTGGACATCTTTTTTGGAAGGGGTCGTCTCTGTTTAGCTGATTTGCTGTTGTTTGGATGTTTGTCAGTAATTGCTTAGAATATCTGTTTGTAAAATGTGAGAGTTTTTTAATAGATTCTTTCAATCTACTCTTTTTTGGATCTTTTCTTTCTCTCCGTGTAGTATCATTTGTGCGGCAGAGTTTACGTGCATTGATTTCTGCAGATGAAAAGAGAGTGTGAATCCAGATATAAATAGAAGTCAATAAACTCTTTAGAGGGGATCATTAAATAATCTTTTATTATGATTATTAATTGTCATAATTATTCTGATTGACTTGGGATTTTTAACTAAATATTGTTCTATTAGGGGTATGTGTTCTGCTGTAATATACTTCTGCCAACTTTATTTTCATTTGTTTATCCATGGAGCGTGCTAACATTAACGTTGCTGTGCCCACTTGCTGGTGGGGAATGATTCTTGTGGAGATGTGGGGCACTGCTCATGGTGTTCCCGCTAGGCAGGACGCTTGGGGAACTGTCCCTGCTGCGTAGCACTCGCTGACCCTTCAGTATGAGAAAGATGCTGAAAAACTGGAAGGAGAAGAGGGAAAAACAATAAAAGCAGTCGGGAGACTTTCAACACATTGATTTTTATGGAAAGACTGAAGGAGCCATGGAAAAATGACAAATAGAGGAAAGAGGGCCAGAGGACTTTACAGTTGCTTGAAGAAGTCATAAAGGAGGAAGGAAGGAAATTATTTAGCGTAGCTCATGGAGGTATAGTTAGAAATAATGGCTTTACTAAGGAAAAGGAAACGTGAGGCCAAATATAAGACAAACTTTCAGTACCTGCGTTACCCGATAGCTCATCAGCAGCGTGCAGCTCGGGCTTCAACCGTAGGCAGCAAGAACAGCTAAACATCATGGGATCAATTTGGGCAATTCATAAATCTTGTGTTTCTTTACAGAGCAACTACTGCTTAAAAAAGAGAAAGAAAGAAAGAAAGAAAGAAAGAGAAAGAAGGAAGGAAGGAAGTGACCTGTGTAGAAGTAGATGAGAATCAGAGGTGGGAATCACAGGTAGGCACCAAGTCTACCTGGGCAGTCAGAAGTCCAGCAGAGAAGGTCCACTGGAAAACGTCATGTTGCAGTGCATGCTAATGGCAGGATTTGGTTTAGGATGCAGCATGTGCCAGTTAATTCAGGAAGAAAAATAGATGCCAGAGGAGAGCATACATATCCTAATAAACAATTCGAGTTTCTGTTTTTTAAACAATAAGAGTTTCTGATTTTTTTTTTTTTGGCTCTTCAATTCTGATGAGATTTCTATCTGAAAACCAAGATGCTCCTGTAATTGATTTTTTTCCACTGTTTTCTCTGTGTAGTTTGGATTAATAATACTGTTCTGAGCTGACATTTGGCAAAATAAATTTTAGCATAACATCTGTTGTCCATCACCCAACTCTCATAAGAGAGTTTAATGTTCACTAGTAAAATCTAGTCCCAATCTATTTTTAAAATGTGTCTGTGTTTATTAGTGAGTTTGTGGTAATATAAATTATTACAGCTAGACACCGATATTGATAAAATGAAGATAGCAAAAGATATATAAAGATATATAGATATATAAATCTATACAGCTAGACTCTGATATATATTGATAAAACAAAGATAGTAAATACTAGATATATTTATAATGGACAATAATCTGTTTTGTGTTATATATGTTCTATATTTTATATATAAGTAATCAAACTGATATGGAAAATGGTGCAGTTGAATATGAAAGATGCAGATTGGTGTTTGGGGCATGCTTATGTGTTGGTCATGTTGAAAAGGAAAGTAAGTATTCTTTGAGATGTGTTATAAACTGTTTCATGGCATAATACTTGATGTGGGAAGGTGCCAGAGAGAGTGGGCCAAATGTTTTAGTATTTCTTTTCTAATTGTCATCTTGCTTTTGGTTCTGTTGGGCTGTGAATGCAGAAATTCGCAGGATTCAGAAGCTGGCCTGAGCTGAGATGGCAGAGAGGAGGATGAGGGCGGAAGATGAGAGGGGCCGCTGGCCAAGAGCTCGTGTTGGCGCTGGCCCGTGGAGCGTGACGGCTGAGGGCGCAAAGCAACGTCACGCACTTTGCACTTGAGTAGAGAAAGGTGCAGGAAAGGTTGTTCTCATGGTGCCTTTTCTTTCAGAGAACTGGAAATACGTGCTCGTTTGGTATTTTTTGCCCCATTTTCATTTAAGATGAATTAACTTGTCCCGTAGCGCTAAAAAATTCTTTGAGGTTTGCCCATTTCTAGAATTCAGGGCAACTGGAGAGTCCCAGAAATAGCAATGCCAGTATCCAATTATCAGTCTGCGTGCCTGCCAATTTCTCCTCCAAAACACAGGACTGAGGAATGTGTTTGTGGTCTTTAATTCTTGGGGCTTTGTACCGCTAACCACGGTGAGCGTGGACCGCCCCGATGGATAACGTGTCGCACTGGAAGTGCAAAGTCCCTGTTTACATCCCTGTGTGGTTGGATGGGGTGAGCTGGCGTGTTTCTTGCGTTGGTTTGTGACATTTGCCCAGTATTGTGTCCTTAAAGGATTTTATGTGCACACGTTTTTTCATGGAAAGAAGCTATCAGGGAGCTCAATAACCAGCAGGAATTATGTGAAAAACACGCAGCTAAAGCTATCAAAATGAAGTTCAGATTTCAAATGTCCATTTAATATTGTCATAAATTACACTTATGTCTATTTACAGTTGTCCTTTATGAGATTTTCTCTGAAGATACATGCTTTAGAACCTTTTTATTATTTATTCTAAAGAAGTAGGAAAACTCAGTGACTGCAGATACAAATGATGTATTTTTTTTATAGAACAGAGAGATGACAAAGACTTTTTCTTCCTGGTTTGGTAAAAAAATAATGCTAGCAATAGAGTTGTGTTGCAGCTACACACGAGGAGAAGAATATTGAATGCTGGTGCCTGGTAGTGATTCCTCCATTTATAACTGTCAGGGCGCAAGTCAGCATAGTCACAGCGTGTCCCAGGTGCCGCGTGGTTCAGCTTGAAGGTGCAGAGATGTTTCTGCTCTGCCCCCCGCTTTCAGCATCCGTGTTTCATTGCCTTACCTCTGCTGGGGTTTGGTTCTAACCAAGCAGAGAATGAGGGCTCGGGCTATCTACCTGCTAGGCCTTTAGGGGAGCTTTTTTTTTCTAGTTATAAAAAAGGAGTACTTTGGATCTAATTTCAAACCTCATTTGGCGTCAAGTTTGAAAAAAGAAAGAAAAATGTTGAATTTTCAGAATGCAAACCAGAAATCTTTCTTCCCTGTAGGGAAAGGGAAGTAAAATAAATCCTTGTTAACTCCTGTCTTCCAGAAAAGCTTCCTATAAGATTCATGCACGGAGTTTGAGGCAGGGCCTGTGAACGTTTCTGCGGAGTTCTTGCCACGTATTTGATGTTGCTTTGTTCCAAGAGTTGCCAAAGTGTTAATAGCTCCTGTAAACCTCAATAGCGGGCAGGACTAAAACAGGGGTAGTGAGATGGCAGCGGTGTAAACCCACACGACGCCCTCATGAGAAGGTATGAGCTGGCCCTGCAGGAAGGGCTGTCCCCTGCAGAAAGGCCTTTCTGGGGAGGGAGGGAGGGAGGGAGGGAGGGAGAAGGTCTTGCTGTGACCTGGGCCTGTCCTCGGTGTGGAGACGCAGAGCCCGGCTCTTGGGATGCGCCAGGCTGCTTGGCTGGCGCTCCCGCCTCCTGGGCTGAGCCCTTTTCCTCTGCACCCTCCGTCCGTCTCTCCGATAGCCAATTCTTTATGTGAAGATAAAGCAGTGCCGGGGAGAGGGGCTGAGCCCGACTCCTAACTGGCCTCGCTGGCGAGGAGCCTCAGAGAGCAGCTCTGGGTGGGGGTTTGAGGAGATGTGTTCAGCTGGCTTGCATCAGGAATCCTTAGTTCCAGCTTGGGCATGGCAAAATAAACCAAGAGATAACTGATCCAGGTAACTATAAATTTTAGGCCAAATGAAGGAGCCCGACCCAGAACTTGGGAAACTTTCTTTCTAATCACATTCCCATATGTGGGAGCGGTATCTGCCTGTCAACCACCAACAGCCAGGTGATTTGTAATGACCGAAGAAATACCGGGCATTAATATGGCCTCCCTTCCTGGTGTGGCAAGTGTGACTCACTGTGCACCAAAGCATCACCTGTATTTGCTGTTTTTCCCTCTGGAATTTGCTCCATGCTGTTCAGCAACCTCCTCTCCCAGGGAGGTGCTTGAGGAGGACCTGAATCCAGAGGGTTCAGAAATCTGCAGGAATACAGCACCAGGCCCTGAGCTCCTGAAGCAGCAGCACCCTCTCCTTCTCTTCTATGAAAGGTGCATTTTCATTGACAGCACAGGAGGCCGCTCCGTTTCGTTGCCATTCAGTCTGTAAAGAAATCCCATCCTGCCATTAACCAGCCCACCAAACCATCACCACAGAGCAGCGTGACTTCCTCCTGTTGCAGCGACAGGGACGTGGCTGCTCCGCTAAGGCTGAGCAATGAAGCCAGCCTGAGATGCTTACGGCCCTAAGCCACAGGCTGTTGGTGGCAGTTTTATTTGTAGGGTCCTTAGGCTGTATAGAGGATAAAAGTTTAAGAGATGTTTTCTCATCCTCCGCTTCGCTCTGGAAGCGGCTAGTCCCTGTGCCCCCGCTGCCCGCCATAGGAGGTGACTCCTGTCTGTCGTGTGGAGTGGGAGAAGTGACGTGCAGCTCCGGCCTGTCCTGGCTGCGGGGCGTTTGACGATGACGGTGTGAGCGCCGGAGAAGGAAGATGAGGACTCCTCCCTGGGACAGATGGGATTTCCCTGGGCACAGCGATGTCTGCCCTGGAGGGGCAGTCAAGTCCCCTCTGCTGCTTCCTTCTAAATCCGCTGTTTGTTTTAATGGTGTAATTCATCCAGGTGCAAGCAGGCGGGCAGCGTGTGACCTCCTGCTGCCTGTAGCTCATCTCAGGCTTTGGAGAGGTGCAGCTCAGTTCCTGGTGGTGAACGGGTCTCGGTGTGATCCCTGCCTCTGTTTGACGCCCGTTTGTACAGTTGCTTGTGGTTCATTTGCAGACTTTGACAGATGCAGAATCTGCGTGGTGCCTTTTGCAATGACAGACTGTAAGAGCCACCAAGTGCTGTAAGTATATTTTCCAACCAAACATTAAAAACATGGGGAAAAGGCAAAAAAAAAAAAAAAAAAAAAAAAAAACAGCCCGCACTTTCAGGCTTTACTGGGACATGAAAGCTGTTACGATCTCTTGGCAAGATAGACAACATCAGGATCTACTCAGTAGTAGCTCTTGGACACATCATCAGCAAAATGGATAGTAATGAGCTTCCTCTTCGCAAGGGTGTTGAGATTCAGTTACATTTGTCATGTGCTTTGAAGTTCAAAGGATAATATTGCTCTTAATTTCTTGGGAAACATGATGGGAGGCAAGGGAACATACTAAGAAGAGGAGATGAAAATCTTGAATTTTTTTCAAGAAGCTTGCAAAAATCAGGGCATACAGCTTGAAATTTTCCTTTTAGAAGAAAAATTTGCTGAAAATCATCCCCAACCCTGAGACATCTGTAGCAAATAAATACATAAAGATAAATTGCAGTGCAGAAGTTGTTAGCTTTGGAAGCAGGCTCTCTGTGATGTTGCAGTAACTGTTTTATAAGCAGAGAAACAAAAGTCAGCTAATTTGGTAGCAGTTGCACAAAATACTCCATTAGAGCACAGTATTTTTGTAAGGTAACAGCACCAAAAGTTTGAGTGTTTTCTGGTTTCTTTTTTATGTGAGAGGTTAGCTAAAAATCGTGAAGGAAAAGAGTAATCAACAGCTCTTGCTAGTCTCTGGCAGAACATTGACTGTTCTGAAAGTGGCAGAAAATGAAGAGTCCGACTCTCTCCGTAGATATGTAGGTGGGAACAGACCAATCTCCTTTAGTTCGTCCAAGTTTGGAGCCACAGAATTCCAGAATGGTTGAGGCTGGAAGGGTCCTCTAGAGATCATCTAGTCCAACCCCCCTGCCCCAGCAGGGACACCCAGGGCGGCATCCAGGCGGGTTAGGAAGATCTCCAGAGCAGGAGACTCCACAGCCTCCCTGGGCAGCCTGTGCCAGGGCTCTGGCACCCTCACAGTGAGGAAGTTCTTCCTCACATGGAGATGGAACTGTCTATGTTTCAGCTTACACCCATTGTCCCTTGTCCTGTCACTAGCCACCACTGAGAAGAGCTTGGCCCTTTCCTCCCTACATTCCCCCTTCATGTACTTACACAGCGCCACGCAAGGTTCGCCCTGCCCCAAGCCTCATCTGGGGCATCCCCCCTCTTATGGTGCTCTCCATGCCCTGCGCTTCAGTCTTCCTTTCTGACCTCTCTCCCTCGGAATTCCCCAGGAGTTCCCCAGCATGGGCAATTCAGAGGTGCATCCCAGTTGCTGGTGGTGTCCTAGGAACCGGGCGCTGCCTCTGGCTCCACGGAAGTCTTGCAGCAGTTGTTGCCCGAGCACTGCTAGGCTTCTTGTGAAATAGGTCTTCTTTTTCCATTAAGACATCCCTGTTGCATATGCCTGCAACAGGGGCAGGGATATTTGCTGCTTGAGTTGTCTCCCACTTGCAATACTTTGTGGGTTAAGTTTCTTATCGCACAACCCAAGGAAGAGGCAGTGGAGGGACCTGGAGAGCTAGGAAGAAGTCGAAGAAAGTTCTCTAGCTTACCAGAAGACACCAAAGGTAACAAGTATGGAGGAAGAAGAAGGTTGTGGGAAACGAAAGGGCTTTGCAAACTTTGCCTAATAAAAAAAAAAAAAAGGGGGGGGGAGGATTGAGGAAATGACCAAAAGCGACTAAAAGAAGGATTTAAGTAAGTTGGCAAAACAGCGTTTCTGAATTCAGTCTTTGACTTTTTGAAAGCGTATATTGTTAACATTAGTTCTGGTGTGCTATGGGATGAGTTTGGGGGATTTTTTTGTTTTGTTTTATTAAATCTTTCAGAGTAAGGTTGATCCTTTTGTTCCATACTGGC
The DNA here is from genome assembly GCF_003342845.1 of Nothoprocta perdicaria. Taxonomy (NCBI): domain Eukaryota; kingdom Metazoa; phylum Chordata; class Aves; order Tinamiformes; family Tinamidae; genus Nothoprocta; species Nothoprocta perdicaria. Next base: position 2,407,433 of record NW_020455810.1, read on the forward strand.
ACGTGATGTAGCTGATCTATATATTACATTTCAAGGGGGGGGGGGGGGGGTCTGACTTTTGTTTGCTGTTTGATGCTGTATTTGTTCCTTGGCCTACCTATAAATCTGGGTAGATTCACTGGCTACTGTGGGTTGAATTTGGCTGAGTACTTTGAAGATGGAAACCTTGTTTGAAGGTTGGGCTCTGGTGGCTGATGGGACTAAGGGAAAACGCTTCTGCGTTTGCGTTAGTGTAAGCGGGAGGAAGGAATGTTGACACTTCGCACAGATCTAAATTAGTTTCTTAGTAAAAGGGGCTTCCTCACCCTGCTGTTTGTCAGGATCGTGTCAGGTTTGCATGTGTGCTAACCAGTCTGCTTTGCTCCAATTCCTTTCATAGATTACTTAAAAACAAACTACTCTCTTCTCAAATCCCTCTGATGGAACATTTCACCAAATTCTTTCTTTATTTTTTATTTTATCATCATCCTTAAAGCATTTAGGCTCAGCAGCTTCCTTTCAAGCCCTGCCAAGTAGCACAGTGGCTGCAGGTCTGAGGTGCTCAGCTCCCTACTGAAATATCCATCTGCTTTCCCAGAGCTTGGGTTTGCCCCCACGAGTCAGCAGAGGTTATTGCCACAGGGAGGGGGACTTGGTCCTACCCTTGTTTTACAGCTGGAGGAGCTGCCCGGTGCTGTGTGACCTCTACAAATCAAACACAATTTCTGCCTGAGCAAGGAACTGACCTTATGTCGCTTAAGTCAAAACAAAAAAGATGACTTTTTAAACAAATTACAGGTTTGGGCAGTTGGTTCTTTTCTGGAATTCTTAGTTTCTTGTTGACTCGGTTACGTTACTGTCTCCTTTCCTGGCTCTGCGCTTTGATCCAAATCTCCCTGAAACTTGAACCCACGGTTAATTTTCTGCCTGCCAAGAGTCACTGATTACTTTCCCTCACGGTGGATGTTTTGCTGTTAAAGTTAACTTTAATTGAAGGCATAAAATGTTTAAGCAGGCTTACGTGGTTGTAACTCGCACCAAATGATTCATGAATAAAAGCTGCTCCTGTTCTGAAACGTGGCCCTGTAGCTCCCTGGGTGTTCGTGGCGCCTTACCAGGAAAGGGCTGGAGATTCGGTCCTTCCCCTGCACGAAGCTGGTCCTTGGATATGAGGCTGTGCACAGGACTACCTTCTTTTGTGCCCTTTGACATTTTCTGACGGTTCTTTGATTTCTTCTAATAGCTTTGTAACAGGGAAGCTTCAAACGCTTCTTTGTCAGGGTAGCTGTCAAATCTCTTGTCAAATTCTGATGGATCACGGACTGGTGCATGGAGGAGCCTTTACGTATTTTCTTTTTTTTTCCCCCAGAAAAAACGTGTGAGTAAGTTTTGCTTTCTTTTTGTTTGTGTTTTTGGTTTTTCTGTTTTGGGTTGGTTGATTTGTTTTGTTGTTGTTTTATGAGTTTTTTTCCCTGTCCCTTTATTCATCATAAGCAAGAATAGAGTTAGTCAAATCAAACAATTTGACTAAATAGAGGTTTTGTCTGCCAGGTACCTATCTAGAGAGAGGAGAAGGAGAGGAAAAAAACAGAAAAATCACCTCTGCAGGACCCTTTTTTGACCATTCACATGGTGTTATCTATTGGATTCTTTGTTTGTTTCCCAATAAGGGAAAGCACATCCCGTCGGCCGCTGCTTGCCAGTGGCCCTTTTCCGGGAGTCATCCCGTGCTTCCCTCCTCCAGCACTGTTTACACCTCAGGATCTACCCCCTCGGCAACTCAAGGGAACTCAGCCCAAGAGCTGCCTCTGGAAGGGATGAAGCTGCCACGCTGAAATTGTGGGGGTCAGTTTGGGGGCCTGACAGAATACCTGCTGTTGAGCTGCTTTTGTGTAGGGGGAAGGGAGCTGCTTGCGGCGGAGCTCGGCGCGGAGCAGGTTGGCGGCGACGCCGGCCTCGCGATCGGCAGCTCCTGGGCCGGGGCTGCGGGCGGCGTGACGGGAATGACGGGATCCTCCCCGTCCGTCCGGGCAGTCCAACCAAGAGCCCCGGGGGTGGCCTGGCCAGCGGGCCGGGAGCGGCTGTGTCCCACGGTGTCTCCCTTCAGCCGCTGCCGCGGGGAACGCGGCCGGCAGGTGGGCCAGGAGGAAACGCCACGTCCTGTCGGTGCCGCCGCCGGTGCCACTTGCCTCGTGGCCGGGGCGGTATCGGCTTCTCAGAGGAATCCGGGATGTCGGTGACGGAGCCTCATCCCACTGCAGGGTTGCAATGCAAAGATCCATCTGGTACTGCACCCGTGTTTCCCTTTCCTGATTTATTTGAAACAGAAACAGAATTTGGCTTACAGTTTGAATTTACCTCATGTTAAAGTCCTTAGTTTCAGTCATTTTCTAGTCATTTTAATATATATTTTTTTTACATTTAGTTAAGACAAAGTGGGTAAGGGAATCAACAATGTCTGAATGAATCTTCCATGATGAGGAAAAATCAGTGATTCCATTGCTAAAAAGGAAAAAAGGATTAAAGCAAGAAGTAGTAGAGCTTCCTTTTTCAGAAGAGTGTTTATGGAGGAAAAATTTGGGAAAACAATCTATGCATCGCATTCTCTGAAATTTATGCCAGGGTATTACTTATATTGCCTCTACCTATAGCTGAGTGATAGGGAGGAATGATAAACCTGGTAGGTGACAACTAACTCATTCAGATAAATGAAAGTAGCCTTTGCCCTGTCAACTTGAATATAGCCTGCAGGGTAATGGAATTTAGGAAATACATTTTCAGAACTTTAAATAAACTGTCTATTAGCTCAGTTGCCTATCATTTTAAAATCCCTTGCAGAAGGGCCTGTGTGGTGGGTTCAGTTCCTTGGTATCGCAAGGGTCTCAAGAAGGCCAAGTCAGACAGTAACGTTCCCAGTCACCCTGAAGAGAGGGCACGAGCAGTTCGCTGGCAATGCGAGTTACATCCAGCAGTCTTGTCAGAGGCAAAATTCCATTTGTTTTGGAGCATAACTTTGAATGTAGTAAATACAGGCATGGAAATGAATTTCTAAATGAAGACCATCAGTCTTGATTGACAGTGATTGATGCAAATTCATACAGCGTTTTCAGGTTGCGTTAGAGATTTATGAAGATAAAATGCTCATTTGACATTTTATTAGATTAACACTTGTTAGTTACAGGAAATTCGAGGAGAGTAGCTTGAGGTTCTGCATTTGCTCTCGGTACAGCTCTTGCTATATTTTACCCCTCTTCTTTGTGAAACCCCCCCATGGAGGGAGAAGAATGTTAAAAAGGGCTTGCTTGTCAAAATCACTAACTATGTGCCATGTAAAATACACAGGGAAGATTTTCTGTTCCTCTAAAATGCCAATATAGTCTCCTTGTACTTCTGCTAAATAATACCCATCTGAATCTCTCAGCCCTTCAGCAACAGGTAGAGCAATTCAGATGTGTGGGTTTCTTTAAAACACACTCAGACAAATCAATTCTGTATTCAAACAAGGCAATGATATTTCTTGGGTAATATCTAACAATCTATGAAAACACTTGTTCAAAAATATTAAAATAAAATCTGAAGTATTTTCTGCTCTCAAGCAGAAAATCTCCTCTCTGTAGAGTAGGAATTTCTTTTCAATTGGGATATTATAGATCCTACTTAAAATTTTAATTAAACCTATAGAGAAATATGTTTTGCATCTTTCTGTTAAGACTGAAGTTTGAGCTCTTTTCTCAGTGGTAAAAAAGCAAACGAACTTTCAGAAGTGGAGTGAGTGGTTGTTTCCATGCACTGACATTTGGTGTTGGTTAGTGACTTCAGAAGAATAATAATGCTCTTTTGAAAATAAATAGCAGAAACTAGGCAAAATAAATGTCACTTTGGAGTTTTCTGGGAATTCAAAGATCCTGGTGAGTATGTAGAAAACTCAGAGAAAAAAGCTGAGTATAGTGATATTATATATAAGATCATCTCCGTCTTTGTTTCTCTTACATGAGAGAAGGAACATTTTGGGTATTCTTCTCATTTTTTCCAGAATCTGTACAAAATGTGGACTTGCAATACTGAATTTTCTTTAGAATCCCTTTGAAAAGCGGACTATGGTGAAGATTTATGTACTTGCCTTGATATATGCACATGGTACTGATAATGCTACAACTCTGAGGAAAATGTGCTGCATAAGCAGAGTGTGAAAAGTGTTAAGTGAATAACTGGGCTGTGTTCCTTTTCAGGTATGTGTGTTTCTTAGTTTTTTGTTTTTGTTTTTGTTTTTGTTTTTCTTTTTCTTTTTCTTTTGTTTTTCTTTTGTTTTTCTTTTGTTTTTCTTTTGTTTTTCTTTTGTTTTTCTTTTGTTTTTCTTTTGTTTTTCTTTTGTTTTTCTNTTTTGTTTTTCTTTTGTTTTTCTTTTGTTTTTCTTTTGTTTTTCTTTTGTTTTTCTTTTGTTTTTCTTTTGTTTTTCTTTTGTTTTTCTTTTGTTGCTTTTGCTTTGTTTTGTAAGCAAAGGTAAAATCATGGATATATGCTACTGTTTCTCCTCATTTTGGTAATCCCAGGGTGGCTGAGGCTAAAAGGGACCTCTAGAGATCAGAGAGGGGAGATCATCCCCCTGCTCCAGCAGGGACATCCAGAGCACGGGGCACAGGGTGGCATCCAGGCGGGTTTGGAAGACTTATTTTAAAAATAAATAAATATATATATATATAAAAATAAAATTATATTTATGGAGATCTTATTCGAGCCAAATGTGCTTGGCTTGTCTCTAGGCTGCTCTTTTCAGTGCACCGTAGCAAAAGGTGTCTGCTGTGAGGTAGCTCTTAGCTTACCCTCAGGAGGTGGTGACATCTCTATATAGAAGATAGTGTCAAGTCAGCACTTGATCAGACCGTCTTTGGCCCTCGCCATCTTCTTGAGGAGCAGCTCTCAGCAGGGTTTTTACGGTGCTGCTGTAGAACGGTGGCTGCCAGATTTTGTTCCCCGCTTTGAAGTAAGATTTAAGAAGGTTGCTGTACTACGATGATATATAAGTTGTTAAGAAAAGATAAGTGCTCTGTAGAATGAGGCTTGTCAAAGCAATAGCCTGAAATCCAACCTTAAATATCAAGTTCCTCAGTCCCAGTGATTTCTAGACGTGTGCTAGGTATGGTGAATGTTGTTGTACAGGGATGTTACAGGTTGGGTAGTGAGTATCCTTATTTTTTGAGACTGTTCTTATTCTGCTTTTTAAATAAGGCCTACCTGACCACCTTGCTTTTGTGGGAAGGGCAGACGTGGTCTCAGACCAGGACTGGGGCGTGGGGCAGATGCTCCCCCAGTCACCGAGGACATGTCCCACACTCTGCTCTTTGTGAGATGCTCGGTGGCCAGGACATGACAGGCCTAGGTGCCCGGCTCTGTGCTCAGTGCACATGTGTGTGGCTGCTGTGTGCACATAACGTGGGTGGAGATTTCCCAGCCCGTGTGTGCAGGTCGGGGGGCTGCGTGTCCCCAGCGTGTGCCTGGCAGGGAGAGGCAGAACATGGGCAGAAGCTGCACATGGTTTCTGGCAGGTCTCTGTTGGTTTAATGTGTTCTTGAGAAACACAGTGGTGGCTGCAGCAGGAGGCTTCTCCTTGCACAGCCCCTCTGCTGTTGCTGCAATTGGTTGGGTAGATGCTGCCAAGTGCTTGGCCTGGTGTGGACCCTGGCTTCCCCCAGCACTTTTCCTGCAGAAAGCTCGAGTTCCAAGGATGTGGTCTCTCATTGCAGGTGTGCCCTTCAGCAAGGACATGGTTGTTAATCGTCACCCCTCCTTCAGGAGGGGCCATTGCCCCTATCCTTGTGTCATCTTTGTGCTAGTCAGCACCAATGACCACTGCATAGACACTATGTACACGTACAGATGAGCAGTCAGTACTAATGACTGCTATAGAAATTACTGCAGATTTTACATACTTTGAAATTATTTGCACCTGTTTTATTGGTGCCAGTGGGCATCATTATATAGAGAACATAAATATCTACCAGGGAAGTGTAACTTCACAGGACAAAACTGTTCCAGTTTGGTTTGTGTCAGCTGGTTTGGCTGAGGTTGCTGGCAGCTTCTTTGCAGTTTGACATTTGGAACCCCTCACGGTGTGATATTTGGAAACTCTACACCAATAAAACCAGTATATAAAACTTATTTTTTTTTTCCTCCCATTCCTGAGTTTATGATTCCACTTCAAGAGAGCCGAGGGAGTCGATAGACTTTGGTTCAGACTTTATTCCCCACATGCAGAATAACGTAAGGCAAATTGCAACTGAAATTTGGGAGTGGAAGAAAGAAATGTGTTCCTCGATTGACGTGTTCTTTGCGATACTGCGTGCAGTTTGCATGTGCTATAATAAACCTTGGGGACCATCTTATTTATTATCTGTGTTTTCCTTACAGCCACGCTCGTTGCTGGCAGAGGCAGGAGCAGTTTTAGCGGAGCACCCCGCGTCGGAGGCGGTGGTGGCAGCTGTGAGCGCTGGCAGGAAGGCCCTGCCTAGGATGAGTTAGGAATCTGTGTGACGATGGAGCCCCTTGTGTGTGTCACCCGGTTGGGAAACCTGCCGTAAAAGATGCCTGCGTTTCATTGATCAAGGCTGCTGGGTGCATTTAATGCAATTCAAAAGCTTATCCTCACTTTCCCTTAGAATTAGCGAGTGGAGGCATCATTTAATGATTACTGCGGAGCACAAAAACCTACTTACAACGTAGTTGGCGTTTGTTTTATAGATAAGAAATAAATGTTTTCTCAAAGGGGCTTGGGGGCTGCTGCCTGCAAGGAGGAGCTGCAGAGGAGCTGCCGGGGCTCAGAGAGGCACTGGACGTGTGGAAGGGAATCATGGGCATGTGGGGCGCCCCAGCCGAGGAATCGTGGGTGGGGGGGGGGCTGCCCAGCCTGGTGCTGTGGGCGTCCCACCAGCCTCAGAGCCGGTGCCTGGACCTGCTGGCCGTCTGTGCTGGCTCCTCTCGAGCCTGCGGCCCCATCAGCGCGTCCTGGGGAAGCTGCTGAGCTCCAGGTTGGGGGCCCCTCGCGCCCACGGGCGCTGCAAGGGGGACCAGGGGTCCTGCAGCCCGTCAGGAAAGCTGAAGATAAAAACATGAGCTATGGAAATGCGGCGTTCCAGGGCGTTGCAGCTTTCGGCTTATCTGGTATGTTCTGAGGTGAGCTGTCTTTGCGCCATCATTCTGAATTTGCAAAACAATTGAAATATTCTAAAGGATTTCATAGAATCATAGAATGCTTAAGGTTGGAAGGGACCTCTAGAGATCATCTAGTCCAACCCCCCTGCACACACAGGGTCACCTGGAGCACATGGCACAGGGCTGCTTCCGAGCGGGTTTGGAAGATCTCCAAAAAAGGAGACTCCACAACCTTTCTGGGCAGCCTGTTCCAGGGCTCTGTCACCCTCACTGTTAGGAAATGTTTCCTTAAGTTCCTGTGGAACTTTTGGTGCCTCAGCTTGTGGCCATTTCCTCTAGTCCTATCGCTGTCCACCACTGAAAAGAGGCCGCCCCCTTCTCCCACTGCCTCCCTTGAGGTGTTTATACACGCTGATCAGGTCCCCCCTCAGCCTCCTCTTCTCCAGGCTGAACAGGCCCAGCTCCCTCAGCCTTTGCTCATCGGGCAGATGTTCCAGGTCCCTGATCATCCTGGTAGCCCTCTGTTTTATTCTGTTGACTGGGAAAGGGGAAACTTCAGCTTATTCTTTGAATCCTTTGTCTTTCTGTAATAGTCAAAGCACTTATAGTCAAAGCACTGTAGAAAGGTCTGTTTCTCACTAGCTTTTTTGGTAGCTAAAGAAAGAGTCATAGAATTGCGTGTCAAGTTCTGAGATTTAAAACGTTAGACTGCACTTTCAAGTACAGGGATACAGTTTCTATTTAATAGAATTAGAGCATACAGAGTAATCTGAGGACTTGAATGTGCCAATTTATGAATTATAAAATGCTGAGTGAAGGAGATTTCTCAGTGCTTTCACACCGGTGGGCTTTTTTTTTTTTTTTTTTTTTTCCCAAGCTAATGTACTGTATAATTTTGAATTTTCTGGTAGTTTCGATGACAGTTTACATATTTTCAGTAAAGAAGTAGCTCATAACTTAACAGGAGCTTTTCCCTACTGGCTGTTTTCCAAAGCTTTGTTGCCACTAAAATAAACAACGCAAAACAGGGAAGGAAATAGAGGTCCTCGCTGTCTGTTGGCAGTTTTTATGCTCAGTTGCATGGAAGGTGAGTGGGGTGTGAGGAAGGAGCAGTGCGATAGGAAGCCCCATCTGGGGCAAAAGAACTGATTTCTGCTCCCCGTCCCCGGGTTACATGAGTAATTCGGTCAGTTTGAGGTCACTCATTTACAATGAATGTGAAGGGCTTTAGCACTGACATCCCTACCGGATGTATAGGGAACGCAAGGGTTGTGGAGTCTCCTTCTCTGGAGGTCTTCAAAACCCACCTGGATGCCACCCTGTGCCACATGCTCTGGGTGTCCCTGCGGGAAGGTTGGACTAGATGATCTCTAGAGGTCCCTTCCAACCTTAAACATTCTGTGATTCTGTGAACCGTGTTGTCAAAATGGAAGTTTCTGGGGGGTGGATGTTGCTGAGATGGGCGCCTCACACCAAGTGCTCATCAGCACTCACTGTGTTGGCTGGACGTGACTTTGTGGTGTGCTCCTTTATTAGTTTAAAGAGGTTAATGCTCGCTCCTAAAAAGTAGCTCACTCCGCTTTTTAAAAGGATATTAGACTGTACAGATGCCTGAAAAATTCAGAGGACTTTTCAGAAAAGATCTGTGCTTTTTAGAGAAAGGTTTTTTCATCCTTGCAAAAAAATAATTAAAAGGAATGAAAACGCTTTATTTTCTTGAAAGTAAGAGACAGTTCAGGGATAAAATTATTCATATTTCAAAGGTAGCTTTATAATGGATGAGGATGCGAAGGGAACTTGGGGAGCATTTTCACAAGGATATAAGCGTTTTAGAGTGGATGACTAAAAATTTACCTTGTAGGTTTGAGCACTTGATCAGACACTGCTGCGGTAGGTTATGACCCGTGATAAACACTCTAAAACATGCTGATCCACAAATGTAACATAGTACAAGTTGCTTTGCAGCGTTTTTGAGTTTTTAAGCCCTCAACTTTTATTGAGTCTTCAAGCTCCTAGCGTTGAAGAGCATGCCCCTTTTTGCTAAGGGCAGGCTTACCCGAATGCAACTGTGCCGAAGGCAGCGTGAATAAGATAATATATACCTGAGTCAGGCTGCTTGGGTGTCACTAAATGTGCAATCCAAAGAAAGTGGCCTTCGATTTCTGGTGCCAGGTATGTGAGGCGGCTGCAGCTGGGCAAAAGATTGCCCAGCGCTCAGGTGAGAGCGATACTAGACTGTCGAGAGAAGCTGTTTGCAGGAAAGGATCCCCCTCTGTGGCTCTCCCAGAGGGCAGTTTCTGAACGTGTGTTGAGTTGTTACGTGGGCGTTTTCAGGAACCGCGCGAGCTGCTCTACAGTTGCGCTGCAGTCCCCCGTACCCCTCGTTCATGTGGTCACTGATTCATTCAGACCCGGTGGCACTTAACTCTCCCCCCTTAAGCCCTCCCACTGCTAACTGGAAGATTCCTCTCAGATGTATTGAGGTGGTGGTAAACTTCACGCTCTGCAACAGGCAGGATTGTTTTAATCAGTGCGCGGAGCTGGAGCAGAGTGCTGCAACGGGACACGCTTTCCATAACCGGTCGTGGTGCCCTGAGAAGCTCAATGCAAAGCTGGCTTGGAGTATTTTCATCAAATTTAGCTGAGGGGAAGTGGGTTTTTAAATTTGTTTAATTTTTAGATTGTTTGACAGTCATTGATTGTAAGCTATTTCCATAGCTCTTAAAGGTGTTTGGATGCTTGCTTAGGTCCGTGTGTGTGTGTATTTGGTACATATGAGAGTTTGAACACTTCTCTAAATTCTAGTGTTTAATGCATCCGTGCAGTATTATCAAGTCCATTGGTGGAGAGAAAAAAAACCCAAGCTGTGCGGTGTATGAGATGCTCCTGCTGCTCAGTTACAGAAATAAAGGTTGTGTTTATGCCCTATGCCTGCTGTTTTGGTAGAAAGGCATCTAGTCCTTTTCTAGTTAAATAATAAGAATCTAAGGGTGAAAATGTTGAAGTCCGTGATTGGAAATGGAAACCTCAGCAAGTTTTAGGTGTGTTGCTGGTAGGAGTGTGGATGTTTAAGAACTTTTGCTTTAAGGGATGAGAACATCATTCTTACTTGAGAAGTGGACACCAGGGCGTGTAGGTGTGTTTTATCATTTAGTACTTGGAAAATTATCTATGAGATGATTATTGTGGTTTTTTCTTTTTTTTTTCTTTTTTTTTTTTTTTTTGACACATCTCTCCATATATTGAAAACAATGAACTAGACTTTTGATTGGAAAAAGTCTGGTTTCGTGTCTCATTTTTCCCTTTTTATACTTGCCTTCATGTTATTAAACAAAATATCCTGCAGGCTAGTTAGATCATTCTTAACAACTACTCCCCGGTGGCCACCTGGGATTTTAGATGATAAAACAAGATATTCTTTTTTGTTATATATATATATTTTTTCTCCTCTTAACAGTATGAGACTCTGGAGTATGGTGCAAGATCAGTATTAAAATAAACTTCCCTAGGGGACTTCCCTGTCATCTGTCTCTTTGCCATCCTCCCACCTCAGGATCTCCTGTGTCCTGCTTACAGGCTTCACTTACATAAACTGCAAAAGGGCAAACAGCTTGTCAATCCTGAGGGCTGCTTCTCCTTACATTATGTATAGGTTAAATGAATACTTTGAAGATTTATTACTGTATTGTACCAAATGGAAAGAAAATAGTTTCTAGGTTTTTATACTAATAGTACTTAGCAGCCCTGTGGGCGGTGTTGCTCCTGGTTTTATTTGTGACAAAATCTTACTGGGGAAATCTCTTTAAGATTCCCACAGTTTCTCCAGGATGTTATTCTTTCATGGGTTGTCATTTCGAGATGGCCTGTTGTGTTTGCGTCATCGCTAAGTGATAATGCAGCTGATGCCACCGATCTGGAGCCCAGAAACCAGCCGTGCTGCTGCAAGGAGGGGACGTAGCTCCGTGCTGGAGAATACAGGGCATCTCTGGCAGCATCAGCGGAAGGAATTGGCCCCGGTTCCTCGCGGTGAGGTCCTGGCGAGTCCCTGCCGCCCGGTTTGAGCCACGGCCGCGGGGGGCCTTTGCCGTGCGGCCCCACGCTGAGCCGGGCTGCGGCAGTGCAGGTGTGGGTGGGCATGGACACACACGTGGCCTCCGGGACAGGGGAGGCCGTAGAGCCTCCTTAGGACACCAGTCCGTGATGCCGAACTCGTGGAAATGCAGCCTGCCGTGACTGACCTTGGGCGTCTGTGGTAACTCCCCTTGCGCTTCAACTCTTGGGCTCTTTCAAAACTCTACTCTTCTATTTAGCATTACTGTTGCAGTATCTTCTCACCAAGGTGCTGAAGATGTTAAAGTCTGGGCTGTGTTAAGAGTCTTAAGATTTGCCTGTGAGCAGTAGCTTGATGACTTCCTAAACTTAAATTGAGAGCAATGGTCGCTAGATCAGTAGGGAAATATTTGGTAAAAGGTAGGATACATTTTAGTAAAAGGCTCATCTGCTAGATAGTCTTCAAGTATGAATTGTCCTTTTGAAAGAGAATAATTGCGAAGAGCCGGCATTGTGGCTGCTCGTGCTTGGAGCCTCGCAGTGCAAAGCCGGGGCCTTGGTGCGCTGCTGAGCAGCCATGGGGCAGGCAGCTCGAGCCGGCGGCGCCGCAGGCCGCGCTCTGCTTGGGACAGCCCTGAAGGGGTGACTTGTGTGGGACAAACCCAGAGCCAAGGCCCCGGCTGCCCCACAGGAGACGGAGGGCACTCCTGTCGGGTTTATCCTACTTGAGATGCCCATTGGAGTCAGGAGACTACATCTCGAGGCGGGACAGGGGATTCCTCTTCATTAATAAGTTGAAGTAGATACTAAACTGGCTCCTTTTGTGTTACCAGATACATGGGTCACTCTGCAGGCTCAGCATGAGTCTGTACTCCTCTCATTGAGAATCACTTCTTGCTTTCTTTGCGTTAAGGCTAGCTTGTTTCTTGTCTCACATATCCCTATTACGAGATGCCCATTCAGCACAATTCTGCATCCATTTCTTTACAGACTCTGAAGAACAGAGTTCCTTCCTAATGAGACCTGTGAAGCGTTATTTACCTTCCAGAACCTGGAATACAACAGCTCAGCCTCCTGGGCCTTCACTGCTGGAGCTTTGGGGCAGTGTCTGGCAGCCTCCCCCTGCAGAGTCATCACTGACGGGGTACTTGTTCAGGCCAAACCTAAAACACCTCTTCAAGCACAGGGTCACTTCTTGGCCAAAGAGATTCTTCCCCAGAATTCATATGTAGGCAGTAACTGGGGGGCAGCGTATCAAATTATTCTGGAATATCCTTCCCCAGAGGGTCTTCAGGATGCAATATTGCTCTTCAGTTCTTCTCTGATTCTCTATCAGATGATGCAAAACAGCAATCTGAGGATGCTGAGAAGATCAAGTGGGTTATTAAAAATAGATTCTCATTCTCTAAGATGTGAAAATAAGTCTAGAGGAAGGGGAAGAGATGAAGAAACATGTGTGAATTTATCATTGTAGAATATTTTTTTTCTTTTGTGTATATATATTCTGAATTGTTTTCCTTGAAGAAAGGGAATGTTTAGATTTCAAGCCATAATTCCTCACACTGGACATTATGGGGATGTTTTTATCTCTGAGATTGCAACTCCTGATGAGAGCCATAACAACCAGCCAAACAAAATTGCTTAAGAGGCTGTTATGAATGAACAAAAATGGGGAGAAAAAAGAGCTTCAAAGCTATTGCTCTTTCTTCAATAAGTCTGTTTTTCCACAGCTATGACATGTTGACTCTTTCTCTTCAAGGAAATAGAGATAGATTCCTCTGCGTAAGATCCTTATTTGAAGGCAGATGTGCCTGTGGTTTTGTAGCTTAGTAGCCGAAGGTTATAAATAAAATTATTGAAAAATAAAATTATTTAGTAATACTCCCTAGATAAAATGGGCCTAATCTGTCTTTTTACGCCCTTAGCTGGTCAAAACGTGCTGCACCATTGACTGTCTTGGCGGATAAGTGCCCAGCTCGTTACTTAAGGGGCAGCCATTCTGCAAAGGGCGTCTCTGCCTGTTTTTGCAGTGAAAACTGTAGTTCTGCTCCCCTTGGTGTGTGCCCATGTCCAAACACACACATTATTTAAAAAACAAACAGACAGATGAGTAATGCAGATCTTAAGCGGCTGATTCAGTTGCTGAAGAAGCTGCAAGTCAAAGCAGAGGCTTCGGGGGCTCTTGCTGGCACAGTCTGCTGAAAAGATTAGCTGATGTCAGGGGTGTGATAGAATATTATTTGCATGTTTGCATCAAGCTGTGCCATTAGCAATTCCTTTACTTTTCCCGGGAAGATTGTTGGTCCCGATTACCATTACGCAGCAACTGAAGCTTTGTTTGCAGTCTATAGATTCATAATTCCCTGAAGTACCATTCTCAGTAGGCTTGCAAGAAATTACTTTGAATCTCTTGCCAAACTTTACATATCAATGTTTGTAATAAATGGAAATGAGACTTCTACAATGTCCTGTTATGAGAGAGAGAAGCAGAGATATTGGTTCTTTGCAAGGAAAGTCTTGACTGTACAACTGGACTCTTTAAGGTTTGGGGCAGCCAGATACCATCCACTGAGGGTGGACACAGATAGATGCAAAAGCAGCCTGTGTATTTACACATATTAATGTGACAGTATTTGTGCAAAGACAAATGAGAAGAAAACCAGCCTAGAAATGGATAGCTTGTTTGCAGGGTGCTATGCTTGAGATAATAAGTCTGTGTCTATGTATGTGCGTGTACTTCCCAGTTCTGAAGTTTCCTAGGGGAATATCCGAATCTCAGACGAGTCTGTTGGATAAAGAAGTAGAAGGGAAGAAGTATTTAGGATTTGCTTTCTGAGTCTGGTCTTTCCCTGAGTCTGCCTTCCTGAGCTAAGTCTTATGGAAGTCTTGATGTCCACTGCAAAGCATTTGCAAAGAGCAGGCAACTGAAAAGAAGCGTAGCTGCTGGGAGATGTGCTGTGTACTAATTCAGATGTTGTGTTTCCACCATAACTTCCGAAATACCGAAATGGAAGGAGGTGATGAACAGAGTGTCCACAGCTGTGGGGTCCTGAGAATAAGACTGAACTGCCTGAGGTGTTTGAGCAATTGCAGAGGTAGAGTGACAGCCAAAATCTTGGACAATCGCTGTAATCACTGCTCAGGATGGAGATAATCAGGGACCATGTACACTTCTGAAAAGTGGCTTTCCATGTAGGGCTTTTTTATGGTAATTTTTAAGCCACATACAAATCAACATTAGCAACCTGTGTTTAAGAAGATGGTGCGTGATATTCTCTTGTTCTTCTTTCTTCATCTTTCAACAGGGATTGCTTATTTCAGTTATTTATTGGGACTGGCAGGAGTTGTACAGCCAAAGAGGAGCATTATGGTGCTGTAGGAGGCTTTGAATTTAGCAGCACCTGAGGTTTTCAAAAATCACTCATGATTAGTGGCTTTTTAAGACAAGATACTGCTCAGCCAAATATTTTTAAGAAGTGCACAATTAAAGATTGTCCCAACTTCCTTTCCATTCCAGATCCTTTAGGCCTCCTTTTTTTCTTTGCAGGTTGTCTTTACACGTGTATCCAAATGTGCATCTACTGCATGGTTTGCCTGGATTGTAGCCTGCCGGGGCCACTGAGGTTGTGTTGCAATAGGAATGTTGTGGTTGCTCAGTGTGGACTCTGAAACAGAAGCACCCAGAGTAGCGTTGTTAAGTGGATTTGTATCCACCTGTTGCACCCTGACTCTCTTACTCTTCATCTCTTATGAGCCCATTAGATCTTGCAAGAGAGGCATTTTTCTCTCTCATCCATGAAATTAGTGTTGGTTCTTTCTGTAATTTTAAATGATGTCTATGCACTAGTAGCATTTAGAAATTAGTGTCAGAATCACAATTCTGCACCAAATCAATGGTCCATTGAGACCAGTATCTACTCTGCCAGAGGTCTGTGAAAAGGTACCCAGAGAAGAGGACAGGGCAGAGGTGCTGATGCTCCATGGGGTCATCTTCCAGTCTCCTGCTAGTGTCCTGGCTTGGTAACTTTGCACCTGCTGTGCCTGTATGGAGCTACTGTGTGGCAAGGAGTTTTCCAGGTTACGAGTACCCTGTGTGAAGCGAGCTTCTTTGGAAACTTTTACTTGACATTTCAGTTGATTCTCATGTTGGAATCAGTTGTGGACAATAGACAATTCCTTATTCCTCTTCTCCATGCTGCTTGTGGCTGTACAGAGCTTCATCCTCCTCTTCTCCAGGTTCAGGTCTCCCCATGTGCTTAGCAACATCATGCAGTGGAAGCTGCTTCAAGTGCTTTAGTCATCCTTGCCAGTCTTAGCCCTGTTTTTTCATTTATTTGTTATTATTTATTATTAATAATAAATTATGTTTATTATTTTATTATTTATTAAGATTTATTATTATTTATTATTTTAAAATAATCAATTTTACTTGATTATATTTATGCAAGGCAAATAATAGCCATGTAAAATACAGATTTACCATAGATGTATGCTAACATAATAGCATGTCTCCTTTACCCTCTATTGCTTTCCTAATTGTTAACACTTCTGTTGCTTTTTTTCAGAAGATTTGGTGCATTGAGCCAATATTTTCCCATGACTCTATTATAATCCTCATGTTCTCATGACTCTATTATAGTATATTTTTTTTAATAATGTGTGCGCTCACTGGCCCCTTCTTAAGACTTCAGCGAGCCATGTGGTTGCCTGCACTCATGGATTCAGAATTCTACAATAATTTCTAACAGCCTGGTGAGGGCTTGCAGTCCTGCAGTTATGTCCTATCCTTTCCAAGAGAACACTGGCTTCTCTTACCTGGCCTCTCTTAACTGGCTTTACTTCACCCACCTTCCAGTTGCTGACTAGCCGTTTGTTGTTAAGTGGGAGGTTTCACCCTGCAGCTCGTGGTGCTTTTATCCTATGTTATTTCTCTCCTCTGGCTAACTGGCCACCTTCTCCCAACACTTCTGCTCTCTGTTTCATCCAACTGTCCCAGCCCCTTTTTCATGGCGCTGAATTTGAGACAGTTCTCTCCATGAGTTCCCTACAAAATAAAAATTAATTCAACTTTCCCATGTTGAACACAAATACAATATCATGTTTTTCTAGTATTGCCTTTCTGATATTCTTTCTGAATATTTTTTGTTTGTGTATTGTCTTTGTACCACATTGGCTCTGAGGAGTGTTTTTGTCTTCTGATGTGATTGAAAAAGGATTTATGATCGTCTTTTAGCTTTTGTGATACTTTCTTCATTTAATCACAAAGTTTTTTTTAAAGATGGCTTTTTGACCTCTAATTATGCCCTTTCTCCTGCTATTTAGCCATGATGCCTTCTTTTTAGCATATATGCATTTGTCTCAGACTTCAGTATCATGTTCCGAACAGTGTTAAACCTTGACAGATGGCAGAGAGTCTATTAGTTGCTCTTGGCTTCTTTTTATTAAAAGAAAAATCACATTTTTATGTGATTGTTCTCTTTGAAATTGAACTCGGCTCTAGGGATTTCTTGGGGGTTTTTGCTTCTTCAAGATGTTAAATCTCGATGCATTTTGTTTTTCCAGTAAGTTGCTGCTTTGACTTGGGGGATATTTTGGACTGGGCCTTTGATACAGGGGAAGGCCAAAATACAAATGATGCTCCCTACATGAGTTGGTGATTGCGAGCCCTGCCAGGCACTGGCGTTGCCAATATCTTAAAGAAAGAACAAGTTTACATGACTTCATGGCTTGAAATTCTTTGTGTTAACCCTTAGTCACTTGGAAAGAGCAAAGAAATGGCCTTAGTATTTCTGTTGCTGAGATCTACTTGATCTTCTTTTAGGTTCTATATACAAATAAATACACATAACCATATACTTACATACATTAGCAAGGATCAGAGGTTGAGAATCCCAAGCTGTATCACTCTTTGTTGGATTGCCTTTGAGAATTGTGGGGAGTATTGCGTGGTTTATTATCTATCAACAGGTAGAGGACAGATGCTTTCTTTCCATGGGTTACATTTACTTGGCTGTTCAATACACCTGTAAATTTTTCAGGCATATTTTCTGTGTTCTCACTTTGCCTGTCTTTCAGTGGAAATTTTTCTTTTCCCTGAGGACTTTCAGGAGCCTGAAAAATCAGCTCATTAGTGTCAGTGGGTTGGTTTGGCGTGAGCGTTCCCCACAGAGAACATCAGGCCAACGTTTTAAATAGGACTCTCTAAAATGGTCCAGGGACTAAATGGAACAGGGCTGTCGAGTAACCTACGCAGCAAGGTGGGTCTCTCCCGTACGAGGCACAGGCACGTGAAGGAGAAGGTGAGTGGGAATAGTCGCTGTGGATTTACAGGCTGAATTGTGCCTGGGCAAGCTAGTTGACTTCGCTGGTAAAATGACTAGATTTGTGGATGAGATAAAAGCTGGGATATCACTTGCTTTAAACGAGGCTTTCGATTCTCTTTCCCACAATCTCCTTGTATCCAGTGTAAGAGCTATAATTGGGGTGGAGGGAGCAGCTGGATGGGTGAGAAGGCGGCTGCGTGATCAGCTTACAAGGTGGTGAGTAAAGGATGTACCTGAAGGCCAGGGTGCAAGTGGAGTGTCTTGGGAGCCGTCCTGTTTAATGTCTCTCAGTGACTCGTGCAGGTGACAGAACGAGCTATGATCGAGCTTGCCGCTGATGCCAACCTGGGAGGAGCTGCCGAGAGGCTGGAGGGCAGGGCAGAGGGCGGCCATCCAGAGGGAGCCCGGCAGGCTGAGCAATAGGGCAGTGGAAACCTTGTGAAAGGCAAGGAGGCCCAATGGCAAGTCCTGCCTCTGGGATGACACAGCCCCATGCGGTGACCCAGGGGGTCCCTGTCCAGCTTAGGGAGACTGGCTGCCCCAGCAGGGCCTGGTGGCCAGGGCAGACACGAGATGACCGCGAGCCAGGAGGTTATTACCCCCCGAAAGGTCTCCGGCTGATGTTTAATGCTTGATCTAAGGTAGAGCTGTCACTGCGAGCAGACTCGAGCAGGGAAGCTCGCCCAGGGAGATGCTGCTGCTGCTGCTGCTGCTGCTGCTGTCCTGGGAGGCTCTCCAGACACGGTAGGTGAAGCCCTGGGCAGCCCAGTCTGACCTCAGAGGCCTCCCTGCTCTGACAGGGGCTCGGACGAGAGACCTCCTGAATTCCCCTCCAGCCTGAGTTATCTCAGGGACTTTGCCTGCAGTCAGTTCAGGTCATGTTTGCCAGCAGTTTGGCTAGGCTAGTGCGTGTTAGGAAAGGTTGCGAGTAGAATACCAGGAATTTTACTTTTAAAAGGGTTTTTAGAGCATCTAAGAGCAAAAGTGTTAATGATACAAAATATAGAGCAGGATGTGGATATTGCAGTGCACTGTTAAAGAATAGCTAGCAATTCACCCTCCCATGGCCAAATTCTCAACAGCTTTTATGTTCTAAAGATGGGATGGATTTTGTTAGAAAGGAAAAAGAGACGGGAAGCTGCAGAGTAAACGCTAGGAGAAGCAGAAGATGACTGTGGCAACAGGAAAGACTTTGAATGGTGCTTTCTATCCCTGTGTCTGTGCCCAGTCATTACTGGATCATTATCTGCTATTGCAGTCTTTAAGTACTTTCTGTATTCCCTATTTATGCCCACTGGTTTTCCAATTAGCTGAAGTTTGAAACTGTCAACTTTGGATGACTTTGTGTTCATCCTCTGGAGCCTGACCCTGGCCCATTCTTGCTTTCCTTAGTTCTTTTCACAGAATCCCAGAATGGTTGGAAGGGACCTTCAGAGATCATCTAGTCCAACACCCCTGCTCCAGCAGGGTCACCCAGAGCACGTAATGCTCTTTATCTATGCTCTTTATCTATACCCTTTTATATATGGAAAGATAGGCAAATTGGCATGGAAAAACAAATCCTCCTGGAACTAGCATCAGATTTGGTACTTTCCTATATTTCACATGGCGGGGGAAAAAAAAAAAAAGGATGTTTTCTTAGTAACCAGTGCTTTGATGAGATTTGGTAATGTTTACCGGCTTAATTCATATTCTTGGAATTCTTGGTAGAGCTCCTGAGAAAGCAGACGAGCCTGCCACAAACGCGAGCGCCTGCAGCCGGCGTGTTTCTGTTCCTCTTGCCCCAGGGTCAGACAGCGCGGCCCTTAATGCATCATTTTGGTTGCATTTCTTGTATTTCTGTGGCTCCCGAGTTCTCAGTGCTACACACCTCAGTCAGTACCATCTCAGATGAAAAATATTCAGTGTTATCATTGGAAGCGAAATTAAAGGTATTCATGCTAGTTACTTCCTGTGCAGTACATTATCTTAAATTACACTGGATTAGTTCAGCGTCGTGCTTGACTCATATCTGAAACGGTCCGGAGGATGGGAGGATGGTGTGATAATAACTCGTGCTTGGTGCAAACAAAGCCTTCCTTTGCGAAACATTTCAGAGGGAGAAGTATGATTAAAATTGCATTTACTTCCACCAAAAAAATTGAAAGAATCTTATTTAAGGACAGCATTTAGGCCTGAGCTGTAAACCGTTTTCCTCCTCCCCCTCCCCGGTATCTGATGCTATGCCATGGTGCAAGAGAAGGGTATGTGCAGAAGGAAAAGACGCTGCTTTTTTTTTTTGGAAGAAAAGAGGCAACACAAACTCCCATTACAGTGATGCCTGATGTGGTTCTTACCCACTCTGTTTTCTGAAAGATAAACCCCCCGCACCACCATAATTTATTAGTTTGAGCCTTTTTTCAGCATGTTACTCATCATCCACCACCTCGAAACCTACCTTGCAGGCAGCGAGAGCCATTTGCTGCAGCAGACGGTATCGAGGCTTTCTTCTGCAAAGTGAAACAATGAAAATACTAAAAGCTCAAATTCTTTAGTGTAACTGGCCCCTCGTTGTCCATTAATACGCAGTGGAGAAATGATGACCCCAGATGAGAAGATGACAACGCTCAGTTGATCTCCGGCCATCTTCACACATCATGGGGGAGGGACTGGAGCCTCCTCGGAGCCCTCGGGAGGCCCTGGATGCGTGGGCTGTTTGGGATGGTAATCAGGGCTTAGCTGGGTAGTAACGAGCAAGGAGGCTGTATTAAGGCAGGCCACTGTGAGTGTTACTTAAGCTCTTATTTTTATCTTTCCTAATTCATGCAGTAGCTAAGGCTTCTTTTTCCCCGCCACATGTTTTGGAAGAATAGAGGAAGAAAGAAAATACTGAGTTGTGTCTGTTTTTGTCTTTTTTTTTTTTTTAAGGCTGTCAGAGTAGCAGCAGGGAACTCGTGCATCTTTTCACAGGGAGAAGGTTATGGAGGTTAAGGAGAAGAAATGAAGACATGATGGGAGGTGCAAAACCCAAATAATTAGGAGCAGATTAGTTGTGTGTAAACTTGTATCCAGTTGCCATTCTAGCAGTCTGTCCTTGCTTCTTTCATGCTGCACTGTGCTCAATTTGGGCTGATGATATTTTGCTATAGGTGAAAGCTTTTTGGAAAGCACAGTGTATGCCTTTGGGTGTACATTTATATAGTGCATCTTGTTAGGGGGCCTAGATTCCATTGGTGCCATTTAGGGACGCCACCAGAGTAGCCAGCATCCCATGCAGGTACGCAGCATTTCCAGCTGAAGCCTGTAGGCAAATTGAAGTTGTTTCCCATCCCCATTTTTTTAAAGGCCTATCTTTAATGTCAGAGGAATGGGGAGATTGCTGTAATAGGGTGTCATAATGTCTCTTGATCAGAATTATGAGTAGTGTTTGCACTTGCAGGATGCCCAGCGCTGCTGGAGCACTCGGCAGAGTGGAGGACTCGCAGCAGCAGCAGCAGCAGCAGCAGCAGCAGCATTTTCTGCTTCGAGGCTGGAGCCCTGTCTCAGCATGAAGCAGCCCAGCTGCTCTCTAGGTAGTAGAGCAGAGTTGGGAGCCAGGAATAGGTACTCGGGTCCGGATGCGATGCTGAAGTGTGAGCGCTTCAGGTGGCCGGGCACACGGAAATATCTAAAGTTGGAGTGGATCCGGATTCTGGGCTGCCCCCTGATCCCTAGACCTGATCCCTACAGGTCCCATTTGCAGCACGTAGGTGACCTGTGACAGTGACCCCCTGCATTTTGGAACCTCACCCTGCAGGCCTTGCCACTCTGCCCATCATCATGGTGGCCCAGCTCTCGTGTTGGAGAATGACAGGTAAATTACAGGCAGGAACATCAGCTGAAAAAAAGCCAAGGATTCTCCCAGGTCCACAAATAAAAGGTATCTTTCCATATTCCATATGCATTGCAATGGATTTCAGTTTCCAGCAGAACTTAACAGAATTTGTCAGTCTTGTACCCAAGACCTCTGTTTGAGGGACCAATCTGAATGTAATTCTAATAATTTGTGATAGTTTATAGGCAACACAGGATTCACTTAAGAGTGATTCCTTCTGCCTCCAGCTACTTGCATTTTTAAGAAATACCAGAAGTTTAAGTAACGTCTTGAAGAACAGGAATTCAGTCTGGATATGTTGCTCGCAGTTTTCCTTGACGGAGGGACTTAGCTGTGGAATAAATAACGCTCAGCCTCCGATTGCATGGTCCCCTCTGGAGAAAAACCAACAAGCAAAACAGCTGTATATTACTGTGTGAATTCATGTTGCATGTTGTTGTCTGGAGAGGTCGCAGCTGTGAAGGCAGCATTCGTCCTGAGCAAAGAGCTCTTCATGTTCTCAGCCCTTCCTGGATGTTCTGCTTCACCATTTCTAGTTCATGCTTCTGAAGTACTAAGAGTGGAAAGAGATTAAAGAGCAAGACATAATTTTCTTAAACTTTTAGCAGGTAAATGTCCAGGACAAGAATTTTGCAATTGAGCTTTTCCTTTGGGCAAGTCACCCGAGTGCTGTGAGCAGTTATAATCACACAGAGGTTCAAGTCAGTTTAGTGGCTTGAGTTGTATAATGTAATAGAGGCATTAGTGCATTTCAGGGGGAGGAAATAAAGGCCCCAGTTGTTCTTCTACCTTGTTGGTTGTTTTATAACAACATTGATTGCAAGTTGACTGAAATCTTCGTCAGTTCAATCGGCATTAGATGACCTAATAAAAATGCCTGTGTGAAGGTGAAACATTTGAGATGGCCCAAGCCCTGTGTGCATCCCTGTGTAGTCCTTTCCTGGGCAAGCACTCATTTCAGCCCAGGAGATTGGCTTCTGCAAGGAATCAGCAATGTCAGTGAGGCTTTTGGAGCTGGCCCAGGTATTTATTTACTTTAATTTCTGAGAAGCCTATTTGATGGGTTCTGTTCCTGCAACAGTGCTATCCAAGCAAACTAGAAGTGTACAGGTGATACAGTGAGAGTGGAGGAGCACGAGAAAGGACGTTTGGAGTTTTTTTTGAGGAGCTTGAACCAAGGTAACTAAATCTCATCCACATTTTGTTTCTTTATATGAGATTCATGCTCCTGCACTGAAAAATTGAAGCCTATTTCAGGAATACTCTTCTGTTCTGAGCAAGATGAGAAAAATACAGCTTATCTGGAAGAAAGCAGATCAAGGCAGCGTAGCCTCTGTAACATTCAATGCTGTCTCTCATGAATTCCAAGCAGTGAAATAAAAGCTCTCAGAGGGCAGAAAATACCTAAATACTGCTTAAAGAATGAAATTTCATAAATAGCAGTGAGGGATAGACAGCAAAGCATATGGTGTCTGGAGCTCGACGCGGGAACAGTCCCACTCGCGGCTTCGTTATTAATCTGGAAAGAGCACAACCATATGCTAACGTCCTTTCTGTTTTGTTACATATATATATATATATATATTTATGCAAAGGAGTATTTCACTTGGAAATTACAAGCCAATATAATTAAGGGAAAATGAGCCAAATTTATTTATCAAGAGATAGAGAGATTCGTTTAGGAGATAATGATGCTGAGGTGAAAGAGACCCGTGGGATCCTTTTCAGCAGGCTGCATGGCGGCTCGGGAACGCTGCTCTTGGCACTGCTGCCTTGCAGCCTTTCCCTACAGAGTTATGGTGCTCTCCTCACTAAAGAGGGGGAAGAAGTCAAATGAGGATTCAAGGAAGACTCCCAGACTTCCTTGAGGTTTTGAGGGAACTTAGTTTATAGGGAGATGCTAGAAGTGAAATAGTACTGAGCAAGGCAGGATAGTCAAGCAAAAGCAGCATTGGTAATAAGGAAGAGAGTTGCATAGTATGAGAAAGGAAATAAATTAGGTTTCATGTTTTAAAGATTATAGTATAGAAATTCATTGTTTCTTATGGGTCAGAAAAAGCCCTCCTGGTTCTGCTGCTTGCCAGCACGGGAAGAGGCCTGATCCCCTCTTTCCCGGTGCTGCAAAATACTAGAAATCGTGTTATACAAAAGCAGTTCCTGCATTGCTTGGCCTGGTCCTGGCCTTTTCAATCTCAAATACCTGTAATTCATCAGCTAGTTTTAGCTGAAGGAGTCCTGGTTAGTGCATTAGTATGTTTAGCAGAGGGTAATAATGTCCTGATGAAGCAGCGTTCATTACACTTCATTACTGTTGAGTTCAAACAGGCCTCCTTAAACAAAAAGAAGCAGCAAAGAGGTAATGGAAGGTATTTGATGGCAAAACATGCAGCAAATTGGTTCTAAAATTTACTTTGAAATTTTCTCCCTTGGAGAAGCCTTAATAGGGAGCTCCTAGTTTTACCTCCTGGGCACTGCAACATGGAAACGGTTCAGGGCCTTGGCTCCAGCTGCTCGGGGAGAAGCAGGAGCCTGTGGCGGCGGCTGCCGCTGCCCTGTGGCCGCCCTGGAGGGCGGTGAGCACCTGGAGCCCCTGCGCCCCCGGAGTTGCCTGCAGCCCTGCCGCTCCCTCCTCCGCACCGGGAAAGCGGCACCTGGAGGAGCCTGTGGCCCTGAGCGGCGCTTCCCAGCCGGACAGGCAGGAGGGGCGCCCAGCGCTTCCTCGGCAAGGAGCTCCAGCAAGGAGGGTGCAGCAGCCCCGGAGCCAGGGGTGTCTCCTGCCCTCATCAGCTCCCAGGCAGGACTCTCCCGCTCACCCAGCGGCGCTGGGGAACAGACACCAGGTGGGAATTTCCGTCGTGGATAAGGCTGGGAAGGGCTCTGCTGCTGGGATGGTATCTCGGTGTCTCATCTCTGTCTCCATTCTTGCTTCTGTACTGCTTTGGAATAGCACTTTGGGTTTTATTTCTCCCCAAGAAGAAAAAATGCAAAGTAAATGAGCAACCTGAATAAATAATATCACTTATTTATTAGTAGGAATAAATGCACAATAGGATTGTGTAGGACTAAGCTATGCAATCTACTGTGTTCACCTGTATTTTTCTTTTTGCCTTTTTAAACTTTTCCTCAAACAATCAGCCACTATCAGAAAGAGTTAATAAGAAAGTAGTAACATCACTTCTGCATCACTTCTATAGTTTGCCTGATACTTGTTGATATAATCTGCTATCTTTATTCCTTATGGTACTTTAAAACTTTACCTTTGTAGTCTGGGCATTGAGCAAGCATTTCCTGGAATTTGGCAACTACAGTTAGCTTGATATTTACTGTTGATAAGTCTGAATTCAGGAAATGATGCTATCTTGCCAATAATAAATAGTAATTCAGAAAATGAAGGCATGAAATTATCCATTCCAAGTTGTTTTGCTGTTTTAAATGAATCCTACAGGAAAGTTGAGCAGCTCCTCTGTGCTGTTTTTCTGTTAAGCTTTTTCTGAAGATTGTTTTAAGAAACATTAATTAGGCAGTGAGCTGAAGAGCTGTTTACATAGGACATAGCTTAATTTCCTTTTCCCATGAAAAATCCAGGGCAGCCCCAAAATATCGATGAGACAATGTACACTCTGGTATTTTTCTGGGTGAGTTTTGTATTTATGAGTGTTTTCAAGTATTTTCTCAGTATTTTCCCTGAAATGATCAAGGGTCTCCTCTCCAATTTTGCAGTGGTTGCATGTTAGATCATACCAGGCTGATCCATCAGAAAAGGAAAATGGGAGCTCAGGCACTGACCATCCAAATTAGAATTGTCTCTCAGATTCCTACATGCTATGATTTACGCAGATTAAAATTAAAATATATTTCCATTCAATATATAAAAGGTCTTGCAAATAGTTAAATATGGATTAGTTGATCACATATGTGTTAGTTATGTGAACTTTATTAAGGTAGGCAAGGCACACAAGGTCAAGTTTGGTCCGGTCTTAGTGGTGTCTCTAATCCAGAAAGGAGAAGCAACTTGTTAATGAGGGTCCCAAATATTGTTCCTGGTTAACTCCCCTGCAGAACGTGAGACTTAATGTTTCCGGATGATGCTTGGTGATCTGCAGTGGACTGAAGCTGGTGAGGATCACATTGAAATAGGTCAGGGCAGTGCTGGAAATCTGCAGAAAATGGTTCAGAGACTTGTCTAGCATTTCAACTGGTTGCCCAGTTGTACCCATAAAAGTTTAATGAGCTGTTCAGTAATCAAGAAGGGTTTTTTTGCCTTTTTTGAATTCAAGCTGTGGCAAGGGCACTCAGCCAGGTTTAATGCATCATCTGGAAATTTGCATTTGAGCTTTATGAAATATGTGGGTATGATTCCAGTGAGGAGTGATTATAAAAGGCTTGAGAAGTAGCTAAAATACTGTGCTTTTTCGTAGCAATATTCATGATGGTCACTGGACACGCATTTCAGCATGCCATTTTCTAAATGATATTTTTTTGAATAATATATGTGAAGGATCTGTTTTCTTTTCATATTTGACCTAATACAGTACTAAGTTAAAATTAATCTGAGAAAATTTTTTAAGGAGTGTCTGAAGTTCAAATTTTTAAGCATCCTCCTCTGGACCTGGAAACAACTTTTGACCATAAAACTGTTGAGTAGGAACAAGAGACATTTTGACTATTGAACTGTCTGGGGATGGTGCAAATCATATAAATCTCTAAAGGGAGAGCTCCAGGAGGCTTAATTCTTTCTTTGGGGTAAATGTGCATAAATGGCTGTTCTTAGACATGGTCTGTCTCAGGCTTTGGTTATTTTTGCTGTGTTAAGTGTATTAGCTTGCCTCCAAGTCCTGCTTTGGCTCCTGCTGCACCACTGCAGCTCCCACTTCCTTGCTGTTGCAGTAGGTCCTGGTGTTCTCCTGGTGGGCTCTCTGTGAGGTGGCACTGCATAACCGCTGAGCTCCGGTCTGGATGGGACTTCCTTCCTAGAACCTAGAACTCGTCCCAGCGAGTGGGTGGTTAGAAAACATTTTCAGCTTTGGGAATGAAATGAGGCATGTACAGAGATTCCCAAAGTTTTCTCTTCATAGATTTTTACTGATCTTGTGTGTTATAAAATGATCCAGCTACAACCTTGGAAGTGTGCCATGGTTCCCACCTCTGTGAAGAGGTTTTTCCTGTGCTGAGTACCGGTGAGGTAGGATGCAGTCACTGCTTTCCCTTCCCTCACAATTCCTTTTCACTGGGGCAGGAATTCTCTTACACTTGGGGCAGGTTTTACAATTTTACCTGCCTTCAGGTATAGACTCTGTCATCTCACTATTTCTGTGTTGAGCTAATAATCCAAACCCACTCCTCAGTTCTGCTTCGTTCTCCAATTTACTAACCTGTGAGCTTTTTTCTTTGGGAGTCTGAAACCAAATTAACACATTTCAAAAATCCCAAGAACACTTCTTAAACAAGTCTTGCCTTCCTAGTTTCTTATTCTTTAGGAGCTTCAGGGGGAGCACTGCCATGGTGCTTAGGTATTTTGTCTGTTCACAGCTCTGGAAGGCCTAACTGGTCTTCAGTTCCTCTTGCAAGATCCTGGACTTTGCCTCTAAACCTTTCTTGTGACTTTTCCCTGTGGTGCTGGTGCCTACAACACAAGGCCACACTTCTGCCCAGTGCACCCACCTCTGCTACTCCTGATTCGGAGCCTTTGCCTGCTTCATGTGGCCCTTACAGATGCTCTCTTGGCTGGAAAACTACCTGCCTGCCTTCTCTTGCCAGGTGCCAGACCTGCTCCTGCAGCCCACATCTTCCCTCCATTTGGATCCCAGGTTCCAGAAGTGGGGCCATCTTTGGGCAGAAAGATGCTATTCATTTTTGCACTCACTTCCCCCTCATTGGCTTAATGCCCTCCTGCTCCATCGTCTTGAGAACAGCCTTTTAGGACTTGGTCTTCTTATGTGGTGCTCCAGAAAGTCTCCTCTCCCAGTCTCACCATCTTGCTCTTCAAAGGGACTGAGTGTCCTTGTCTGGGGATGAGCCCGCTGGGCAGCATCTCTGACAGTGCCACCCGTGGGCTCTGTTTCTTCAGCTCAGCCACCGCAGGGGCAGGAACTCGCCAAGACGTTGCCTGCACCAGGACTGCAACTGGTTTGTTCCCTAGGGGGAAAGATACTTGTGCATTTGGTGTCCAGCAGGCACCTTCTGCTAAAGCTTTGCCTTTATTTTTGCTATCTAAAAGGGGAGCAACTGTTGTTTGGGTTGGTTTTTATATCCAGGTGATTCAACTGTTTGGTTAATGTCCAGATGTTGTCACATATGCCCCTGGATCCAAAGTTCCATTTATCAGCTCGTGCCATGCTAGGATTCTCCTTGCTCTGGCAAAGGTTCTTGCCTTTTTTTCCTGTTTTTGTGTCTTTGGCTGGGTCCCCCATCCTTTTCCTTTTGTCCATGCTTGTTGGTGCCATTCCCAGTGGTCTCCTGAGTGCCTTTCTGTCCTTGATCTTCCAAGATTCAGAGATGAGACTAAATTCTTTTTGATGCAAGAGGGACAAAAGGAAAGCATGTAAATATTTTATGTTGCACAGCATAATATATTCACATAACGTATTTTAAATTACCATGGTTTAAATTGCCATGGTTTGTGTTTCAAGAACAGTAAGAGCATTAAACAATATTTCATGGATGAGACAGAATTTGTGACAATTCCAATTTCAGTTTAAACAGGCAGTTTATTGGGGAAATTTTATCAGGGACTTGGTTGTCTTTAATCATGAGCTCTGCAGTACGCTAAAATACATTTAAAAAAAAAAAAAAACCCAAAGCCAATAGCTCACAACTCTGATGTGAGGAGTTGCCAACAAGAGCTATATCCTCCAACAAGGAGACCGTCCCGCCGCAGGGTCACCGCTGGAGGATGTGTCGCCGTCCTTGTCCACACGCATTGATCTACAGGCTCCCCGTCCTGGGGCGCATCCCTGGGTGAGTGGCCCTTGTTTCAGGTCTCTCTGAGCTTGGTCTCCAGGTGTCTCCTGTGATTTCTCCTCAGGTCTTCCCGCAGGATTCCCAGATCTGTTGTTACCAAGTGCACCGGGTTGTGGATTGGACCATGCTGACACCTGCTAGGCTGTTCTCGCCTGGTTTCAGGGTGCACAGTTTCTTGGTATCAGAAACCCCAAAAGTCCCCTCTTAATTAAAGGAAGGGCGCTGAGTTAATTCCATAATTGGCTTGAAACACCCCACACTGCGGCCGGTTGTTGCATCCTTCAGCGGATCCCAGCTGTTGCACGGAAGCCATCCTGCCTTTTCAGCCCGTTCCTCTCTTGTCTCTAGATAATTGCTTGCTTTTGCTCAGAATGTGTGACCTGGGTCTTCAAAGATATTTTGTGTCCAAATGAGGTTTGGGTAAGGAAGAATATGTACGGACTGAACATCGAATGATTCAGCAGCCTGACAGCAGGACAGATTTTGCCATAGAAAGGTAATAAATGAGAAGAAATTTTCTAGTATACAAGATTTAAAACACTGATTCATTTACTTATCCTTGTTTTATTTTGCTCTGTGTATTCATTCATAGCCTGGATTAAAGAAAAGAGAAGAACAGAGAGGAAAAAAAAAAAAAAACCCAGAAGTTCACATGTTATTTATAAGTTTCCAGCACTCATAAATCTTCAGTGACCGTTTCTTTCAGTAGCAGTTGCTGTGGTGTGTGTTTCTTCTAGAAGAGTGAACACAGCTACAGTTTGGGCATGTCTTAGCTTCTGAGTCCTCTGTTTGACAGTGTTAATATTTTAGTGATATGGGATTTATAAATAAATTTATGTGGAATTGGTTAGGATATCGTGTTGTGTTTCCTACCGTTCTTCATGGAATGAGCCTCATTAATTGACGTATATTCAGCGTGGGCAGTTTCATCTGTCCCAGGAGCTTTCTGAAAGCTGGTAAATTAGGCATGTTTGTTAGAGCTGGGGCTTTAGGTTGGGGGAGACATTTTTTGTGATGTTAAAGAGTCTGTATAGATGCAATCAATAAATGAGAGGTGCTTATTAGCAAAGTGGGAAAGGGAATGAGGGGCCTAGCAAGGAAAGCTGCATGATTTTGGGTTAGAAACATTCCTTGCAGTACCTCTGGAGACTATATCTGTTACAACTAAGGAAGTCCCTAAGAAAGAACCTCATGTTTATTATGCACAAATTGATATGTGTGTAGAAAAAGAACAGGAAAAAGTATTAATGATGAAGATGATGTGGCTTGATAGTGGATGGCAAACCAGGTACTTCAGAGAGATGGTATCTGAGCTTTGGTGGTTTGGAAGACTTCTTTCCAAGAGCAAGTGTAAACAATGCATTACTTCAGTTTAAAGGTAAACAGGGTAACGTGCAAGAAAAAAACCCTAGAATTAGTCTGGAAATGGGCATTAAATTTAACATGAGAAAGCTAAAGCTAATTTAAATTTTCTCTATGGCTTCATGTTTGCAAGAATTTTGCTACTCCTTTGGGTATCCCGAATGTAATTGTTTTCCAGTTCATCTGAGAAACATTTGCCAAAAGAATGTAAATAATTGTGTTTATCTAAATCAAATTTCTACTCTTCATTGAAGAAGCAAATTGCAAAATCTGAAAATAATGGAAAAGCAGATCACATAAACCTGTGTTGCTGTTAAAAAGGAATTGATGAAATTTCTCATTAACCTAAAAAGAATGAATATCAAAATACATAATTGGAAATACTTTCCTTAATTTGACTTCTCATGATCCAGCTTATAACATTTTTCTTTTTCAATGAAAAGACTAAAACAAGAAAAACAAAGCCAAAGTTCAATATATTCGAAGTGAACTATCCATGAGCAGAGGCAAATGATATATGGGGAGGGAATTACAGTCCAGAAGCCCTGCGTGGGCTCTAAAAATGAGGAGCTTTTCCTCCTCCTTGTACTACATAGTTCCAGAAGCTACTTCTGTCTTGCACGTGTGTTCTTTTAGCAAGCTCACGTTCATTCATGTAGTTAATACGACTTGTACCTCCTATAATGAAAGAATCTGCTACTTACTAAGGGTGCAAGGGTGGCAAATTGCTACGTACTGGGCTTGACTTGAATATGTATAATTTCTTCAGGAGACAGAAAACCCTCGAATGTTCAGAATGCTTCAGCGCAACCTATCATTTTTTCCTTTACCCTAAAAGATTTCTTAAATTTATGTAACAAACAAACAAGAAATAGCTTAAGAAGTTCTGATTCATCTTTAGAATTAAAAAGTCCATAATTTCCTCATTGTCTAAACAGTGGTTCAACCTTAAATTTAAACCTTGACCACATTTTCTTTTTTCTCCCCCTCTCCCCCACTTCCCCGACATTTGCAGAGGGATAAATCAAACCCGTGCTCTCTGATATGGGACTTAGCAGTGGATATAAAGTATGTCTCAAATTTGCAATGAAATTCCAAAATGGGGATGTTTTCTCTGTTGATTTTTCTTAAAATCTTTTCTACCATTTGTATAATTAGGCAATGAATTTTTAGAAATAGGAAGAATACGAATGCAACATTTAAACAAATCATTAATCATAAATGAATCTCTCTAGCGAATAGATTTAAGACTGATTCATATGTCAAAGTGGTTTGTCATTTGTACAGGAGATAGAACATACGAAACCAGAATTTTTATTTATAATATTCTTAAATTTCTACTAAAAAGAAATTAGAGATTATTTTTTAAATATATATGTATATAAATATATATGTATGAGGGTTATAACACACGATACAGGATAGACTTTTCTAAGCCTTCTAACTTGCTTTTTTTTACCTGGTTCCTCCATTTACCTCTTCTACCTGGAACCTCGTTCCCGCAAGCTCTAATGACATAAAGGTATATGACTGTTCTCCATCCGTAGTTACCTTTTTCCTTGGGAAGGTATCATTTGTGTTCTCTTAATCTGAATTAAAATGATACAGATTTCTGAAGCTTGCCATGCTGAAATCAAGACAAAGCTTAGAAAGGAGCTTTTGTGAAATAAAGAAATTACTAATACACCCTGTTCTGCCCATGTTGATGTGGCTGGTCATCAGTTCACACCGTGAATCAAAGTGCAGCACCAGAGGATTTCTCCACCAACAGCCCAAATGCCATCGTAACGTGCTCGTGGACAAGGACTCATGGATCCATCTTAACCTCTGCTATTGGAGTAAAAGCCTATGGGACAATATGAAATTACTAATAACATTGCCAGGACTAGGTAATATCCAAGAGCAGTAAGAGCAATTGCAAACAAAGTGGTGAAAAGCAGGCGTTGAAATGTGTTGATCTTTTCCTCTTTTAGAAAAGACTTTCTTTGGGCTTAAAGGGCTCCAAAAGACACCTGGGCAACTCAGGTTGGTGTCATTTTTATATCAAACTAATAGAAACAACAGTCAAGACAGAATCTATGAGCTCATGTATTAATATAATACAATGATGCAAGGTTTTAAAAAGAAAAAAAAAAATCCTACTGCCACACCTGGACTGGAGTTCTTTGAAGGAGCCAGTGCGCCAGAGACAAAGCAGCTCCAGGTGATGGTCTGTCTGGTCAACTCCTAAGCTCTCAGGAAAATTAAAGAGTCCTAGGGTTAGACATGTGACCTGGGCATGGATAAATGACTGATGAGAGGAAGGAAAGCAGAAGGTAGAAACAGAGACAGTTCTTCCCAGTCCAAATGGATCACTAGGGGATTCTCACAGGAATCTCACAGAGCATTGCTGCTCAACCCGTTCATACGTGTTGTGGAAAACTCTTTCAGTAGTGAGGTGATGACTGACTGTTGATACCAAGTTATGCAGCATAGTAGAGGCAAGCGATGAGTGAATAGTAAAATAAAGATTAATTGATGATACTTGATTTATTGAGGATAGTAAGGGCAAGGGATGACTGAGACTTTCAGAAGAATCTGGTGGTAATGAGTGACTGTTCCATAAAGTGACAGATGAAATCCATTTTAGATAAATACTAAGTGATGCAGATGGAAAAATCATCTCCATCTCCCTTGTGCAGCTAATACCAGGTGAGGACAAGGGTCTTGTGGTGGGAGTAGATGGTTCCGTTACACTGACTACTTAGTAGTCAATAAAACCACAACAACAACTGACAACAATCTTCAAGCTAAAAAGCTTAGTGACAGCCATTTCATTATTCTGAACATAGTATGGGTTGATATTGCTGTTTCTGAGTAAAACAAACAGTGGATGAGACTCTATTCCATATTCTTTTTAGATACAAAAGATTGGTCTTTTGTATTTCGGTTGGTCTTTCCATCTGCCATGGGAGCATTTCATGCTTTGTGATTCTACAGCCACCTGAAAAGCCTGAAAGCTCCAAAGGGCCCTGCAGATCTCACCTGAGATGGCCTGTTGTGTGCAGAACTTACATCTCATCTCTGCTGTGGAGTGTCCCTTGCCCGTCATGTCTCAGTGGCTCCCGTCTCACTGGTGACGCTTCGTTTATAACCAGGTAGAGTGGCCCGCTTCAGTGATCCCCGCTACTGCTCAGCATTTAAAGGCGGCAGAAGACTCAGAAGGTCTTAGAAAAACAGAACTGTCTCAATAAACCATGAATTTGCACAATGAAAACACTACCCCCCAAAAAAGGCCCTACTAGAAAATCTAAATACTCATTCATGCTGTTTGTGGTATAGAGAAATTTTGATGCCTTCACACTCCAGAGCAGCAAAAAATCCATTAGCACACAGACTCTCACAGTCATCCGCTGTGTGGGAAGATACAGATGGGCTTTTCTCTTCATTGCAACAATATCCCTAGCAGCGGGAGCTGAAACATGCTATGTCATGTCAACCTGAAACAAATTAGGATTTAAGAATCTAATAAAGCCGGGATGGCTCCGTAGCGCAGTTTGCTAACAGAATGTCAGCGTGCGCAGGCGACGCGCTATCAGAATTGCCTGGCCCTGGCAGGCGAAATGCACGAGGCTCCCGTTGAGCCACAGGATTGGAAGCTGCCCCTTTGCAGCCTGTAGTGTGATGTGCTGATCCCAAACGTGCCTTGGCACTTGGTAGCCGAAGATCTGTATGGCCCGGCAGTAGTACAGCTCATTAAGAAAAATGCTTGCTAGCTTATGCGAAGCTTAAATTATCCCACGTTCTTTTGTTACCAGACGGTAAATGGCTGTTGCTATTTATATTGCACAAAATAAAGAAGTGTAGATGTGTTCCATGCTAATGAAAGGGTATATTTAGAAATCCTACTAGTGTTTTCTTTTTTCAAAGTATTAAGCTATTAAATGCCTATTTTTTTTGTAGAAAGAAATCAAAAATGAAATGGGAGGTGTTCTTTGTGTTAACAAGAAGTTTAAAATTAGCATTTTTCATGCATATATAGCCAGGCATAAGAAAGCATAAGAAAGCATAAGAAAGAATGCATAAACTTATAAAAAGTGTATGCAGTTTGCTATATGTCTGCTTTAAGTTTACCTTGATGTTGACAGTCACAGCTGTACGTGCAGAAGAAATACTGGCTACAAAGATGTTAAATGATATATTTCTGTCCTTTTTATTAGTGAAAAGTGAAAATTCACCTAAGTGCATGTCATAATTAACAACAGAGAGGTGATAAAATTACAACCTCGGATTACTTAAAAAGAGTTGCAAACCCGAAGCAACATTATCCCTCCAGAAACTGCTGTCCTCAGAAGAGTTAGGGGATTTGAGAAGCAGGACATATAGTACCTTGTTCCAGAGAGAAACAGCACGTTAAGAACATTTTTGTTTAAAGACTCGGCTGTTGCACATAAGAGTAGTGTCAGTTTGTCCTGTTCTTAAATTACTTCAGAAACATGAAAAGCACTAGAACATTAAGGTGCCGTATGTGAACTAAACCAAATGTTGCTACAGCTGTCGTTTCAGTAAGACAAAAAAGGTAAGTTATCTTCAAGAATAACGTTTAGATCTTTAGGATCTAGTTGAATAGCGCAGGTAGGTTTTTGGTTTCTTGCTCTACATCTTATTTACAGGGTCGCCATGTTTTTTAAACCAAATAAGGGTAGAATTGGAAATATATATGTATATTTTTTTTCTGTTTCAGTGCCTGGCTAGATGTCTGGACCTCTCTGGTCCTTCATTTTGCTGGTGTTGCCACAGAATGCAGAACCTGCTGGTTTGGGGACGTGTGGGGAGATCCCAGTGGGGCCTTGGTGCGTGATTGGGCCGCCCTCAGGGCCGTGGCCTCCACAGACCTGGTGACCAGGAAGTCACTGCTTGTACCGGGCAGCCAGTCCGCACGGAGCAGGGATAAGATGCAGCCTTAGGCAACTGCTGTGCCAGGAGCAAGGCCTGAAACAGCAACTTTGTTGTAATGCGTTGTGTGCACCCGCTGAGTCTGGGGCACGCCTGAGGTGATTAGAGGTGGCCTCTCTCCCTCTGGAATAACCGTAGTAACCCACCGGATGTGTGGCATGGGATAAAGGAAGCACCTGTGGATGTGGATTGATGGTCCTAAGCTGTTGGAAGGTCCTTAAACCAGATGCTGCCACTTAACATGCCGCTTATTTTCCTTAATGGCGGCTGGCTCATCAGGCTGCTTTATGTGGCATGGCCTTGAGCTGCTCCCCTGCCTTCTCCTACAGTCACCACATCTCAGAGCACCAACCAGTGTGATCTTGTTCCAGTTGGTACCAGAATACACACAGATACCAGATATATTTTACATATTGATGTATTTTAAATAAGTAGGGCTTATATCCCTACCCCACAGCATACCTTTTTAAGCATTTTTTTTCCTCTGAACGCTTCCTCTGAAATATGTAAAGAGCAGGTGAAGTTAGGCAGGCAGTATGTGAGTGAAATTATTGGATTAGGGAAATGTTGTTTGGCTTGTGAATTGTGGGGTGAACCCCAATAGTCTTGGAAAGGCATAGTAGAAGGCTTAGTGTGGTAATAAATGTATCCTTAAATATTACTTAACAGTGAATAAAATATGAAGAGTGAAAATTATTTATTAGTTAAGTAACTTATTTCCTGTCTTAGTGGTACCTATTGATAGAGACACTTTTATTCAACCTGTGTTTTTCTTCTGGAGTTGGTTAATCATTCATGACATGCACAGACAGCATATTTGATTTCCAACTCTCTAAAGTTTTCTCCAAGAAATCACAGAAGTATCCGTTGTGTCCTTGGTTCTGCCTTGTTTACATTGCGCTTTCCTCCCTAAGAAGGTCCCAGAGAATCTGGTGCTGTGCCTTGCATGGTTGCACTTTTCATATATAAAAAGAAATCATAAAGTGGATAAAATGCATTGCCAATCTCTTGCATGTAAATCGCAAATAATAGAATATATAGCAATGAACCTTAATTGAAAAACTCTGTGATTATTTGATTTTGCTATCACTTATAGTGGAATAAAACACCTGTGGCTTCAGTTGAAAAATTCCACCTGAAAAGTAAATCTTCGAGGGATGCACGTCGATGTTGGCAGCTAGGATGTTGGCCATCAGTAGTCATCCCTTTTGCTACAGAAAGCGATGTGTCCAGACCATCAACTTTCTAAAGAAATACAGATTTCTTAGCTAACTGCAGTAGGTAGAGACTGTGAGTTTTACGGTAGATAGTGGGACTAATATAGAGATGTTTGCCAAATGTTAAACAATTGAGACAGTTGAGTAGATGATACTAAAGGCAGATAGATATCACATATCCTATATACATTCAAAATGTGACATAACAATTTTGTAGGGAATCTCTTATATAAAATCTAACTTCACAGATAGATGAGCTTTTGGTATCTACATTGATGAGTCATTCCATTACCACGTTAAAACCTAACAACAAGTCTACCTGGCTAAAAGAGCCATGAAGCTTGGGCTTGGGAACACATTCAGCTGTGAAAGGCATTCATATATTTTACCCAAAGTTTGATCATAAAACAGGTAAAAGACTGATTTAAGATGTCATTCTAATAAGTGTTGTCCTCAGTGAACATTAGTGATTGGCCGTTCTTGTAACCATGTGCATTAGGATTATTTTTAATAGCTGAAGATTTTTTTTAAAAAACTCATTATTTATATGTATTCTGTCATATTCTCTGTTGAGTATCAGTACTGGGAAATGTGGAACCTGTTTCAAGGAAATTAATTTTTAAGAGGATGAGGAAAACACCCTGTAACTTAAATGAAAGACAGAACCTCATCAATCTAACCTGTGTCAAGCAGGTTAGATTTTACTAAGCTGCTCCCATTTTCTTTCTCTGCAGCATCTGCTTGAGGAAGCTTGGTTAGCAATGTGGATCTCTTGGCCTTAGATCTCCGCCATCATTAAAATCACCCAAGTCTTAGTGTCTGCTCTGCACCCCTATGGCAGCACTGGGCATAATATTTTGCCCTGGAGTTAGTGATCTTTACAGAAAGCTCTCAGAATTCTTGAGGAAGAGCCTTTCAGAAGGGCCTTTCTTAGAGCTGGCAAAACAGATGTATAGAGAGATGAAATGGCATGGAAAAGATAACAATACATTTATGTCTCCCATTTCCTTCCCTCTTGCTGTGCTTACTCTGCATGATCTTCCTGTGACCTACAGGGTTTTCTCTTCGTTTAATTCATCGAGTTTGTGGCTGTGAGTATATTGCTTTGCTTTTATCTCGTGTCTTCAAGCCATAACTCTTTGTCTTCTGACTCAAAGCTGCGGGATTCAAGGCTGAAACTGAATTTCTCTCTTCTGTTCTTAATGCGCTGATGCTCTGTGAAGAGAAGACAGAAAAACTGACAGAGCTAAATCCCTTGTCAAAGAGAAAGAATAAGATAAATATGCCAAGGTTT
Source organism: Nothoprocta perdicaria (assembly GCF_003342845.1). Lineage (NCBI taxonomy): Eukaryota > Metazoa > Chordata > Aves > Tinamiformes > Tinamidae > Nothoprocta > Nothoprocta perdicaria. Next base: position 2,444,552 of record NW_020455810.1, read on the forward strand.
TCAAAACTGGCCAGTGATTTCAGGTGTGCTGGTTTGGAGGGTCACCGTTTGACAGCCAGAGGAGTCTTATTTACAGCCCAGGCTCTTTGCAGTGTTTAAAGCCAAGTCATTAGCTCCCTGTGATTATCTTTGCTACCTTATTATCTTTTTAGATAGCCTGTTTGTAAACAGGCAGCTAAAATGAAATTGCATTAGAAAGGTGGAATCTGATTGTTGGAAATGCTGAGTAATTTTATTGCCTGTAAATTGTAGTCTTAAATATAATAAGAAAGATTAACAGTCTCAGAAAAGGTTATTTTGGAATTCCTGACAAACTACTTTTGAATTTCTGATACATTTCTCATACATTCTTTGGCTGCAGAGGTAAATAACCTTGGCCTCCCTGCCTCCCCCTCCACTTCAGGGAGCCTCCCCAAAACCAGATTGTAATCACTGCCAGGCTGAAGACTCAGTGAGCAGCAGAGAGCCTCCAGGGACATCTCCTCCAGTTCTGCTTGGGCTTCTGAAACACCTTATACCGACTTTACGTAGGCTGGACACTGTACCTGGTGAATCATTTATGATCTATTTCATCACCTTAGAGTCTCATTCAGCAAAGACTGACTAATTGTATGTGTTCCTGAAAACAATAACCTTAAATAGGTATTGCTTTGCTTTTCTTCAAAACGTTGCTTTTCTTCAAGAATTTATCTCTCTGTTCACATTGGTTTGGATTTGTGTTGAGTTTTTAGGAAATCCTGTTGCAGGTTTTGTTTCGGAAGCAGGATTCTCGGTGGCTGCTCAGTATGCAGAGACTGGTTTTGTCTCAGGCATGTTTTATAGTGCTAACGTCCAAATAAAGAGTTAGTTATAGTGAGTAAAGTTATTAAGCATGCTTATGTGGTGTAAAAGCTGAAATCCTCATTTTCAATAGAGTCTTAGGCATTTGGAAAACTTGATTATCCATTCAAATCCTTTAGAAGGTTTCCTGAAAAATAGGCCTTTGGCTTGAAATAACCTTGATGCTTTTGAAAATCTTGGTGTCTGTCACTGCCTCACACAATAAATGCTAATCCTCCCCAGGTAAGATTATATCATCCGTAACTGCATAAACATGCAAGGAGACCATCGCCAACAGCTTCTGTTTTGTCCTTAGCCATCATAAAACCCAGCAAATGACTTACTTAGGCAATAGTTTGCTTAAAGCTACCAGGATTTAGTGATTTAGAAACAGTTAAATGACGACACAAGTGTTTTTCTCCTCCATTTTAGATCTTAAATGTCAAAAGTGGAGCTTTAAGGTTTGTATTAAGTAGAGGTAACATCCCAGAGCCAAAAGGAGATGTAGAAGATGTCAAAGGCAGAAGCAGGAGAGGAGCCAGATGAGTCAGAGAGTTGGTCTCTCCTCCAACACCTCCTGTTGAGGAACATTCAGATAGCGCTGGCCACTGGCTCGTGCAAGATGAGGTTAAGTCTTGTCAACCCAAGTTCCAGGGAATCAGGTGTCCCTAGGGAGCCCAGCTGGTGTCATTCCACATTCTTTTTGTTATTTTTTTCCCAGAAAACTGAGGTCTGAATGAGCCAGGAGACACATCTGTCTTCATTACATGATCATTGGTTTGGCTCTCTTCAGTAGGGATGGTTTGGCTTCGTTTAAATTAACCTGAGAGACACAGAATTGTATTGTTCTTTCAAAAAGCTACTCATGGACAAGATAGTGAGCAAGCTAATGCACCGAGTCAGATACTGAGGAGTCTGCTGACTGACCATGGTTCTGTAGCTGGAATTCAGTATGGGGAGATGAAGGAGCAGCAAGGGATGTAGACCTGCACCCATAACACAGCCAAAGGATGTGTTATTGCTGAAGTTCTTGCTTAGCTTCTGGGAAAGCATCTTTGGATGCTTGTTGCAGTTCAGATAGTATTTAATCTATATTTTGTTTTACATTCCTTGTTTTATCTTGATACTATAAGAAAGTGTTTGATGCAGTTGTATCTATCTGTCTTTCTCCACTTGCCTAGAATATCCTGGGTGTTTAACACCTGAGCAGGTTGTGGGTGATACCAAGCTGGGTGGAGTGGCTGACACTCCGGAGGGCTGTGCTGCCATCCAGAGGGACCTGGACAGGCTGGTGAGTTGGGCAGAGAGGAACCTCATGAGGTTCAATAAGGACAAGTGCAGGGTCCTGCACCTGGGGACTAATAACCCCCGGCACCAGTACAGATTAGGGGTGGACCTGCTGGAGAGTAGCCCCGCAGAGAGGGACCTGGGAGTCCTGGTTGACACCAAGTTAACCATGAGTCAGCAGTGTGCCCTCGTGGCCAAGAAGGCCAAGGAGATCCTGGCCTGCATCAGGAGGAGTGTTGCCAGCAGGTCAAGGGAGGGGATCCTGCCCCTCTCCTCAGCTCTGGTGAGGCCACACCTGGAGTATTGGGTGCAGTTTTGGGCTCTCCAGTATGAGAGGGATGTGGAGCTCCTAGAGAGGGTCCACTGTGGAGAGCGACAGAGATGATTAAGGGACTGGAACATCTCTTGTATGAGGAGAGACTGAGTGAGTTGGTCCTGTTTAGCTTGGAGAAGAGAAGGCTGAGAGGGGATATGATTAGCATGTATAAGTTCATGAAGGGGGAATGTAGGGAGGAAGGGGCCAAGCTCTTCTCAGCGGTGGCCAGTGACAGGACAAGGGGTAATGGGTATAAGTTGAAACACAGACAGTTCCATCTCCAGGTGAGGAGGAACTTCTTCACTGTGAGGGTGCCAGAGCCCTGGCACAGGCTGCCCAGGGAGGCTGTGGAGTCTCCTGCTCTGGAGATCTTCTAAACCCGCCTGGATGCCGCCCTGTGCCCCGTGCTCTGGGTGTCCCTGCTGGAGCAGGGGGTTGGACTGGATGATTTCTAGAGGTCCCTGCCAACCTCAACCACTCTGTGATTCTGTGACTCTTATGTCAGCTGCTTTAGTGAAGAATGTGTGGTGAAAATTATGCTAATTATGCTGGGGTGTAATTATGGGCTAGGAAGATTATTTCACAGTCAGAATTGGATTGTTGTAGATAAATGTGCATTAACTTAATAGTGTGCAGCTAATTAGTTTTGCTATTTGCTCAGAGAAGGTAAAAAAAAAAGATGTAATCAGTTATACAAAATCTTCAGAAATTAATATATTGAGAACACAATGAAAAATATAACTGTCTCTATGATTTTGCTGGATTTTTTCTCAGTTTTACGATTTTGGAATTACAGTAGGCATAAGGGGCTAATGAATATAGATTTAACTTTATTTCCACTTTCAGGATATATTGTTCTAGTGAGGTGTATGGTTGCCAGTGTGCTGGTTGCATGTATTTGTAAAGCATCCTATGGTCTCCTGTGCTCTCTGCTAAATATGAAGTATGTCAGCTCTCCTTACCTAGTCAGTGTTGAGAAGGTGGAGATGTTGTTTGCATTACATCTCTACCTTTTTCTGTTCCTCAGGACATTTGAAATTTTTGTTCAATGTGTTTCTAAGATGTGAAAGATTTAAACACTTAAAACACTGGACACACACCTTAAATTCCACTTAGAATATTACAGCTGCATGGTGGAAATCATAATGATAAAGGACTGAAAAAGAACGATGAGTTACTTTATTTTCCAAAATCTGTCTGGACCCCTGTCTGAAAGACTGGAAGCCGTCCGCAGATTTCCAGCTCAAACCCAAGCTGATGTATTCCGAAATTCCCCACAGTTACTTGCTTTGCTTCTCAGACATTCAGGAGTGTGAAGATAAGACCGCAGAATATTGTCCTTAGTGTTGGTTTCTGAGCAACCTAACACGGTGATTTCATTTGTGCATGTAAAATCAGACATGGAAATTCTTTTGTAAGCCATCTCTAGGCATATATTTCTTTCGTTGAAAGCTTTTGAATGAAAGAGACTCCAATAAAGTAGTAAAATAAATCAAATGACTCAGGTGAATAGGTGGCTCAAAGATGTGCTGGAGTCTCCTTCCTTGGAACTACTCAAAAGCCATTGGGAAACAGTCATGGCCAGTGTGTTCTAAGTGTCCCAGTTTGAGCAGGAGGGTTGCACTAGATGATCGTTAGAGGTCCCTTCCGACCTCACCCATCCTGTGATCCTGTGAAGGCGGCGATTTAAAAAGTAGAAGCCAGCACAGAAGTGTGTGGCGCGCACAGACCCGCTCCTGCCCCGTGGCCTGCGGGGTGTCACGGTGTGAACGCCTCTTATTGAAGGGGGTGTTTTGTGAGACAGAGCAACATCATCCCCATAGCCTAGAATAGTGATTTTTTTACTAATAAATAATACCAGGTACAGTAACCTCTGCTATAGAAAAGTTCTGTGGTATTTCTGCAACAAAATTTAATGAAAATGAGTAGTTACCATTTTTTTTTCTTTGCTAGAAATTGTATCAAGTTATATTCTGTTAATAAGAATGGCTGCGTTTCAAGATGACAGCATCCTGAGCCCATTCCTATTTGCCTTTAGTTTAAAATCATGAACAGCGAGTATTGACACTGACCTAAAAAACTTCCAGATTTTTCCCACTCCCAGCCTGAGGTGGATGTCAACCACCCACCTCAAACCTATGCAGCGTCTTGCTTTGGAACCTGACTTTGCAATTTCCAGCTTGTCTTTAAAAATCCTATGCAATATAGTTTATGATTTGTCACCATTTTTTCCCAAGTGCCCTGATTGCTTACATCTTTCTTCAGTACATTCAATGTATCTGCTCAAGATATTTCTCTGGTAGTTTTCCTCCAAATTTGCTCTTTTTTTTCCCATTTCCCTGCTGCCACCTTTCAAAGAGTGTCTTTATCTCAGCTACTTTGTCATGGGTTAGCATTTCTGTTACCTGTTTGCAAAGATGAGTGGTTATTTAAAAAATAATAAAAAGAATAAAGATCTCACCCAAACCATATTGTGTGAAGAAATAAATACCCCACAATAGACATTATCTTAAAACTCTTTTAAATGTAGCTGTACGTTTTGATAGATTGAGGCATGTATTTCCCCCTTTATATGGTCTAGTTTGCATCTCTCTCTAAGATACTGATTGTGATTTCTTCTTGATGGATCCTTGGCCATTTTTCTCTGATTTGTTAATATGGGCAATTGTCCCGAATCAGTTGCACAATTATTTTGTCCAGTGTATTTGATATATTCAGACTTAAGCTAGAAATAAGCTAGAAATATTTCAGCTGAAGAGTCTGCAGTCTCCTCCCTTACGTTCTCTGATTTGGCAGCTGCTCCCTGCATTGTTTGGCTGGTTGGAAGTTGAGCGGCATCATGCAAAGAAGCAGGAGACCAGATTTTCCCAGCTTAATGAAAACTGAAATAAAAGCAGCAAATAGAAAGCCTTGGCTCTATATTTTTTCATCACTAGGAAGATCAAGCGCATTTACAGTATTGTGCATCTTACAGATTTAACGAACGGGGTTTGCTCCCCTACTTTTATAGAAATTCCAATAGGAAGGTGGTTGGAGAAGAGAAAAAGAGGAGGTTTATATTTGTTTTTTAAATCGGTATTAAAAATTTACATGGGTTTTTCTCTTGGCTTTTGAGACTGTGGCTCCGTGTTGCAGGCCAATTCTGGAGCTTACTGTAATATTATGTAGTATTATATAGTATTTTGGATTGATTTAAAACTTTATAGTTTTATTTACAGTACAAATAATATTCATTATTTAGTTGTCAAAAATACATGTATTTACTGTGCTCAGAAAGATGGGGAATACTGTCAAGTATTTGGTAAGAATGATGCTTGATGCTGTTATCATGAAGGAATGAGATAACACAGAGATAACACAGGGTATTTGGGATTAGCTCTTTCTGCTAGTTCACATGGGCTCCTCTCCTTCTCCTCTTGCAGCTTTTGCAGAACTTTGGCAGCTTTTGCTAAGCTGTGCGTACCCTGCTGGCGTTTTCTGTCAGCTGGTATTTGCATACATAGGAAATAAAAACACCTTGATTCTGATTCTTGCACTCCTTATTTTCTCCTGTAGCTCGTGAAGGTGGTAGCAGCTGTTTAGTGTGCTGTTTTCCCCTAAACCTGGAGAAAACTTTCTTCCCTAAAATAGACTAAAACAGTCACCCTACTGGGAAAGTGGCAACCCAGTTCTTCTCTTGTAGCCGTGAGAATACAGTGGTTATCACAAAACTTTCTGTATTTAACAGCGTTGCATTAAAAACTTGGGTGGGAGAGTGACCGGGCGCCCCCGGAGCCTTTGGGAACGGTTGTGCTGGTTGGTAGTTAAAAGCTTCTCCATAGGAAACGGTGGCTGAGGTGGGATTTTGCAGGGAACAGTCCATGTACTTGTTTCCTTGGATTATGGGTTGGCATGTTTTGAATTGATACTGGTGCTGGTGGGCAAATAAAACACCTGTCTTGCTTTCCAAACTGTTTTTCCCGCTTCCTGAACAAAACAGGGATTTTGAGGAGTAATCTGTCCCTTGGAAAGGCCATGTTTTGCGTGGCTGGGGGTAACATAAGCTGCAGGTTCCAATGAAAGTACAGCCTACCCTGAAGAGCAGTCAGATGTCATTAACTGTTCATGCCTCGTACCCTTAAACACCGAGACGGCTCCTTGCTGGGATGCCGAGTGTCCCCCGTTTCTTTCAGGGAAGTTGTTGGTCCAGTGACGTCCCGCTGTGGCTGGCAGGAGCCATGTTCGCTGCCAACACTAAGAGATAGCAGTTCGCCCCAAGAAGTAGTTCAAGCACGTTACTTGGTTGAAAATACATAACTGTTGGGCCAGGTGTATCTTTCTATACGTTTTTCTTCTGTTCAAGTCAGAATAGGAGGGAGCTCTGAAATCTGAATCTGAAATTCAATTTTTCCCTTAGCTGAAATGCAACCAGACTCTGCAGTGAAATGTTTGCCCCCTCATGTGATTCACCTGTACAATTCCTGTATTTCTTGCTTGCAAATCAAACTTACACTTCTGCATGCACCAAAGGGAATGAAGAGGTTGCTGTGATCGAAGCGTCATTTGCCTTAAGCGTTCTTTGATGTTCCCAGGCAATTTGGCAAGCAAACTGTTTGCTAACAGCAGCTCCGCACAGAGTGTTCAGAGCCGCGTTAGTGTAAGAAAAACATATGGTGGGAATGTGTGAGAATGGAGAGCTGCAGGTTTGGCAAGGTGTAGGATGCTAGATGCACTTGTATCCCTCCAGTAATCCTTACAGCACCATGGGCTGTAGGGGAATTAGTGTGCTTTTACTAATTTTAAATGTAACTTTAAATGTATTTCTTTAGTGGAACTTGCATTTTTATTTGTACTTTTTCTCTGTCCTTGCTTCTGTGCTTTCCAGTTTAGTCTAAACTGTCCCTTTTTCTCCTGTTGTTGTTCCTGACTTTTTCATACTCAGCTTTTTAGTGCAGCCTCTGTGGGATTTCCCTTTCTTGCAAGGCAGAGCAGAATTGCAGTGAGTTTTCTGCAGCCTCCAGGAGTTTGTATTAGGTGCAAACCTATCATTATTACTTTGTCTTATGGATATCTATGGGAATTTGTGACTGAAGTCATCTTCGTGGTTACTTCATGAAGGTCGTTGTTTGCTTGTTGCTCTGTGCATTTATTTGGCCAGGTTTGACTAGAAGCCAGAGAAAAGAATCAGGTTGAGGGTTCTGCCAGTTTTGCAAGGGGAGTGGAGCAGAGATTGACATCTCTGTGCTTTATTTGCTAAAACAGTGCCCTGACTGGTATCCAGTTCTTGTGTGTCTTACATTTTTCAAGCAAATATATTAGTGCTGCATCCCCTAACCCTAGCAGGTCATTCAGAGCTGGCAGACAGTTTGCAGTAAGAAACAACTGCATACATGCATACGGGTGTATGGGTGCAGAGAAATATGCTGGAAAAAAGAAAAATACGTTCAGAAAATGTTTCAAATTTGACCCCAACAAACCACACTTTTAGGCATGCAAGCATATGCCTTAAGAAGTATATTTTAAAACACAGTCGTGTACGAAGTAATATTTAAAATGTTGGTATTCTCTTTCTTTGATAAATGCTTGGTGGTTTGGGCTTTAACCATGTGGTTCCTGTAGCAGGACCTCGCAGTGCTGCCTCTGGGGGACGTTCCTGAGCCTCCAGCAGTGCTCAGGGATTCAAATATTCACCTTCTGCTCTAATAGTGTGAAGTAGAAATAGGAATATACGAAGCCATCAAGTTCGCTTTTCAAATTACTTGTGAAACTCTTGCACAATTAATTAGTAGCTGGAGAGTGCTGTGCTTTTAGAAGTTACTATTTAGGGTTTTTTCTTTTTTTTTTTAAATACCACCTATAGAAATACAAATGTGTGTGTGTGTGTGTGTGTATGTGTGTGTGTAACATTCTTAGCAGACAAAAAATTCTGGCCAAACTCAAGGCAGTATTTCAAGTGCAGCATTTGCATCACTCGCGTACAGATGCCGAATCTACTTGGTAGACTCCTTGGCTTGATGCTGCTTGTTAATTCTGCTCTTGATGGTCGTTTGCTGGCAGTTTAACTGATGTTCCTGTGCTGTGATGTCAGGTGCTTCACACAAATGGAGCTACATGATGAAATTGCCACAGTTCTGTTCTTTTCCTTTCATCAAACGCTGGTCTTCATCGTGTGCTGACCTTGGCTTTCCCTTTCAGACAGCAAAAGATATTCTGCTATTTAATTTTAATTTCCTTTCTAGGACTTAACCCAGCCTATTTTGTGATGTTTTATATTCCTCATTCCATTCCACGTATTTGACTTCTGTGATCTATCTTCCTTCTCAGTCTTCTTATTTTTTCCCTTTCTGCTGCTTGATTCTCTATTTAAACCCCTTTTTCTTTTATGCAAAATGTTCCACATAGCCTTCTACCTTTTTCTTAGAGAAATTCCGCTCCTTCCTGCTCAAGCTCTTCAGTCCATTTGACTTCATTTAGTAGCTCTCCTTATTTTTATACATTAAGCCAAATTTAAAAATAACATCAATATGATATTTTTGAACAAATTTTTTAATAAAATTGGAGCTTTGCTAAAAATACATTTTTCTCTCTTTCCCTGGCTCATTTCTTTTTTTCCCTAGAAGAGATTTAAAAAAAAAAAAAAAAAAAAAAAAGAATTAAAAAGCATGCTCCTGGAAACTAGTCCCCCTTGCCCTGAAGGCTGCTAAAATTATCGCAATTATTCAAACAGCCTTAGCTGTTGACAGAAGTTTTTGTTTGTTTTATATAGCCACCGTATTTCATTTAGAAACTACTAAAAATACAACCATTTTAGAGACCATCTGCTTTAAATGACAGTGCAGACTGGGGCTAAATATTTTATCTTCTTTTCTGTTTTGTTCCTCATCGGCCTTAAAACTGGTTGTGTGACCAACCCAACGTTCTAGGTTAAAAACTTGCTTTTCGGGCAGACTTTTCCACTTACATCCAACCCACACACGCACAGTCATGTCCCACAAGGGTGCATTCATCACTCATTCTTTGGCCTTTCTCTGTAGTGGTGAGAGGGAGCCGTATGGACAGCGCTGGCCCCAAGTGTGCATGCCAGGGCTGCAGGATCTGGGCAACACAGCTCATAGAATCCTTAAGGTTGGAAGGGACCTTTGGAGATGACATCTAGTCCAACCCTCCTGCACACGCAGGGTCACCCAGAGCATGTGGCACAGGGCTGCGTCCAAGTGGTCTTTGAAGATCTCCAAAGAAGGAGACTCCACAACCTCTCTGGGCAGCCTGTTCCAGGGCTCTGTCACCCTCACTGTCAAGAAATGTTTCCTTAAGTTCCTGTGGAACTTTTGGTGCCTCAGCTTGTGGCCGTTTCCTCTAGTCCTGTCGCTGGCCACCACTGAAAAGAGGCCGCCCCCTCCTCCCACTGCCTCCCTTGAGGTATTTATAGACACTGATCAGGTCCCCCCTCAGCCTCCTCTTCTCCAGGCTGAACAGGCCCAGCTCCCTCAGCCTTTGCTTATAGGGCAGATGTTCCAGGCCCCTGATGATCCTGCGCTGGACTCTCTCCAGCAGCTCCACATCCCTCTTGTCCTGAGGAGCCCAGACCTGGACACAGTCCTCCAGATGTGAAAGGGGCTTGCTGAAGGAACCTCAGGCTGGTGGGTTTAACTCCAGCTTTGAACGATACCTGGAGATAATTGATACCTGTTTTGCACACAAAAGAACCATGCCTGGTTTTGGAGATGTCTAAATAGGTCCGGTAGCAGTCCCTCTAGAGCAGGATACGTGATAGCAGAATTGGGGATTAATGAAACCACCAGACTGGTTTATATGTGGTGCATGGATGGAGAAAAGTGCTGCTCTTCAGACCCTTGGTCCTTGAGCAGGCTCATCTTTCAGCGATGTGGAGTCATCTAAGGGCCATTCAATAGCGTTTAACTTTTGTACTAAAAAGCAAACTGCCGCCGTCAGCATCTCCGAATCAGCTCATGGGTTGTATTTTCAGTGCCCCTCCAATGCCTCCTCTGCCCTGGAACAGGGCAAAGGAAGAAGAAGCTGAGCTGCTTACCGGGCTCCATGGTGGTGCTGTTGCACCTAATGATGGCTTTTTTTTTCGGTGTGAGTGGGAGGGTCAAAGAAATAGGCATATTATGGAGGGGGAAATTTCCTCTGGGGGAGAATTTGATGTTAAAAATTGTGCTACTTTTAAGTATTGTTACTCAGTCGAGTACAGTTGCTTTGAACTGTTGCGACTCATGGTCTTGCCATGTAGGCTGTTTTCTTCCGCTCTTTTGGACCCTCTCCAAAATACCAATGCCTGTACTTGGGGTCTAATATTGAAAATGAGAAAAAAAAATGCAGGTGGAGCTAGGATAATCTGCTTTCCCTCAGTATGTTTATTTATTTACTTTTACTTTATTTTCAGGAAAGCCTATTTGTTTCTTTGCAAACTGTGTTATAAATGAAGCGGGTCTAAGGTGCAGTGAGAACCTGTTAGCAGGTTGTACCTGCAGTTGCTACCTGGGTATCCTGGGCGAGAGAAGAGGCCTCAGGGAAGGCCAGCGCCTCAAATGGCGTCGCTTTGGTCGCTCGCCTCCCTAAGCGTGCGGCCTGCTCTTGGGCCTGTGCTCCTCCGTCTAAGTAGACTCAGTCTAAGTAAGCGATCAGCCAAATACCTGCCCATTAGCAGGCAGCTGGAGTGTGCCGGTGTCCTTGGCAATGGCTCCTTTGCCGTCGCGGTTGTGTGGAGCTGTCGGGTTTCACCAGAGGGGAGCCAAAGGGAGGGCGATGGCGCCGGAGGCCGCCCGGCGCCACCAGCAGCAGCTCCTGTGAAGCGGCAGCTCCCCGAGGCGCGGGCGGCTCGTGCTCCTCGGAGGGACACTCAATGCGTGCCCTTCTCCGTCGTTCCTGAGAGCTCTTTACATCCCAGTCGTGTGATCCGTAGCTCTTGCCCTGCTCCCCTGCTTAGGGAACTGCTTCCCCACATCTTGTTGTCCGCTCGCCGCCCCACTTGGCCTCTGAGGGCTCGCCAACATGCCTGGCCTTCCCGACACCTTTTACAACATTGTGGGACATTTTCTGAGGATACCTCCAGTGTTGGGATCTTTCTGAAGCTGTGTGACATGTCTCCATTAGGAGCTCGGCAGCAGTCTGCGTTGTCTGGAGCACGGCCAGTGGCACAGCAGATGTGTGATTTGTTAGCACATCTTCATGTTTCCTTTGTCATAAACACTTAATGTGAAATCTCATATTCATGAAATAACATCTGTAGGGTTTTTTTTTTTTACATTTCATATTCTGGATCCTTACAGAGAGACAACCAGAGTGATAACACTCCATCTGGCAAAGACTCTCTAAGAGACAATACCTCCGTTTCATAATAATTCATTATTTGCGTAAAACAAGGCTTGTTTCAGTGAAATGCCTTGGAGAACTGTTGTACTAAATGTGTGAAATGTATGATTGATTTTGTCTGAGATGGGCAGCAGTGCTGCTGAAAGCGTTAGCCAGACTGGGATTAATTCATCCACTGATGCACACTAGGCCTCAGTGCAGCAGAATCCTCCTAATTCAGGAAGGATAAACAATGATTAGAAATACTTTTTTGATACTAGAGATCTGAGATTTTCACCACTTTTGAGGACTAGGACGCGTCCCTCCCATCCCACCCCCTGGAGAGAGAAGTTCTCTCTCCCATGCAAAAAAAGGCGTCTCCTGCAGAGCGGTTCCTGAGGCACCAAGGCCAGAGCCATTTTCATTGTTACCCTTAGGCACAGCAGGGGAAGAAATCACCTGAAGTGACAAATTACTTCAAAATGCACTGGTGGTCATTGCAGAACGCCTGCTAAGCCTTGCTGAGTGCTCTTGGGTTGGGTTTTCATGTGGTGCTGGGGTGTTTCATGTATTGTAGGACTGTATCAAAGTCCAAAGACTGAGTCTGTTGTGTAGCTGCTTTAAATTGAGCGGTATTAATCATGGTTTAAAAGTAATCAGGTGTAATTGTGTAGTGTACGATTTTAATAATTATGTAATTGTGCAATTGTATAATTAATCTGTGTTTAGCAGGCCCCATACCTGTAAACAATAAGCCAAAAGACGAAATAGGTAATCATTTTCCCTGCAAGAGAGCAGCCTTTATAAATGCAAGATTGCAGTAGTTAAAAAGGCCTCTTTTGCAAAGTGCAGCTTTTAAGAGCAAACGATTTGGGATTTTGATTTTAGCACTCCTAAATTTAATTTTAAAAGAGAAAGTATAATGGTATCAGCATGTTTCTGTCTGTCTTTCCTTTTATTATTGTTTCATCATTCTTTTCTTATCCACAGTGCTTTAACCCTTGGAGACTTAATTCTGTGATGTTGTTCACTCCAAATATACTTCCTACAACATTTGCTTAGAGAAGGAGAGCATTAGCTGTATAACTGATTGAATATTGACTTTTAAAGAAACCGAAAATGTGAAGTTTTATTGCTTTGATAATTCTTTCTTCCTTGTTGGCCAAAGTGTGGTCACATTTATCCCCTAACAGCAGCAATGTTGCTGAATCTTTCGTGTTTGCTTTTGCACAGAGAGTTTGGATGGCGAGATCCAGAGCTTCCTGAAGTTATACAGATGTTGCAGCATCAGTTCCCTTCAGTACAGTCCAATGCCGCAGCTTACTTGCAGCACCTCTGTTTTGGAGACAATAAAATAAAAGCAGAGGTAAGATTTGTAAATATTGTGTTTTCCGTTGTGATGTTGCCTGTGAATTCTCATCATTTATTATTTATATGTACTTCAAAAAGAGTTACGAGTCTGGATCAAGTTTACTCAAGCTTTCAATTAGGTCGGGCATGGCCATCAGCGAGGATATAAATTGTAGAAAATATTGTTGCTGCTTGTCTTCAATGACTTGTTTGGACTGAATGTTTCTGTTTGCTTGCATACGACTGTGCCCATAGTGGTTCAGAGTAGCTAGTGGTGTATAGTTGTGATCTTGCTGAAGCTTATGACCTTATGCATGGGAACTTAAAAAAAAAAAAAGAGCTTGGAAACTGAAAAGAAATATAGGAAAAGAATTAAGCAGAATGATTCTGAATTAGAGCCTGCTTTCATGTATAATTGCATGAATAGAGATTAATTTCACTGAGTTTGCAGCTTGAGCTGTGATCTTGAAAATCTGTGCAGATTGCATGTGAAATGTAATTCAAAGGAGCAATACAGACTTTGTTCTGTACTTGTAGTTGATCTGTACTTCATGCTTGCCTGTTCCTTGTGGTTAATGGGACCAGTTCAGCTTTTGGCACAAGTTAAAACAGAAAGAAAGGTGCTCTGAGGGATCTGACAGACATACAGAAGTCAAATAAAATTGGACCAATTTGTTGGTGTGGTATCGAAGCAGTTGCCAGCCCCAGCTGCCTCCCTTGCCCTTCTTCTGCACGTGGCTGATCAGAGACATGCACAAAAGTCTGTGCCTGCAGTAGCATTTTTTGGACTGGTCTGTAGAGGTAAACTGAACTCAGGGTTTGCGGGTGGGTGTGTGTCAGGGTTGCAGCATGGTGCTGACTTGCTGCTGCTTTGTGCTTTCGTGCACTCAGCACTTGCTGCTGTTGATCTGAGCCATCCCATTTGGATGTCAGCCTTCGTAAGCTTCATCATCTGCCATCTGAGCTTGATCACTTCTTTCTTCCATCTTTGGGAATGCTGTAAAGTTGCCTTGGACTTATGAAACTTCAGTGAGATTTGTATAAAATACCTCCCCTTTTACTTGATAGGAATCCTCCTCAGTAGAATATAATTAACTAAAATAAAGATAGAAAATACAGCTCTGACTATGCATTTATAGGATGGATCCCTGACACCTTTTATGCTTTTACTGTGAGGTTTTGCTCTTTTGCTCCTTTAAAGCACTTTAATCTGTGACTGACTATGGAAAAACTACCTCTTGAAAAATTACCCTTCCCCATGATGAAGAAGAAATGGAAATGTTAATTCTATAGAAGACAACTATGAGAGAGAAATTCTGTCAAACCTACTTCAGACTCAGCAGAACAGAGTTTTGCTTTCTTTTTGTTCTTTTTTTCTTACCCATGTCTTGATTATTTTCTTTGTCACATGTTATTTCTAAAACACTTGTTGATTTGTGGTTTACTTCTGAGTTTGAAGGTGCTCTCAATGTCTCTTCATTGCCTCAGAAATGTCAAAGCCCTGATCAGTCTTTTATGGGGGAATTCTCTCTGTTCCACGAGATCTGCAGCTGCCCTTCTGTAACTTAACGGACTTTCAAAAAAGCCGGATAACTGTTTATGTGAAGATGCCCCGGGCTGGCTACCAAAGTGTCAGGAACCATTTACTTTTTCACAACAAAAAAAAACAAACAAAAGACCTTATGCAGTGAATCAAGTGCAGAGTTTTTGCTTTTCTTTCCCAGCTGTGAGTGTAGCAGAGTGTATCATTGCTGCGATGCCTAAGTGTGATAAATGGAGACAGTTGAAAGAGATGGAGATGTTAGTTCTTAAAAATGCTACTGTTTCTCACCTACTCAGAGAGCTAGTTTGAGTTTATCTAAAAATTGTGATTGTATTTGCTGTCTTCACCCAAAATTTTCCTCAACTGCCACTTCGGAGTCTCCTAAAGTATTGCAGGATGATGGTCCCTGCATCCCTTGTGGCTCTTCACATTCTCTCCTCTGATCTGCCTGGTGCTCAGGTGGCACAGCAGACATTAGGATGTCGTTGGGAGGGAAGGGGTTTTGACACGATGTTTGACAACAAATGAAGAGTGTGAGGTGGGAGCTCAGGCCTCTGCCACCAGGAGGCTGCGTGCAGGGCCAGTGCTGGGTGCCAGATAGCAATGGGCAGGCAGGTACAGGAAAGCAAAAGCAAAAAAAACCCTTCTAAAGTAGTCAGCAGAGAAGTTTTCTTCAAAAGAGAGTGTTTTGCTAAGCACGGGATTCATTCTTTTAAAGCAATTTCTGTTCTTGCAAAGCTCCTTCAGTGCTTTTTATGAGGCCACCAGATAGGGGGATGGAGTTGGGCAGTGTCACGGGGCTGCACCGCTCTGCCCTCACGGAAGGGGCCCGGCTGCCATCGGCTGCAAAGGTGTGACAGGCCCCAGAGATTGGCACCAGCAACCCCTCTCTGTAAGCTGGGGAATGAATTTGAGCCTTTTGAGCCACTTCAGCACGTGAAATTCTCACCTCAGGAAGGTTGTGCAGAGATGTCTCATGAAAAGGAACTACTGAACTGTCTCGGCTGTTGGCTCTCTGTGCATCCTTAGTAAGCCTGCTGCATGGGACAGTTTCTTCTCACTGTTTTGGAAAGCATTCCCATATACCCACTTAACGCAAGCTTAGAAGAAAAGAGAAGAAAAAATCCAGACATTATTGCATGGCAATGCAATATTAAAAATAGAGTGATTGAATGCTGAAAGTGTTCTTTTCTTTGTAGCTTGCTCAAAGCCATAATTCACATTCATTTTGTTATTGCTAGATTCAACCACATAGCGATGTTTCTGCACCTTCATTAGAGACTTGGTTAAGGTGTGTTCAAGACACTTTCACCATGTTACCTGTGTTCCTTCATATGCCAGGCAGCAGGCATACATTATACTGTGTTTTCCCTTGGCCACATTACTGCTAATGTTGCCCTTGGTTATTACTTCTGAGGCCATGTTGATTATACATCTCTTATCCTCTGTTCTGTTAAGTGTGTGATTAAGCTTATTTGGTTGAGAGAATCACTAAATATGAAGAACATAAGAAAAAAAAAATCTCATTATGTCATATAAGCTCCTGTCAGTGTCTCTCTAACTTGCACAATGACAGCCTTAATTGGCTGTAGTAAATTTGATGTCATGTAAATTACTGCTAGATCTCTGATGGGCAAGGGTAGGTACCTGCCTTTCTCTAGCAGGACTTTGGCCCAATGAGTACATACATATATACGTATATACATATATTTAGTGTGGGATAGTGGAAAAATGGTCCGTGACCCTGCTTTTAGGCCTACTTGCTCACACTGATAAGATTTCTTTATTTCTTAATATATAAAGGATGCAGAAAGATGGGTTTGGAGGTTCTTCTGTCATCCTTGAGGGATATCTTGATCTTTGCCTCTACAGTTTTCTGAAAGGTTCCCTGCCGCTTCCTTAGGGAGGCCCAAAGAAAACAGCACAGCGGTGTCGTGTCGTGGTCTTCTCACATGGTTGAAACAGTCACAGTTTTGCCTTCTCTTTCCCATGCCTTTCTTTTCCTCTCTTCCTTTTTCCTCTAAAATCTGTCAGTTAAGGCCCGAATTTGGCTTGTCTGCTGATGATGCTTTGGAGCTGCCGTTCAAGACATTACGTACACTCCTTTAGTGTCTGCATGCAAAATGATACAGTGTTCAGTTTAAATGAAAGAAGTATCTCATAGGTGATACTGAAAAAAAAGAATGTAAAAATTGCAGGTGCACGCTAAAAAACATTTGTTGGGAGTACACTTCGTATAGATAACAACAATTTTAGAGGACATGTCATTTTCATATGTTACTTTAACATTTCGTTCCAAGTTACTGTAGCTTTAGAAATGGCTTTTTTTTTCTTTCTTTCTTTTTTTTTTTGCTTTTCACTTGTCTTCTGCAAATTATCTTAGTTTGTGCTACTGAAATATGTGACATAGATGTCTCAACAAAGACGTTCCACTCCTTGCACCTTTTCAGGCAAGCGTAGCAAGGATACCAGTTAAAGAAGATTAACAAGTTACGACGTGTGCACCAAATGTTATACTTGTTGCCTCTAAATTATGCCACGTACACGAATCACTTCAAAAAGACTTTCTTTGGTTTTGCTCTCTGCCTCTGAGGAGGCCAGTGTTTCCTTTCCTTCTTTTCACGACCCTGAGGCTGAGGTGTGCGCTCCTACCCGCACGGCAGGGCCAGGTCCCAGCTGTGGGCCCGGGAAGGGCTGGGGATCCAGGGAAGGGCTGGGGATCCAGGATCAGCCCGCAGGTCGCTCTCGCCCTGTGCTGCCCCGGGAGGGCTGGCGGGACGTGCAGCTCCGGGCACCTCCAGCAGCAGGGAGGCTCTTCCCTCCAGAGGGCTCCGCTGCTCTTAAAAATAAGTTCGGTTTCAGTTCTTGTTCCTTTGCATTGAAGGCTTTTGTCATTCCTGCGATGAATTTTGCGTTTTGGTGTCTGTATCGTTCCTGTGAGGAATGTCCCTTTGTTTGGTGTTCCCTTCTCAAGGATTGCTTATCTTTTTCACTTTGTTTCTGCAATGAAGCTTTGAAAGTGGTGGTGTTCAAAGGCTGTCTTTTCAGCCAAAAGGGGCTACAAAGGTACAGTATTTGTGGTATATTGCATATACCTTCCATAAAATATAAATGCAATGTGAAGAATATAAATGACCTGTAATCATTAGATGGAACTGGCTCTATTGGTGTAATAATAATAACAAAACTAAAATGCAGCAAGCACAGTCAGTTTGATGAACTTGACCATCTGTTATTTTAGCTCTTCCTAGCAAACCTCTGTCTCAACCGAACCTAAGATGCCACAGACAAAAAAAAAAAAAAAAAAAAAAAAGTTGGTGTTTCACAGCAGCCAGAAAAAGGCAAGAAAAAAAGTGAAAATATTTTATACGAAATAATTGATTATTAGCTGGAGTAAGAACTGTATGCCCAAGTAGGCCCAAATTAAAATGGGTTTTACAGTAAAATCAGCTAACTTGAGGTTCAGACCTAAGTTCTTTTTGTAGCCCTGTGTGAGCCTGGGCTCCTTTGTAGAACAGAGGTGATCATTTTTTTGTACTTGGATTGTTATATATCTACCCTGTGCCTGCCTGCCTGCCTGCCTTCCTTCCTTCCTTCCTTCCTTCCTTCCTTCCTCCCTTCCTCCCTTCCTTCCTTCCTCCCTCCCTCCCTCCCTCCCTCTCTCCCTCCCTTCCCCTGTAGCTGAAAGGCTACATTGTTTAAATGCTCTTCCTATAATATTGTAATTAATTCTTTTTCTTTCCCAGTCTAAAGTTAATGCCGTACATTCTTTTAACTGCTCTTCCTGTAACATTTTTATTAATTATATTTCTTTCCCAATCTAAAGCCCCACACTGAGTTCACCTGACTTACAAGCATCATTGATCATAATATACCACTGTGCTTTTTTTTTAACTAATAAATTTGATTTACTTTGCTAGGAAAATGGCTGGTTGTAAAAGGTAATCCTTTTCACTTATTTATTTATTTTTTATGCATAAAAGCCCACCTTCTATGAAGGAATTGAATCTGAAAGTGCTCGCTTGGAGGTGATCAGCTTTCAAAAAATGCTCCTGGATGCTGCATCTCCCTGAGTTTCATCAGGTGGTTTATGTGCTGTCTTCATGAGACATTTATTTCCTGTGCACATCTCTGTTTTGTTCTCAGCCTTTACACTTATTAACACCAAGTATTAATGGATGGTGTTGAGTGCAGTGTCCAACATGGGTGATTTCCACATCTCGGGAGTGGCTTTTTATGCTCAGCAGTCCCACCGTGGTCACTGAGACCACGGTTGTTCATGGTTTCACCAGCAGGATCCTGGGATGCGATAGAAATAACTGAACTCTGTGTCTTCCTTATCTCACTCATACAGAGTTCAGAAAATTATTGCAGTGTTGAATAAGTAATTTAATGGCAAGTGCTGCTCGCATTTGGTTAAAACATTTAGTTTGTCCCTCCTGCTCTGCTGGGCACCTTCACTTTGCTTTGCCTTTGTCGCATTCAAAGTTATTTCTTCTGCAGAATTTGGCCCTTGCTGGGAGTGACGCATCGGTTCTGTGAAGTGATATGGCCTATAGGTAAATAAACAAAAGTATATGCTTTCACACAGAAATATAATAGAAAATATGGCTGTAGAGTTTTTTTGGAGTCAATGCTAAAAAAGCAAAAAAATAGATGTTTTGCCTGCTGCCTTCCTGTAGTTTTGTTTAATTAGATCATTCTCTGTCATCTTGCTGAGAGACTGAGTGAAGTAATTTTACAAAATGCCTGAAAACAGCATTATTTTACAGAAAGGCTTGCTTTATATTGACAGTATGTATCTATGTCAGCACCACCCACGCTGCTTACGTGTCTCTTCCCTTTCCAATATTCCCTATGCAGGGAATGGCCAAACTGACAAGCTAGTGACTTGTTAGCAAAGGTTGCTTGGTGCCACAGCAAGCCAAAATCAGGCATTTGAGTTATTAACAAGTGCTTGATATGAATAGCTGCAACTTTGGTAATGATCCTGCACTGCTGCCCGTGCACTGCACCTGCTGAATGTTAACCAGCTTTGTAAAGAAGCTCAAAGTTCTGAACCTGGTCTGTGTTTCACTGCCATGAGTGCCTGGCACTAGTCTTGTTTGCAGCAGGAAGTGAGGTCTTAAATGAGATCTCTCTAGGCCTCCTGCTTCTTTGGAATATTCCACATTTGCTCCCACCACCTTTGCCTGGCAGGATGTGAGACTGTTGGCCAAAGGTTTCTATGTTTTTCAGCGCTGAGCACTGAGAATTTGTCTCTGTAGCTCTACGTAAGAGGATTTTAGGCAGCAAATTCAGTTAGCCAGAAAAATTCATATATGAACATCTGGTGATAATGCTTTTAACGCAGCAGGGAGAAGAGGAAAAAAATCAGTGTTCTGGGCGTTGTGTTACTTTCTGTGACATGCACCAGATGCCACAAGAACGTTGGGCAACTGTTTCGTGAAGGTCCCTCCACTGAGCTGGGAAAAAATGTTCTCCTTGTATTACCAAATTTTCAAGAGGTGAATTGTTTGTGTTTTAAAATAATAGGGGTTAGGGAAAGAAGGGTAGTATTCATTGAAAGACAGTGTCACTTGATGAAAATAATATGAAATTCCCAAACTTTGAGAAGGCAATAAGTGTGCTGGCAAATTTTTGAAGCAGTACAGGGTTCTAGCATATGTCATAGCTTTATGGATTTCTTTCTATTTGTAATTTTTCTGCCAATTGCTTCTCTGATTTATTAGACTGATGCATGAATGCTTGGGATTACGCTCCTGTCGTAGAGCGTATTTTCTTTTATTACTGTTTTCATCATGCAGCAAGCCAGGGTAAGCTTCTGGGGACTGTGTATAGAAATGAAATAACACAGATCAATGTCAATATCTGTAATTTGATGCTTTCCCAGATATCTGGAGGAAAAAAAAGGGTAGCAGCAAAATGATTTCAATTAGGTGAGCTGTAGCCTGACAGAAGAGGAGAGGAAAAAAAAAGGCTTCACCAAATGAAAGGTAAAGATTGTGAGATGATCAACAGAATGTGTTTAAAAATACAAAGACTTGGCTGTTACTTAGCTACTGAGAGTGGCTGCCACAGAAAGCAGGGTTTTGTAATCGTGAGGCTCTAATAAAAGACTCTTCAGCTGGAACTGCCTGCAGAACTGGCCAGGAGCTGCGCAGGGCTGCTCGAAGGCACGCGAGGCAGAGAGTCCTCCCCACACTCTCAGTGGAAACGTAGAGCGAGGCCGAAACCAGCCCTGCTGTTCTAGAGCTGCCTGTATGGTCTAACTCCGAGGAAGGTACGACCCATACCGTATAATGAATTAACAAAAAATAATCGGAGAATTACAAAGGAAATATAAAAAATACCTATTTCTGAAGTTCGGGCTACTGTAAATGTTATATTGATCATGGCCAACTGCTCCTCCTGACGCTAACGTGACAAACATGCAACATTTCTGGCGCTGGCATCTTGCTGCAACCGTAAAGAAGTGCATTAGATCCGAGAGAGAGGTCTTGAAATGGTGTTGGGACAGGGATATCCCTCTATGCCAACTGCATCACCTGCACGGAAGGTTCCGGGTCGGCCGAAGCCCGTGTGGGAACGGCTGCGCGGCCAGGGCTGCTGTGCAGCTCGCCCCAGCACAGGCCTCGCCAGCAAAGTCATGCACAAAAGTTATACCGTGTTTTTTTCTCTTTCCAAAGCTGCTACCTCCCATCCAAAAGCAATAGAAAAATTGCTACAACATCCAGGCTTTGTAGAAGAGCCTGGGTGTAGGTTATGGGTGTAAGTGGAAACACAGGCAGTTCCATCTCCAGGTGAGGAGGAACTTCTTCCCTGTGAGGGTGCCAGAGCCCTGGCACAGGCTGCCCAGGGAGGCTGTGGAGTCTCCTGCTCTGGAGATCTTCCTAACCCGCCTGGATGCCGCCCTGTGCCCCGTGCTCTGGGTGTCCCTGCTGGAGCAGGGGGTTGGACTAGATGATCTCCAAAGGTCCCTTCCAACCTCAACCGTTCTGGGATTCTGTGAAGAGCAAGCAGAGGGGGTCTGTGGGCAGTGAGCTGTTATTATTTTTGTCCATTACTTTATTTGTTCCCCATTTCTGTAGCTTCTTTGTATTCTGCAGATCTAGAGAGATCTAGAGTTATTCTGGAATTATTTGGAAAGTGTCAGGATTTTAGGCTTATTGGTAATCTGAAAGGCAAATGGGAATTAAGTCAGGACAGGAGCAGAGAATGAAAAGACCTGGAGACTCCAAAGGCCGGAGACCTTCCCAAAAGTCCACGTTATACGTCCTGCACAGGGCATGAAGTTCTTGTCCTCTCCAGGCATCCCATTTCAGAGACCCTAATCGGGAAGACAGGAATCTCCAAAGATACAGACTAACTTTCCTTTGAGGAGAAGCTAAATTGACACTTTTGAGTAGAGTTAAAGGAGGTTTTAGCAAGTATGTAAAATTGTGAATGACATGAATGAAGTAAAAAGGGAGTAATTATTCCGTAGCATTTAATCCAAGAATTGAGAAGTGGCGTCACCAAGCATCAACTTCAAAACAAAAGAGCTTTATTCACATAATAACTCACTGTGGCTCAGTGAGTTTTCAAAAATGATTAGTCTGCAGAGCAGTGTAGTATTTCATACGTGGATCTAAAGCAGGATATTAAACAATGATCTTGAATGATTCAACATAATATTAAAGGATTTCCACCACTCATACGTGACCAGAGGTTTACCCCGAGCTACTTTGTTGGTACCCATAAGTAATAATGTTTCTTCTGTTTACTTCTGAATGATATGCTTCATTTTTGTGAACAATGAATAGCCTCAGAAATGTATGTTCAGAAAATGAGTTATAATGGGGCAGAAAGTATTTTAGGGCTAGCGAAGGAAGCCTTTCTCATCATTGTCATCCAGAAAATGGAGAAAAAAAGATATAAAAGGTGTTACTAGTGAGTATGTTTGCATTTTTTTTCAGATGGTTTTGTTTTATATGTGTATATTCATATACATACACACAGGTAGGTATAGTCCATATTTATATAAATGTATGTAAAGACTTACATAGTATATGTAAGTAATGAACTAAAGAGATAATGCGTAAAATAAATGTAGCTTTAATTATATAAGGCATGGAAGTGCCATTTTCCTCTATCACTCATAATGATCATGTGTGATCGTTATCACACATGATCATATGAGTGATAATTATCACTCCTAATCACTCTCTTAGAGTCTGTTCTTGTAGAGCGAGAGATCTTGGGCGCCAGACGTGCATTTTGATCCCATCCACTCCTGAAGCCGAAGCAGTTGGCAGAGCAGCCTATTTCCAGTCCAGGTGTAGGGATTCTGTGTACTGATTTCTACCCCATTTACAGGTCTTATTTAAATGGGAAGATGGAGGAACGATAGCTGTGCCATGGCCTTAATCTTTAACCTTAAGCAAATATTTTAATCTTAGATGTTACATGAATTTCTGCGCATGAGCAGTGCCTAGCGTTAGAATAACTTCTTTCCAAAAAGGCATTC
Source organism: Nothoprocta perdicaria (assembly GCF_003342845.1). Classification (NCBI taxonomy): domain Eukaryota; kingdom Metazoa; phylum Chordata; class Aves; order Tinamiformes; family Tinamidae; genus Nothoprocta; species Nothoprocta perdicaria. The sequence goes on from NW_020455810.1 coordinate 2,467,670, forward strand.
TGGAGAACGTTTTCATTAGTATTTCAGACAGTCCCTGTCCTTCCCCCCATCCCAAACACTGTGAGATAAGTTCTTATATGGCTGAGAGGTTCCTGGGCGGATAATCCAGCAGCTCTAGGAAGATAACGCCGCGTGTTTCCACTGCACCGTGGACCATCGTGGGAGCAGCCGGCAGCTGCTGGCCGCACGATAATAGAGCTAGCAAATTGTTTGTAAAAGTGTTTTTAATCGGTGGGGGGAAAAAATGGTGTGTTTGTGAGGTAAACTCCTCGGGATAGTTACAGGGAGCAGAAGGGAAGCATCGTTTGGAATCTCTAATGGATGCTGAAACGTCACACAAAATTGGGCTGTTTTAAGGGCTTAAATCACTGGAAAAAAAATCTCCAGCCTTATTTCTGACCACCTTCTTCTAGGACAGTAGTGTGCTCACATTGAATAAACCCCATTAAGAATACACTTAATTGGGTACATAGTTGATTATCACTTCACAAGTTTTCATCTGTTAGTAAATTGAGATATTCTGTTAGGGTTGCAGTATTTGAAGTGTTGGGCTACTTCTGTCAAAAACAACTATTTATGTAAAGGAAGTGTTGTATTGTCTGTATTTCTTTTAACTTCACTAAGAACTGGTTTATAGCAATAATAGGGTGCTTTTCCTTGAGCTATATATGCTGACTTTTCCCCCGTATAATAAGTTTAATCCTTCATTCGCAAAAAGACGATTCTTTCCCAGTACGTTTCTCAGGAAAATGACCCACACCCTTGGCATTAATTGCCATCTTTTCTTTAACTGCAGGCAGTGCTCCAATAGTGCTTGAGGAATTTGTGTGGCTTTGCATCCTAAATTAATGCAGCTCCTGCTCCAGACATACAGACTGCACAGGGCTGAATCTTCTTTAAAACTTTGCTGGTTTGGACTCCTTCAAAAAGGAAGCACCACCGATGCAAACCATTGCATTACAGTACCTTCTAAAGGCTTCTGCCTGTATGCTTTTTTTTCCTAATTTATGTGTTCGCTGTGATTCAAAAGCTAAGACTCATGATTAATACAAGTCATTATTAATCTTTCCTTTTTTAGGAGATACTGCTTTTATTAGGGGAATTAAAAATCACATTCCTATTACTTTCACTTTCAATCAACACAACTCTTTGACTATGGTCAGGACTACTATTTAGATGGTTCCTTGAATGCTTGCTGTTTAATTCTAAAATACGGTTGAATTATAGATGTTAAGACCATTAAGTTAAATTATTTTACCACAGGTAACTTACTCCTACCAGGAGATTTTCTTTCCTAAAAGAAATAGAATAATTGGCAAACCTGGGCTGATGGTCGGCATGGCTTTCCTACCAAGCATGAAAATCAAAACATAGCATAGTATAGAATACATACCGACCAGAGATGCAGCAGTTCTATTCATCCCTTTTCAGGACAATTTTAGAAAACGGTTTTGAGTCTCCATCTGTTAGAACGTGAACAGAACATGTTCTGGGTCTGTGTTAAGCCGAGTGTAGGTGCCAGGATCTAAAGCGGTCCCTTAAGAGAGACAGAGTTGTGCTTAAAAACAGACTCCCTTAGCTACACAAAATAGAATATCCACTCCCAGAAGAGCTTCTGAGAGTTGACCCTGTGTTTTGAGCCTTCCCCCCATGTCACACAACCCTCCTTCTTCCAAACAACCATACAATGTCCACAGAGATTCCCAAATCCTTCCATTTAGTTTCTGTTCAGTTATAGTTTAGTTATGCAGTGGTTTAGCAGTGTTCAGTGAGCAGCTCTGTTTAGCTTGAAATATGCCTCTTGCAGCTTAACGTTACCTTTGTGTCTCTTCCAAGAGGTCCTTAATGATAGTTCTACAAAACTGTTTTTAAATGGGACGCAGATCCAATTCCTGATTTAGGTTCCTTAAACTAATTAGGCTTCTGAACTAATGCAGCAATTTGCATAACATTCCACTCTATTTTAATTCCACTCTATTTTAAGCTAAAATTGCTCAGCACTTTTTTAAACCTGCAGCAAATTACTTTGCTAATGAGACTAAATTACCCCATGATGTGGCAGGTAAATTTGTCTGCAATAAATCTCACGTGTGTTTACATGCAAGGATGTTGCATTGTCTGCCTGCTGTTCTGTAGATGCTTGGTAAGATACAGTGGTAAGGAATTAAAAGTTGGAGCCAGTACATTAATCTTAAGAGAATTACTGACCTAAATATCATTTCTGTATGCAATTTTGATGGTGTTTTGTCTGTTTGTTTGTCTCCCTTCATCTACATTTCAATGTCTCAAAAAGCTTCATTATTTTTAGATTTCTTTCACCTACTTTGGGTGAAATATGTCTAGCTGGTGGCTTATATAGCTGGTAGATAATACGCTCCTCATTAATGACTATCCTGTTGAATGTAACAAGTATGTGTGTTCATTTTGCTCCTAAATACCCTGTTCCGCATCTGAAGCCTTAGATTCATTGATATATTGCAGTAGAAAGTGCTGTCATCTAATTGTGGCTCCTTTGGTTAAGAAAGATGATCCTTAAGGCTTCCATTTAGCACTTTTCCATTTCACTGAGTGCCTGTCTTTCCTTTTATGGGATCGTAAATAGGAATGCTTGGTTTCCCTTCCCCATTCCATTTTATGGTTTGCCTGTCGCTGCTGCAGCAGCTCTTCTTCACTGAATGAAGATGAAATCCCAGCATTCTCCATCTCTTTGCTTATAAAGAATTCTTCACGTCTGTAATACTTTTTGTCAACTATTCACAAATCCAATTCTGTTTCCATTATATTCCATGTCGTAAGGCAGAGAAATCAGAATTAAATGCAGAAGGGGATGCGCTAGTTATGCATGCAGGCAAAATTTGAACAATATGACAGATACCCACTTGCTGGGTATAAATAGAAGATGGGGGGTGTTTTGCTTTCTATGACAGCAATATTTATAGGCAGTGTTAAGATATTTCATTTTCTAGCAATCTTTGACTAAACTACCTTTGAAAATTGAAGCTTGCCTTTTCTTCCTTTTGGTAAATCTTGCTGTGATTTTTGCAGCCTTCTAGCAGATGGAAGAGAAGATCTCCAACCTGACCAATAAAGTTCTGCAGTGATGAAGAGGAAGGTTTTTGCTTCTCTGCTGCTGAAAGAAATAGAATAATTTTTATTTCATCATTCACTAGAGTTCAAAACAGCAGTAACAGTGAAAACACCTGAAGCCTGTTTGCTTTGGCGTTGCTTCTGCTGTTGCAAAGCCATAAGGAACAGTCAGAATCCAGAGCTGGTTTTCTGCTGGCGTAGTACGAGGGAAGGTTGTTCAGTTATATTTGGTTCACATTTGGAAAGTTAGCAAGGTTTTAAATGTAATTTAAAGGCAGTAATACTTTTTTGCCTGTAAGTGCAACATGAATTCTCTTCCAGCTGACAGTACCGATTATCCTTACTTTTCAGGCAAACATCCCCATTCCCTGGAGAAACAAGCTAGTCGAATTTGCAAGCCCTATTGCTAGATTTTAAATACAGAGCCCGAGGGAACAGCGTGGCTTCTGTGCGGGCTCGGTGACAGGCAGCATGTTTCGTCAATTTGAGGTCAGGGACTGTAGTGCTGCCCCAGCTTACACCTGACAATAATTCCGTTTCAAGCTGTGTTACAGTTTGTACAGACCTTGGCAGCTATTTATCGTGAAAAATAAGAGGTAAATCAAAACGGCAGAAAAATATCCTGCAATGCACTTGATATCCTTTCTGAGGGGTTTTACATTCATAAATTGTCCACTATCAGGTTTTGTTTTTTTTTTTTTTTTTTTTTGGAGGGTTTCTTTTTTAGCTCAGAAAGTACTCCTTGAGCAGAGCAACTTGTAAAAGAGGAAATGTTATATTTAACAAGGAGAAGGCCTCTATCCCAAAGGGAGCTAAATACTCCTGGGGAGAGATCCCTGCAATTTTTTAGACTGTACCTCTGAATTTGATCCACCCAGGATGCCGTTAGTGTAAAAGCATTGCTTGAATGCAACATAAAGTGCTTCCTATCTGTGGAGCCAGACCTTGTTCTCTTGCTGTTACGAGCGCTTGGTGGGCTCAAGGCTTCGCTGCTGCTGGAAAGAGAGCAAGAAGCGTTACGGCCCCGCGTCAGAGCTCGGGCACTTCTCCTTTCTGCTGGCTTGAAGAGGCAGCTGGTGGCTGCTCTTGTTCTGCACCCTTCACTTAGACATGATCTAGGGCTGAACATGTCACCCAGTTAAGATCTCAGGCACTATGTGTGTAGTATTTATTAAGCTAAACTGCTTATTAAAAAAATTAAAAAGAAATACATTAGATAGTTCTGGAAATAAAATCATTGCTATTAGATGTTTTATCAGGTTCAAAACTTGCTGGCAGATGGTGCATCCACACAAGCACAAACAGGTCTTCCCAGTGCGGGCTCAGCCCCATAGGCTTTGTAGAGCATCCAGCTCCCAGACCTCTGTCTGATGGACGACTCCAGCTATCGCTGCACACGGCCAGAGTGTCGAGCACCTCATGCAGAAATAGGGTGAGAAAGAGCATTTAGTGAAATAAAAAAGACCACAGTGATGAGGCACAGGGCATGGCCATGCCTCGGGCCCTTCCTCTCAACATCCCGTAAGTCTTGTGCATTCCCTTAGAGCATCCCGCACTAAGCTTCCTCTTTCCTGTGAGATCCATAATAATCTTTCCGTCTCCTCTCCACTCCCTCCCACACAGATACTTCTTTTATCAGTTCCCAAAGCTCTGGGTGAAGCTCTCCAAGGTTTTGAGTGGTTCTTTCAGTGGCCTGAGATCTAATCTTTGGCATCATCTCCTTTATCTAGGGTTTGGTCTAATAAATATTATTATTTTCCCTGTTTTGTCTTCATTTGTATGCTAGATAGGTTCAGGATATTGACATATTCTTTATGTTCTACATTTCTTTTTCTCTCCAAGGGTCCTTGCATTCCACACATCCTTACAATCTGTTGTAACAAATAAGAATAATAAGTTGTTAAATAATTCACATATTGAAATCATAAAATAAGCCAATATATTCATGTTTTTCAGACATATTGTCGATATACTATTGACCTGTTCCACCAACGCATTTGCTTCAGGCTAGTTGCATGTATCTCGTGGTAAATTAAATGCTTAACAGTCCACTGTCTTGGAAAATGTATTGTGAAAAATACACTCTGAACTCATCATGGAGGCCAAGTCCACTGAATCAAAAGTCAGCCTTGAAACCAATAAATTACATTTCTCAAAGGCTCTTGGCACAGGGCATCCAGGAGCTCCTTCTTAGCAACATGGATTACATCTTCTCCATCTCCAACGGCAAGTTAACCATGAGTGAGCAGTGTGCCCTCGTGGCCAAGAAGGCCAATGGGATCCTGGCCTGCATCAGGAGGAGTGTTGCCAGCAGGTCAAGGGAGGGGATCCTGCCCCTCTGCTCAGCTCTGGTGAGGCCACACCTGGAGTATTGGGGGCAGTTCTGGGCACCCCAGTATAGGAGGGACGTGGAGCTTCTCGAGAGGGTGCAGAGAAGGGCAACCAGGATGATTAAGGGACTGGAACATCTCTCGTATGAAGAGAGGCTGAGTGAGCTGGGCCTGTTTTCTCTGGAGAAGAGACGGCTCAGAGGGGATATGATTAATATGTATAAGTTCAGGAAGGGAGAATGCAGGGAGGAAGGGGACAAGCTGTTTTCACTGGGGGCCAGCGATAGGACGAGGGGTAATGGCCACAAACTGAAGCACAAGAAGTTCCGTCTCCAGGTGAGGAGCAACTTCTTTACTGTGAGGGTGACAGAGCAGTGGAACAGGCTGCCCAGGGAGGTTGTGGAGTCTCCTTCTCTGGAGGTCTTCAAAACCCGCCTGGATGCCACCCTGTGCCACATGCTGTAGGTGTGCCTGCTTGAGCAGGAAGGTTGGACTAGATGATCTCTAGAGGTCCCTTCCAACCTTAAATATTCTGTGAATCTGTGAATCTGTGTCAGTAAATATGACATTCAGAAACGTCCTGCTCGTATAACATCAGGAGGGAGATCAGAGACCTATTGAAAGTCATGTGAGAAAGTGTGTCTGATGCCACACTGGTGGGAACCCATGGGTTATGCACCCATGGAGGTCTCCCTTGCAAATACACTTGGTAGCAACAGTAGCACTGTTGAATTCACTGCGCTGGTTGCAGCTTAGCTGGGCTGAATCTGCCCTAAGGAAATCCCTGAGCCCAAGAGCTCCTCTGGGCTGGAGCCCTCACTCCATGAAGGATTTCAACAAACAGTTTAATTTCTTTGCCTCAGTTTCCATAAATGTAAATAGGTTCTGGTAGCAATTCATCGCAGTCTCACCATTTATGAGGCATAATTAAACCTGCTGGAGAAAGCAGTAGAAATCAGTGTAAGTGCAGAAAAGTAAAGATGAGTTAACTTCTGATCAATAGTGGACTGTTGGGGGAAGAAAAAGTATGACAATAGTCCACATAAAAAAGAAAGAAAATCATCAGTAGATGGGGTTTCAGCTGTGAAGAGGCAGCTTCCTCCCTGGTTTGCGTGGCACAGCTGCATTGCCAAGACTTCTGAGCCTGGGAAGTTGGAGAAGAGGGCGTTTGCACAGTAACATCAGTCCGTCCCAGGTGAAAGTACTCTTTTTTTTTTCTTTTTTCAGTAGAATTTAAAACGTTTTCTTGAGTTTGGTAAAGAATTATGTGAAATCAGTTGCATTTCTATTAATTTTTTTCCTGACAGAAATGTATTTTAGATGAATATTTGAAGCCCCTATTTTGAAGAAACTCTATTAATCATTCCATTCAGAATTCACGACTTGTTTTTTGACTAGTCAGTCCAGCAATCAAAATAATCATTTTGCATCTTGGGCTTAAGGAGTACCAACCCCATCCCTGTTAGGCGTGTGCTCATCCCGTTCCTCACACTGCTCCTCCCGGCAGCACCTCTCCTGTGCTTCCTAACATCTTCCTTCCATCGGATGTGGCCTTTCTTTCCCAGGGCTGACGTGTGGAGCCAAGTGAGGGGTTCACCCTTTACAGAATGGGGTTATAAATGTCTGTTCCTAGCCTGTTGTGACGCATCTCCTGGTTTTCTGAACTGAACTGCAGCTCTCGCTGCCGACGCAGGGGCGCCCAGCGCAGAGGTTTCCTTTCCCTTCCGCCTGTATTTCACCCGGAGCACAACAGTCCGCGCACGGCTGTGCCCTCTGGATGTGGCCCTGGCAGCTGCAGCCACCACGTCACCTTGTCCTGCTCAGCTCAATGTGAGATGCTCACGGAGGGACTGCCAGGAAAGCGTTTTGCTTTGCCTCCACACTGGGGTGGTTGTGGCGTTTGGCCAAAGCTGTATTATAAGCCTAGACACATTATAATGCTTTAACACTGTAATATATAGGAAGTATAAATGAGTATATATTTTTTTCAACAACAGTAGGACAGCTGGTCTTGCAGTGGTCTTGCTATTATTACAAAACCAGGAATGTGCCATGATGAATTTTGATTCTAAAAATCAAAACTCACTTTGCTCCTGCCATTTGGAAAATACTCTCTAGCTGCCTCCTCGTTTTATGTCCTAGGCAAAATTTTACTATAGGTGGTAAAATGGCTCTTTAGGGTGCCTGGCTTGGCTCTGGGCCCCAGCCAGCAGCACACACAGGTTTTGGCAGAGCTATCCATACAACTTCCTTGGATATTATCCTGTGTCCTCCTCGGACATTAGGTGTTAGCTGCTTGAGTTTATTGTGAGCAGATCTCAGGCTGTTTACGGCTTGAGGAGCAAGCAGTGCTGGAGAACCCTGCCAGCCCAGTTTGTTGCAAATGGATTTAACTTTTTGTAATAGAATGTACTTGCTCTCCTTGGCTTCCATGAGCATTTGCCTCAGGTATGTTTGTGCTTTTGCTTCTTTTATCTTTCCTTCATGTAGTGCCTACCTGTTCTTTGTACCCAACATAAGAGTGTGCTTGTATGTCTTGTATGTGTGTGTGTGTTTTTTAAATGTAACTAAAAACACCTCAGTAGTGGCACGTCACTCATGAAGGCATCAGAGTTCCTTACTTCTCCAGCTTCTTTTCTTAAGGTTCACTCCTGACCCAAAGCTGTAAACTCTATTCACCATTTAACTAACAGAAATGTTGTTTCCTGTGGATTCTACAGAGGTTTTGCATTTGCTGCAGAAGACCAAGGTCTGTCCATAACAGGGATGAAGGCAGTGCTTGCTTTCTTCAGGAATAAAACTAAATAAGAGCATGCCAGCTGAGAACAGCGTGTGTATGAGAAGATGAGGGAATTGAAGTGTTAGTTTTTAGTTCCTTAATTTGAAGTCATGTCATAACACTTTCCAAACAAAAATCAAACCGCTATCTTTAGGCTCTGATATACATATTTTTTTAAGCTTCAATACATGGTTATCTTTGGTGTAGACTCAGATGGTTAGATGTGCTGTTTCTCAGAGATTGACTAAATTAATTTCTTAACCCAAAAAGAATTGGTCGACTTTGTGATTGTACAACATATTTTCTCATAAAGATTGTAAAACCTATAGATACCTGTTCAGAATTTTTTAATGCTTTCCGTTCCTTTTTTTTGGATCATTAAAAAAAATAACATAAAGTACTAATGATTGCTTCTAGTTTGTTATTTTTACTTACTTGCCATCTTTAGTAATCTGGATTCCAGGGTGCAGTGTGAATACCATTGTGATAGAGCAGTATTTTGTGTAAAACACTGTTTTAGTTGTGTGCTTCTTCAGGCCATCTTAGCAAGTAACAAGAATTTTGCTCCCACATCACTTAAGGATCATCCTCAGCCATAGCAAAGCATGTTCTAACATGAATTGGCCATCGCCTGGTCGTCATGTTTATGCAGATATCTTACCTTTTATATCTTCACTCATACAACTTTCTATTGCAGGTACTGCATCCTTACAGAGGCTACAGTAGTTGTTTACATTCCAAGTAATTAAATGAAAATGCCAGAGTCCTAAAACCTTTAAACTTTAATCTGCTGTTTCTTCTTTTCTTTTCCTTGCAGAGCAGGAGAGCAGTAGCCCTGTGGTCTCTTGCTGCAGAGCTCACAGTCTCTGGCTTGTTCCTCTTCCCTTGTTTGCCTCAGGGATGTCCAGGCTCTCGAAGCAGATGATGTTTCTGCAGTGCAGGAGGAACCTTTGCCAAGGCAAATCTTGCTCAACCTCTCAGAGAAACCTCTCTGAGACAACTGTTTTGGATAACATTTTGCTGCTTTTAAAGAGGTTCAGGTTGATTGATGTATAGTTGTTACCCCTGAATGACTAGTAGGAAGACTCAAAGAAATTGAATATATCGGCTTTGTAGAATACAAGCATAGATAGCTTCAGTGGGCAGAGCCTGCATAAACCACAGCTTTATTAAACTGAGCAGCAAATCCAATGCTGGTGTTCATTCCCTAATTTTATGGTCATCGCTTCGTTCTGTTTCAGATAAGGCGACAAGGTGGAATACAGTTATTGGTGGACCTGTTGGACCATCGAATGACAGAAGTCCACCGTAGTGCCTGTGGAGCTTTGAGAAACTTGGTGTACGGGAAGGCAAACGACGACAACAAAATTGCCCTGAAAAACTGTGGTGGGATCCCGGCGTTAGTACGGTTACTCCGCAAGACTACAGATTTGGAAATCAGAGAACTGGTCACAGGTTTGAGCCTTTCGTTACTTGTTGTGTCTCCAACCCTGTTTGCACAGTTGTGGTGCATGGTTGCTGAGGGTTGCTGTCTGTTTATTACTGTCTTTCTCGTGCTATCAAAATACTTTGGGAATATGAAATATTGCATGACTTGAATACTCTGCAGTTGGTTTACTGGTGAGGACGTGGTTTCCTATTAGGGGTCCTGGTTACTTTGTTCTTCGCTAGCTGTGAATCTTCTTGTAAGAGTGGTCATGTATGTTGTACATAGGGTGTGCAGGTATTGGTAAAGCTTATTTCTTTTCCTGATAGAGAGAAATTTAATTATCTTTCCCTAATAAAACTCAGAGTGGGGAGGGGAGCATTCAGGCATGCAGAAGCACTATCAAATACTACCAGTCTGAAGTGTTTGGTGATTCCTCCCTTTTCCCCTAAATCATCCTGTTTAAAATGCAAAACAGAAGATGGAAGGTGACTCTTGTCATCTTGGAAGATGTTTTTGCTTTGTGATTTCAACCTATTTGATTACTGACAAGAATGTGGTGATTAATTTAATGTTATGAAGAGGAAATCTTAAGATATTTTCATTATCCTATTTTGAAATGCCTGCTCTTTTTTTCTATTGTGATTTTCCTACGCAAATACCTGAGGGAAGTTCTCATTTTTGTGCTAGGAGCACCAGCATTCACGTTATCATGCGTTTCCACAGCAATTGCTTCAACTTGTGGTCCAGACCTCATTTAGGACACACTTAATAGGATTATCATCCCCTGGCTGACTCCAGATTCCTTGCTGGAATAAACTGCACAGTGTGGATTTCGTGCAGATTTCGGTATTTAATTTTATCTCTGAATTGCAACACCTACCACCTCCTCCCTGTTAGGCAGGATTGGTGGGACAGAGAGGCAGCCCCAGAGGGGCTCCTCGTTTGTCCGGTTTTCCTTCCTCATTGACAGCACCAGGGCTCGAAGACGCGGCTGGTGGGGGTGGTAACAAGGCTGAGCATCTGTAGAAGGGGAGCAGAGCAAGAAGACTCTGAGGAGGGCAGTTGAAGTCACTTGGAGGTCAAGATTTCATGCCTAGACCTGTTTTTGGACCTATTTCTAGTGTCTTCTTTTTAAATGGGTGCATCCCTAGAAGGGTGTTTTTTGCCTTGGTTGCATTTTGTGCCTCTCCGAGTGCAAGTGTCCAGACCTTGGATGGAAAATGAAATGCAGGCCAAGATGTTAGCCTGCCAGGCTCTTACCCAAAGCCACGCTCATAGCTGCACCTCTCTGCTTCAGTCGTTAGAAAGCCAGCTAGTGTTGTGCATCGTGACCTGTCCTCGTTTGCTGGTTTTTGTGATGCCTCCCTCCTGTCCTTCCTGGCAAAGGGCTCTGTAGCTCCTGCAGCGGTTGCCTTGATAATAGCGAAAAGAATTAACATGGTGGTGGGTGTCACGGGAAATAAAAGAAGTTTCTCTTGTTTCCTGTCCATCTCCTTGAGCTGAGATACTTATTTCAGCAGTGGCCCCGGGGCCCGAAGGAAGTGCTAAGAAAGTAACAGCAACCGTGTGTCTCCCCGGCAGCTCCTTGTTTGTCCAGTAACGTTTGCTGCTTCATCTCTGGCTTTCCCTCCTTCCCAGAAAGTTCTTCATGCCATAATCTCTTCAAAACCTGCCCAGAAATCTAGCAGGACCCCTTTGTGAAGCACCAACGAGGCCCTTGGCTGTGAGGAAGGAGATGAGGGCCAGAGACGTGGGCAGGAGATGCTCCTTCCTTCTTCATTCTCCCCTCTTCCTGAGGGGAGAAGACCTTCAGCTCGTACTGAAAAACCTCACCAAGCTCAAATGTTTGGATTGGGCAAACTGAACCTCATTGAAACATTCCAGAAACACTTGTGTAGTCACTGCTTTTTGTCCAGAAAACCCCCCAAAACTATCTCTGCACTACTGCAGTTTCCTAGTAGCTCAGGGTAAAGGGAAAAATAACAGCCTGTCTTTCTAAAATCACTGAACATTAACACTTCCCTAATATTCCTAAATAGATGGGAACGCAGTGCAGAACCAGCACAGAGTTTGCAGATGGCAGAAAACAAATGTTTGCGCTTGTTAATAGTGACAGTGCGGAGCGGAATCGGGGCCCTGCTTCCCTCTCCTCAGTTAGGAGCTAATTATGAACTCTGCCGGGAAATTCTGTTTTTGTGTCGTTTCTGCTGCTTTCCCATCAGGAAAAAAGGCGCCAAAAATGGGTGTTTCAGGGATAGCAGAGGCGTCCCCCCACGAATGCCCTGTGGAGAAGGTGAGGGCAGTCAGCTGCTGCTGGGTGCAACCTGCACTTGCTCTTTCTTCCATGAGCTGCCACGGTGAAACCTCTCGGAGCTGCTCCGCTCTCCTTTGGCACCAGGAAAATGCGTCACAGGGGGAATCGCAGGTTCTGCTCCCAAAACATAAAGCTAAATTGGGAACAGCCCCTTTTGGACAGGGCTGCTGTAGAACTGTAAGGCGAGTTTGCAAAGCACGAGGGATGCGTTGGATTGAGGGGCAAAGGGGGTGAGCTGCTTTGGGGGAGAGATGGAGCTGGGAATAGGGAAAGGAGAAGTGCTTCTTACTGGGTGCTTGCTTTTGGCTGACAGGAAGGTGGCAGAGATTGAGCTATTGCCTATGGAAAACAGGGATTAGGGAAATTGTCCGTTTTACCCCCGAAGTTTTAAAATGCAGAAGCTATGTGACACTGCACATAGACCTGTGTGTATATATAGTTCCTATATATTTCACACATATTCGTTTTCATTGAATCAAAAAGGATATAGTTCATTCCTGAAAAAAAAAAAAGGCAAATTTTGTACCTGTTCATCCTTCTTAAAGAAGGACTAGTTGGCCAAGGGTATTTGGCTCACAGTTGGGGTGAACATTGAAAAATCATTAACTTCAAGAACTTGAGGTTCAAGATAAATTATATGGTCTATTATTTCGGCTTGAGCCAGCTGTTCTTTCAGCTTGGGTTGATTTTTTTGTGGTCACACAGTTTTCTACCACATTATTAGGCAGCGGTTTTATTCCTGTGCCACCAATCCATGTCAGCCTTCATTTTTAGAAGCAGCCAGATTCTTTTAATGAGGTATTTATATATAAAATATAAAAATGTTTAAAATATATATATAAAATTACAGATAGGCCCTTGGTGTTACTGGAAGCCGTTGAATGTTGTTCTGCTTCTGTCTGTTTTGTGGTGCCTGCTGCAGCAGGTCAGACACTCCGGTAGGTCCCCTAGAGCTTGTGGTGATGCACAAGGCAGCTTGGAGGAATATTCTGTTTAACCACATCTTTTCCCTTATTTCCATAGACGAGGAATTTTTTATAGGTGCCTGTAGGTAAATTCTTCACAATTTTAAAATTGCAAGTATATATTTCTCCTGTTGGGTATTTGTGAAGTCAGAATTACTGTAATACTGGAGTTGTTTTCTGTTTATTATGCTCTAATTGGCCTTCTTTAGGTATTATACATTTGGTTTCTATGATAGCAGATCAAATCTAGCAGTGTTTTGAGCAAGGGTCGAATATTTAGTCGTTAGGATTTTCAGTCAGTTTAATAATTTTCTGCCAAAGTACCCTTGACATTAGCTCAGTTACTGGAGTGTGTAAACACAGATGTGAAATTTTATTGTGATATAAACTTCTCATTTAGAGGTGGCAGCTCTTTGTAGCCCTTTAGCTCTTTGGAAATGTGATGTGATGAGGAGTAAGGGATGTTTTATTGCACTTACAGGTGACTTTCCACTTGACTTAAGGGGAATCAGACTCTTGTATTGGCTGTGTTCTTACTGTATCTCTCTGACACCGTTCCAAAAGCCATGGCATGCCTTTCTTTCTGGGCTGGTATTAATGTTCTAGTCCTGTTTTAGCATATTAAATGTCCTGTCCATTAATCATATTGAAGTTGTATAAGACTCAGTGGTGGCCAGCGACAGGACAAGGGGCAATGGGTGTAAGTTGCAACACAGGACATTCCATCTCCAGGTGAGGAGGAACTTCTTCCCTGCGAGGGTGCCAGAGCCCTGGCACAGGCTGCCCAGGGAGGCTGTGGAGTCTCCTGCTCTGGAGGTCTTCCAAACTGCGCCCCTGGATGTGACGCTGTGCCCTGCGCTCCGGGTGTCCCTGCTGGAGCCGGGGGGTTGGACTAGATGATCTCTAGAGGTCCCTTCCAACCTCAACCACTCTGTAATTCTGTAATATGGGCCACGTAATAAGGAAACGTGGCCCTAGCTAGTTACTGCCTTTGGTATTTTATATAAAAGGATGGGAAGCAAGATTCAGGTAGATAGAGACACCAAAATAGCTATGGGTGTTGCTATGGCTTGCTTTTGGACCCGGAGAAAGAGTCCAGACATTATATTAACTGAATATTAAGATTATAAAGATATGCAGTGGGTGGATCCCGTTGCGCGTGCTGGTATCCCAGTGTTTTCCAGCTTGGAAAGCCGTGTGGCGGGCAGTGCTGATGCAGCCGCGGCCGCTCTGCCGAGGGGAGCTCGGGGGGTCAGCGCGCGCAGAGCCCAGAGGTCCCTCTGCCAGACCCGGCGTGGGGAACCGGCCTCCCGCAGCTGCCCCAGGGGAAGCAGTGGAATAAAGGAGCGAGTCGAGCAGAGAGAGGCTTGCTGAGGTGCGGCCCGCTGAATTGCCTTCCTCTGGGGCTGCGGCATCTCATGAAATCAAGGAAAGGAGCAAGGTTAAGTGAGGAGGAAGTAGGTAACTCCCAGCTCCAAACAGGTAAAGTACCCCTTTCAGAAGTGCTGGTTTGGATTTTGGCAGGAGAGGGTGTTAACTCATTCCCCTTCATTCCCTTTGTCCTCTGCAGATAGGCAAATTCCCTGTGAAAGGGCAAGTGCTTGGAGAGACCTGCCAAGCACAGGAGCAGCTGCCTGACCTGGCCCTGTAGCCAGCAACTGCTGGGCTGCCTCATGGAAGAGAAAAGAAAAAGAAAACCTGTTAAAAAGTCCGGCTGTCAATGGGATCCTTTTCTTGCTTCCTTTCTTCTTTCTTCTTTTTTCTATTTTTTTTTCTTACAAACATTTTAGTAAAAGAGTCACAGTTTTCAGTGAATCTTTTTAGTAAAAGATTCACAGTTGCTGCCTTGATCCCTGCAATTTTGTTTATTTAAATGTTAAATGTTTTTAATTCAGAAGGAAGATTTGGAAGGTACCAGCTTTAATAAATCTTTCCTCATGTTTCTTCAAATAGGTGTAATAGTAAAAGTACAATTTTCCCCTGAAATCAGTTTAGAAAGTTGATTAAATCTTTGGTTCTAATTTAGCTCTCATTCAGCGTTTTAAACAACAGTTGTTTTCAACATTAATAAAATCATTTGTGTGCACAAAAGTCTTCTGTTTAAGTTGGATTGAAGCCAAAGACTGGATGATGAATTACATATTGCAGTTTTTTTGCTGTTTTCTTCAGGTTCAGTGACATTCTTAGTACATGAAGGTTATGTAATAATATGACTCTCTCTGTCATTGCTTGAGATGCCTTTAATCCAGATACTCTTCAGCCTTTTCCCCACTTTCTGCGAGTCACTGAGAATTTCCTATGGGGTGCTGAGCTCCTTCAAAGTCTCCTGTGAGCCTTGGATTTCAGCGAAAGCACCTGCTTCACCCTGGGGTGGAAAACAGGGATAGAATAATGCCTAATAGTGCATTAAAACTATTAAAAATGCACTGCCTAAAAGTTCAATGTCTGACATTCCACTTGTTTTTATGGGTAAAAAGAGAAAGCAAGGATTTATTCAACAATGAAATCTATAAGTGAAAGAAATTAGGTACTACCCACATGGTTTATTCCTAGCTCAGGCACCATATATATATATATGTTTGTGAACATGCATATATATGTGTGTATATATATATATATATATATATATATTTAGTGGGCTAATCAGCAGACAGGCTATCCCAAAACATACCCTGCAGGAGGAACACTGTTCCTCTTAAAATAGGCTTTCACTGTGTAAATTGGAGATTTTGTGGGCTCCTGCAGGAAACGCTGGGTAATTTCTAGAAATGTAGACATGTTTTCCAAACAAATTCCGTGAAGGACTTAATTGGCACTTTACAGCTTCTTCATGTGAGCACACTGTGCCTGTTGAGACACCAAATATTAGTTCTAATTAAGCTCTTTTCCTCGCAAACCAGGAGAGAAGACGACTGTATGGCTTATTTCATAGGTAATGGGCAACTGATCCCCAGCCCGTAGCCTGCGGCATCTGCGACTAATCCCGATCCACTTAAAGCTCAGCCTGTTTATAGCCCCTGTGGAATGGCAAATCCAAGAGCGACTTAATAAATGGGGCAATTTTGCTTCAGAAATGATGCTGTCTTTTCAAGTAAGGTCTACACAGATAAGATACTGACAATTTCCATTGACTTGTTTTCTCCAAAATCCATTACAATTCACTTCCTAACTGTGAAACAGTCTGCCCCTCCCTCGGGATGCAGTCACTGGCTCTGGCTTGGAAGGTTGGAGAAAGGAATGCCCCCACCCTGTGTGATCTGAGGTGTTCCAAAGGATTCCTTTCCAGCCTGGGCAGAAGGGCTGGATGAACCAGCCCATCCCCCTGTTGTTACCGGTTACCAAGGAAAGGCTCCTTGCAGGTGTTCCCAGCATCTCCGATTCCCATCCTTTGAAGTGACGGACGAGTTACATTTGCAGTGAAAAATGGTTGAAAACTCAAACAATTTCTTGACAGGAACATTACCTGGGGGGGGACTCCGGCTTATCTTGTCTGGGTGAGCATCCCAAATTGTGAGGCCACCACATAAACCCAGAGGGGCTCTTCCCCGCCTTCAATTATCCCTGGCATTGGAATAACCTGCCCAGGAAACTAAATTAACTTGTCCATTGACACTGGAAATAATCCTTAACCTTGGAAATAATCCTTTTTTTCTTGGTGCAGTCAGTGATGTGCATCTTCTGTGGAGAAATCTGTTCAAGCAATTTTGAATCATATGTCACGGAGAGGGAAAGAACCTATAATTTGCTCATTAATATACTCCATAAAGGATTTTTTGGTATTGATTTTTTTTTTTTCAGATTTGGTCAAATCTACCTTTAAGAGGCAATATCAAACAAGGCAATCTGGAGTGATAAATAGAGGACATCTGTTGCAGCATATGGCTTGACAGCTGCATTGAACTTTCTCAGCAAGTACTAAAACCTTTTGAAAAATTCAGTTTGGCTTATAATTTTTATCCTCTCCATCCTCACCCCCAAAAGATGGACTTCTAAAACACTTGGAGTTTAAAATCACATTGGAATTTGAAATGTTTCACATTTTCAGCATGCAACACTTAAAATTTAATTTAAAAATATTTCTGTTTGGAAACCAACCTGAACATTTCACTTTTTGTTTACAAAATGAAAATCCAAGGGTATGCTTGAACATGTTATTTTTGACATGAAACTACTTGTTTCACTGAGACCAAACTAAATTTGTTTCTGATTTATTGGTTCCAAAAAAAAAAAAAAATCTTATTTGCCATGCTGTCCTTAAGTAACGTAAGAATTTTAGGTTTGGTTACTAAGTAAGAATTGGATTTCTCTGAGAGGGCTTATACTGAGCCTTCCATTTTATGTTTTCCATTTTGCTTTATAGAGGCCTGTCTTGCTCAATGGGAGTTTAGCTAGTGAAAGTTGTGACTCTGTATTCAAATCTGGTACTTTTAGGTGTTGTGAAAATTCTTCAGTAAAATGCATGTGTAAATAAGAAGAAGCAGAAGAGCCTTCATGTGCCTGTGTGCCTCCATGCTGTGTTTCCTGTGCAAGGTGCTTTCTCGTTAGGTACTGCACTAGTTAAGTGGGAATGACATTGCCATTAGCAATGGGTTAGGGTGCAAACTGATTTGAAAATGGTTGGTTTATTTTCTCTTGTGTTTCTGTCGTGTAGAAATAATTGCTTTTGGTTCCACTTCTATGGCAGTGATATGGAAATGATTAGTTAGGAAAACCAGAGAAATAGGAAGACGCTGATGTCTCTCCACAGTGACTTATTTCAGCTCTTCTGCTAATTCCTTTACAGTCTAACAGTAAATCTAATAACATATAAGCATACATCTCTGACAGTTCTTCCCCAACATGGTTGTACATTATGTTGAGATCACCCAAATTCTGCCCAAGGAGAAGAATAAGGACTTTTCCAATTAATGCAATAGCAGTTGGACAGAATTTGTTCTGGAAATTATATGCAAGCAATATTATATCCGGTGCCTCCTTTTTGGTTTTGATTTTTGTTTGTTTGCTTTGCTATTCTGTAGCCAAGAGCAAACTGTGTCCATTTATAGTTTTTAAAAAACACCTTTATGTTCTGTCTGTGGCAATTTTTCCTTCATGGGGCCTGGATGGCTGCAATGGGGAAAGAATTAAACTGACTTTTAACTGCTACACATTTGTTCTCAGTTTGCACTTGTCATGGGTTACCTCTGCCCACCAGGTAGATATATATAAATTCATCTCTGTGCATGTAAATAGGTCAGTTGTATAAAGGCATACATAGGTAGTTGTTCAGTAGTCACCACCTAAAACATGTTTTCAGGAGAATTAGTGCAACTTCCTCCTCTGTCATGCCAATTTTAAAAGTTTTGTTTGCTTGTTCTTTAAGTGTGCTGGTCAGGAGCCCGCCTAGGAGCTCTGAGTTGTTCAGCTCCCAGAATCCATTATAAAGGGTCTGAAATTAGCATTAAAAAAAACCACTTTTTTGTTTTTCCTGGTAATGTCTTTTACTGAGATCAACTCCTTGTCTTGACAGCTGAACTAGCTGCAAAGTGCTCGTACACTTAATGTTAAGGAATGCTGCCATGGTAGGTGTTTGCACCCAAGTTTAAGCACCTAAGTTTAGTTTTCCTCAAGTTGTCAGTAGTTCCTGTAAACAGCTTTGTAAACAGCAGTTGAATTGAAGCAGATGTGCAGTTCTCCACAGGAGAGATGATTTGTTTCTGTGTCTGCCCTGAACTCAGCAGAACTGCTGCTGAACATCAAGGCCCTGCTGCTGCAGAGCTGATCCACCTCCGTAGAGCAACACTGCAATGCCAGGGGGTCCGTCTGTCAGGACTAGAGTAAGACCCAGCAAATGACTTTTCTAACACTAGGAAGGGGTTCTAACATTTCATAGTTTGGGTTAGAAGATGCTTTTCTTAAGCACTCCAGCAAAAGTTAGCTCGTAGCTGGCTTTTGTGCAGCCACGTATTGTTACGTGCATGAATGTTGTGTGCATTTAGCTTTCAGATTTCTATTTTAGTTGTCACAGGTGTGAGAGAGAGTGCCTGTAGTATGGGTGGGCTTTCAGCATGCTGGTAAAGCTGCCCAAGTTATGGTCACTCTTAGGGAGATGTGGGATCTCCTGCCCTGTCAGTTTATCCTCTGTATCAGACTGTGGATGAAGGGATAAGTTGGAAGACTCTTCAAATTTCATTTTTTAACAAAGAGTGCTAAGTAAGAAAAGTTTCAGTCAAATTTTAAGGCTGATTTAAACATGCCAAATTGAGGACAATATTTGTTTCCTTGCATTCCTTCTACCCCCTACCTTACTAAGTGCACATCTTCTACAGCACAGGCAAACATAAAATGTCCCATAGCAGTGTGGCAGGGACGGCGCTTTTGGGAAAAGATGACTTTCCTAGTTTCTTGGGCTCCATTTATATTTGTAATCAAAGTTGTTGTAAGGGGGTTGTTTATGTGTATAAAAGTCATAACATGAGACAGCCCTGGATATGGATGGAATAATCATTTAGACTTCCCTCGTTCTGCACGTGGGCTCTCGCAGGGGTGATATGCTTTGCATGGATACTATCCATGTTTTCTTAACTTGCAATGGACTAAGGGTGGCACCTGGCTTATGAGGTCTGTAATTCTGTCTATACCTAAGGTCCCAAGTTACACGGGGAAATAGGAGTATTAATTCAAAAAAGGGTTAACACATGCATTGAAGAGTTGAATGAGAATGTGTTTGAGCCTTAGCCTGACTCAAAGCCACCAGGTTTTGGGCTCCCTTAAATTGAGAGTCTTAATTTTGAACTTGCTCCTTTCTGTTAAATTGTGCCATACCTTTTGCAGTAGCAGAAGTTAGTCTGGCTTATGCAGAAAGGCATGCTGTTACTGAGCAGAGTAACCTGTGTCTGCTTAGCAGCAGTAACATCCCATCAGCCTGGACTGTGCTTTTAAATGGGTGGCTCCTTCTCTCAGTCTTCTGGATTATAATTAAGAGGAGGATAAACCAAAGCTTTTCCTGACACTTTTCTTTCCCATCTTCCAGTGGCAACAAGTAACTAATGTTTTAAATTACTCTGAGATCTAGGCAAAGCTTTCCTGATGAATGCCCTCTGTACAGTTAAAAGATCTTGGGGGAGCCCCAGTGCTTAGAAGTGTATTTGCATTGCACCAGAGTACTTACTTCTGCAAAGGAGGCCAGCAAAGCAGAACTTCCTGCCAAGGGAGTACATGTGCTCTTGTTCTCGTCATGACACTAAGGGTTATACGGCTTTGATAACTGCAGATAAAGTTACTCTTTAGTGCATAGCTAAAAACCAAATCAGAATAGGCCAGTCTTTATCCCTTCCCCAAGGGAGAACATACACACACACAGAACTTGCCACTCATGATAGTAATTGGGTTTTAAACTTTTTAGTCATTTGTTATGAGTTGCAGGATGGCCTTGAAAAGATCATCTGTAAGCTTTTTCATAAGTTATAACCAGTTTTAAAAGTTGGTTGTCCTTAAATACAAAAAGCTTTCTAAGAAAAAGATGATTTATCTGTACTGTGTTAAACCTAGTGGATGTGGATGTGTGGCCTCTAATGAGCTATGAGCAGCTCTTTCAGAATATTTAACCTACATATAAGATAATGGAAACGTGACTTATATGGTAAGACAGAGAGTCTTCAGACAGGTAAGTATTTTTAAAGGGAAAGCAAAAAACATGGGTTGACTCCTGTCCTTCAAAACAACATGTTGAAGAAACAAGTAGGGTTCCTCTTGCTGCTCATATCTATAAATGAATGAGCCTCTGCTTGGAGGGTCTTTAGCCGTTACCTTCTCACCAGCACTCCCTTGGGTTTTTAACACTCATGATCACATTTGCAACCTCTTATAAGATGCTGGTCGTATTTCTTATTGTTGGATCAAGATAATATTTTCAGAGGCTGCTGAGGGCTCACAGTGCCAGGGGACACAGGGCACAGCTGCTGCCTCGGGCTTCCAGCCCCAGCAGGGTCTCCTCATGGGCCCTAAAATTAAACCCAATTTGCAGGGTTTCCAGGTAGAGGAGGAGGTGAGAAGACAGGGTCTCTTTTATGCCCGGAGATTTCTGGCTTCCTTTCTGTATGGCCCATCTTTAAGAGCCCTGTCCTCAGAAGACTTTACTTCTGAGAGATGAAAAATGCTTTTCATTTTCTTTTTCACATTATGAATTTTGGAAAAGCTTTTTTTTTAATTCCAATAAATTGTCTTATGAATTGCACGGTGAACCTTGTTGGTTCTGTACCAAAACAGTAGTGTTCTTTAACTGCCAGCAGAAAAATATTTACCAAATAAGAAATGACTTGTTGGAGGCCAGACCTGTACTAGACTGGTGGGTGATGTGAGTTGTGTGGGAGCCTTTTTGCTTGTGAGGCTCGTTAGCCCAGACAGTGGCTTGTGCTACAGTGGAGATCGTAGAAGAAGTTGGGGAGTTGTTTGGTCTGTGTGCAATTATCAACAGCGCTAGTCTCAACTTAAATCAGAGCCTGTTTTCCGGGATTGTTTTCTTACTAGTTTTACTTAAAAGGAAGAAAGTTAAAGCCAAAGCCTTCAAAAATACGTAATGTTCCTTCCTTCCGTTTGTGGTTCCCAGAGCGAGGTCAGGACCAGCTGCTCCCTTTGGAGACAGAGCTCAGCGGAATTTCCAGCGCTGCTGTGGCTGCTTGCACCACATCCAAGTGGCATTGAGCTTCATTCCCAATGTAGTCTCGTATGCAGGCAGGAACAGGCTCATTAACAACACTGTGAAGGGCTTTTTTTGATTGTTGGTTTGGTTTATGTTAAAAAAAAAAAAAGGTTACTCAAGCTTTTCTCCAAAAGTGTTAATTGCTGGTGAATTATCTCTCGTAGGAGTTCTCTGGAATCTCTCTTCCTGTGATGCACTGAAAATGCCAATCATCCAGGATGCCCTCGCAGTGTTGACCAATGCAGTGATCATCCCTCACTCGGGATGGGAAAACTCTCCGCTCCAGGATGATCACAAAATCCAGCTCCATTCCTCACAGGTGCTGCGCAATGCCACTGGGTGCCTACGGTGAGTGCGGCCACGCGCTTGCTTTGCCCTAAGGATCTTGCTTACGCTCGAGTTCTTATTCCTCATTCTGAGGCATCTGTGAAATAAATAATTTGCCTGTGTGACAGCAAATAAAGTGACTTCTGATGCTGTAGACTTAAAGTTGGAAATTAATTAGAAAACAAGCTCCAGGCCATTCAGAAACAATCTCTAGAAGCGCTGCTGTGGGTTTTCCACTTTTATTCCTGTTCTTAATGGCTTTGACCAATCCCCCCCATCAAAGCTCGCTTAGTACAGATGTTTTTCTTGTTATCTGTCAATATGTACTGACTATTACATCCAATTTAATCTGCACAAAACGTAACAAAGATGCTTACACAAAGTTACATTGTAATGCCTTGTGGGTTCCAGATGCCATTGGCAATGGTGTGATAAATAGATAAAGTGGATTTTTCATGCTCTGTGGAAGATGAAAAATAGAGTGCAATAAGGGACCAACCAATTTAAATCTGTGCTACTGGAATACCTAAAGAGATGTGTATGCAACTGGATGTATCTGTTGCTAAAGGAACTGGAGATACAGGAATGGTGACGGGATAAGCAAGGGACATTCCATCCCAGTTAGCTCCGTGCAGCTGCTGCTTGACAGGGACAGGGCCCATGGAGCGTTGAAGTTTCTTTTGCTTCGCCCCAGCAAGAACTTGTTTTCCTTTCTCCAGTTGCTGTTGAAATCTGTCTCTCTGGACAAAATGTGAAGTTTGAGGTTGTGCAAGGGAGAAAACTCTAAGTTGGTTGGTGCAGTGCTGATGGGAGTCTAGCATTGCCCTCCCCTGGGGTGACAGGGCTGTAGGCCAGAAGAACCTGGGAAGAGAGGATGAGGTAGGGAGGGCCCTCCACCGTGTAGTTAGTTCCTTACCATACTGTTTGGCTCCTTAAAGGTCTCTCCTCCACCAGCTTTTAACAACTTTCACACTTTGCACTGAGGACTCCATACAAGCCTCAAATTTCCACTTCTTGGGCTCATGGGATGGGGAAATAACGTGAGGCCAGAAGATGCAGCAGGTTTCCTGGCAGAGCCATTGCCCTGCGTATCAGAGAAACGGAGGGTGCCTTGCTGTCTGCTGTGGGAATATTTGTTTGAATATTTGGTGCTCTGCATTTTTTTTTCCCTTTTGTTTAAGTTGGTTGGAGAAGGGGCATTAATATTAGTTGCATCAGGGTTTTGGTTTTCTTTGGTGATGCTGAGTATCGCAGCGAGAGCGCCGCTCTGCAAAATCTCCAGCAAGTGTTTCTAAATCCCTCACGCTGCCAGACTTCAGAGATGTCAGGTGGTATTTCATAGGATTTAGTCCTAAAAATATGCTGGGCGGATTTTCTTTTTTTTTAATCTTCCGTGCTTTTATTTTTTCAGACGCATTCACTTTTGAAAGCTTCAAATAATGAGAGATGCTATAATACAATTCCTTCCACTATACAATTCTAGTAAATAGCTTACAATGGGAATTACATAAGACTAGTCCTTTTCTTCTTATTTTTTTTTCACGATCTTCTGTAATTATTATTACTTCCACCTGTATTTTCTCATTTTCGCTGAGAGTTCTTTGTCTTTTCTGTTAAAAAAATAACTTACAAATGGTAGTTTTTAGCTTCCTAAAAACTACCTTTTTTATTTATGATCATCCTTAAGCAAGTTGTTAATACATTTGAAAAAAATGCTAAATAGGCCCACTGCTCCACCCTCAGCCACACAGTAACCTGGTTCCTGCTGATGTGAAAGTGTATCAGAGAGCAGCAAGATGAGGCCTTTTCTTCCTATTATTTTCTTCAATTAACATCTATAGAAAGACGTTATTTACAAACTGCACTCTAACATCCTTTTGTGCTTTGAAAAGAAAAAGGAAAATAGGCTTAATAAAATATTATACTACTTCATTCCAGATAAATAGACATAAATATTTTTAAATTGTTAAGATAATTCAAAGTTCTAAGCACTGCATTGTACTTATAAATTTAATCTTAATGCTCATCTTTTATAAACATTGCCCAACCTCAACTATGATATTTATTGGAGTAATTATCCAGTTTACTTGCCTCCCCACTGAGGTGCCAGTATCTTGCCTCATTAAATTCTGTGGGAGCTTTTCTTTTTCTTTCCCGTTGGATTTCAGCTGAGATGGGTTTATTCTTGCTTGTGAATTACTTTATGGATTCTGGTTTATTTAGATGTGCTAAGGAAGGTCAAGTGAAAACTGAATTTATGTCCCAGTCATTAACATGCGTGTTTCTAATTCCTAATCTGAAATTTAAAAATTGGAGTGATAGTGCATAATGTTTTCATAAGTTGAAGTATCAAGATTACTTATCACAAAATGAGATCTCCTTCTGGAGACCGTCTGAAAAAAAAAGAACCTTCTAAGAGTTTTTGTCCTGATGTGTAGAATGGAAACTGGATATTTTGTTTTTCTATGATTTAAGATGAATTAAGAGAATTTCATTTGATTTTTTTTAAGAACTTACTGCTTTAGTATTCCAATCTGTTTTAAATTCAAAAAAAAAAAAAATGCTACCTATCGCTTCTTCTTCTATGTTCTATCTAATTTTTCATCATACACTGAAGTTACAGGGTTGATTTTTGAAAATCAGAGACATATTAAAGTACATATCTATTTTTTGTCCCTCAATACAGAAGTTGATGGTTACAAATTGTATGGGATAGTAACTCAAATAGTTTTTGTTTATAAAAGCCAATACTTTTAAAATTTTCACACTTTATATTTTCTTACTTATCAAACCTTTCACAAAATTCCAGGAATTACTTTGTTCATCTGCAAAAAAAGTGTAACAATCCCTCATCATAAAAAAGCAAAAGGAGAATATGTTTTTAAAACACAAAATAGACATAATTTCACATTTTCAACTAATTATTTGTCACAGTTTTGCTGCATGAAGACAAGGGAAAATGTGGGAGCATTATAAAATAAATACCACAGATTGTTACTTATCACCTGGTCTGTTTCTTAAGAAACAAATATATATAGAGAGAGAGTAAGAAAAGTATCCATATATATAAATATATATATATATAGGTTGATATTAAAGCTAAAATATATTTTCGTCTTTATTCATCAGTGTGAGCTCTGAATATCTTTAGGTGAGTAAAAATGAAGCTGGCTCCTTGCTGTAGGACCATCATGTTTGCTAATAATTGCTTTTTCTCCCATGAGCAGAACCTTAGCAGTGTTTCCATAAGTTTACGTTGTAGTGGGTATAGAAGTGTTGGGCTGAGCAACCAGCCTAAGCATCTCCCTTGCTTTTTGTGGAGCACAGAAGGTGGTTCTCAAGCTGACCTTGCATCAGATAAAAGACAGTCCGTGCCCAAGTGTCTGGAATGAAGACGTTTGTCGGAGTCCAGACGTACACAAAGCCGTGGGCCCTGTTGGGATGCGCCCACAAGTGCTGAGGGAGCTGGCGGGTGGCTTTGCAAGGGCAGTCCCAATCGCCTTAGAACGATTATGGTCATCAGGAGAGGGGCCTGAGAACTGCAAGAAACAAATGCCACTCCAGTTTTCACAAAGGACAAGAAGGAGGACCCAGGGAACTAGGAGCAAGTGTGACCTTGGCCCTTGGAAAGACAAAGGAGCAGCTGATCCTGTAAACCATTTGGAGACACGGCTTATCAGTGATCTGGATGTAGGGACAGAGTGAAATATTGGTGATGACACAAAACTGGGAGGAGTGACTGGTACACTAGAGGGCTGTGCTGCCAGGGGGCTGGACATGGAGAGGGACCTCATGGAGTTCAGCAAAGAGGAGTGCCAAGTGCTGCGCTGGAGAGGAATGCACCAGCACCCCTGGGGGCTGACCTGGTGGAAAGCTGCTCTGCAGGGAGTCCTGGTGGTCAACACGATGGCCACGAGCCAGCGGTGAGCCCTTGTAGCCAAGACGGCTACGCAAGGGGGTCTGTGGCAAAACTAGGTACTTGTGCAAAAAGCATTGTCCAAATCAACACCAAAGCTGACTCCTTCCTTCCTTCCTTCCTTCCTTCCTTCCTTCCTTCCTTCCTTCCTTCCTTCCTTCCTTCCTTCCTTCCTTCCTTCCTTCCTTCCTTCCTT